>NC_041382.1:698492534-698570344 GCF_002162155.2 Triticum dicoccoides | reverse complement strand
CGACGTAGGCTGGGCAGGGGGATTAGGCATGATCATGAGGTCTAGATGCTGGTCATGGGAGGCGGAAGGGGACTGTGGCGACAGGCAGGCGTGCGGGGTCGTCGGTTCGTCGGTTCCCAACGCAAGATTCACTGCAGATATGCTTATCGGGGACGCGCGTGGGGCGACAGGGGGCGGCGCAGACGTGCCCGGATTAGACGCGGGGCGGGCAAGCAGCACATCCAAAATTGGCACAGACAGAGAGACAGAGAGAGGGTTTTGGGGGTTCGCGGCAGGTCCCTCCGCATGTGCCGAGGCAGCTGCAGCGTACGGATCTTTTGATAGATTTGGTGGGTCAGGGGGCGCCACACCGCCATCATGATGCATGGGGTGGGCCATCTTTGCATGCGACGTAGGTGGGACATGGTGCAAACGTGCGAGGGAGGTGGGGTGCAGAGTCGTGCGGGGCTGAAGATGCCGACGTTCAAATGGGCCAAGAATGGAGTCTGATTGAGGGGGCAATGTAGGGTAAGCAAACTTAGTGTAATGATGGAGAAAACGACTGCAGTGTGCAACGGCTTGCTCGAGCTAGTCAAAGAGGAAGATCCAAAAACCTTCAAGATCTATGGACCCTAGATTGAGTATTTGAATTTTTATTGATCGGGAGAGGACGCCCGACTTGTACACATGCTCATGAACTTTGACTGCTAGAAAATCTTGTTTGACCGAAAAACAGTGGTTTAGGGCAGATTCTACTAGTAGTTCATTAGGTCTAACCTTAATAGGTAGGAAGGTAACTCAAAACAAATGCGTGTGATGGGTGTAATTTGCATGTGGTGTAAGCTGGCAAGAGCGGAGAACATTAAGCATATGGTAGAAAAAGCTTATACCCGGTCGTTGACGACGCTCCTTCGAGAGAACAATAATTGTAGACGCAGGTGGCGGCAGGGTAGGATCGTCTGCCGCCGGCGAGGATGACATAGGCCCATTCGATGGCATGATCGTCCGCGATGGAGAGCATGGAGCACGCCCCGTAGGAACATGCCAAGGGAAGCGGAGCAGGATGCCCAGCTTATGGAAGTCGCCCATGGAGGCGATGAGCGCGGCAACGGCAGGCGAGGCCACTGTGAAGGAGAAGCAGGAGTCTCCGTCGTACGTGACGTTGAAGTGGTGGTGGGTGTCACCGAATAGGCAAACTAGGATGAGACTCGTCGTGATGGCGTCAAGGGTGAAAGGGAACTAAATGACACGCACATACATGCGACATCCATGCAGTTGGTTTGGTGGACGCTGGGAGATGAGCGAGCGACATTGTGTCTAGGCTACGCTCTCAAAGTGAAGGCCCAGATCCTCTGGAATTTGGAGCAGGTGAGCCAACGGCATGCATGTGGCATCGTGGGGAGGGGAAGGTGGGAGCGGGGGCAGAGTTCTCAAGAAGGAGAAAGCGTAAGCACGGGAGCGAAGTGTGGATTGTGCGAGGATGATCTCTACTATACGCGCGGAAGCCACATGGAAGCGATAAACGAGGGGAGAGCATTGGGCAACGAAGAAGTCAGCAGCAGCACCGCCAAGAACAGACTGGAGCAGGGCGGCAACGATAATGGCATCAAGGCGGCGGTTGGAGTAGTGGAAGATGATGTAGAGCGGTGAGGCGAGGTGGATGGCGGGGGTGGTGATGGAGAGGCGGAGGTAGTAGGAGGCATCATCCTCGAACTCCAAGCCCATGGCATTGCCACAGCCCAGGAAGCAGCAGAGTGCAACCTGGCCGGCTTTCATGTACGGCGGGTCGAAAAAAGGCGATGGTGGAAGAGCGACTGTGGGGAGGAGTTCGTCGAGAGGACTGATGGCTAGAGTTGTTTCCGGCGACAGGTTGGCCGGAGGGGTTTTGGTGGCTGATGTCTGGTTCTCCTCCGACGAGGAGGAGGGGGGGGCCTTATGGAAGCTTGTAGGTCACCCCATATAAGGAAGCATGGCGTTGCTGAATGAATTTTCTGCACAACATGGCAACTTTCTTCAGTTTTCTAATCACGTGCTGTGCGCCATCTTCAAAACAAGTTGAAGTTGTCTTGTATTCTTGCAATCAAGATGCACGTTATAGCGGACTTTATATTTCAGGGAATTCAACAAGTGCGTACAATTAAACATTGTAGGTGGCCTTCTAGAGAGCTCCGATTTTGGCTGGCGAGGCGACCAGGGGCCTCGCTCCCGCGACCCGCGACCCGAGCTAGGGTTCCTCCCCGTCGGCGGCGGCTGTCCTCGCCCCCTCCCGCTGGCGTCGGCCGCCTCATGCGCGCCCCTCGCTCCCTGCCCCCGCCCCTCCCCCGGTGCTCCTGCCGCCCCCCGAGGCGGCGGAGCGCCCCCTGCCCCTCCCCGTCTCGGTCTTCCTCCTCCCTCACCCCCTTCGCCGTCGCCGGCTGCGGCCTTCGGCGTGCCCGGGTGGCGCCGGCGGCGGTGGACGTCCCTTCCCCCGCGCGCCGGGAGGGAGAGTCGGGGCTCCCTCCTGCCCGGCGGCGATGCTGCTCGGCTGGCGGCGGTGAGGCTCGGCGACGGCGTCCTGTGGGCCTCGGGTGCCCTCGATGCGGCGGCATGGCCGTTGGCTGCGGGGCGGCGTGGTGGGCGGCTGACCGGCGGCGTCTGGGCTGGGGCGGGCCTGCGGTCCGGTCGCGACGGCGTGGCTCCCTGGTGGTGTGACGAAGGGGTCGTGGCTGCGGTGGTGGTGGCTCCGGCGGCTGGCGTGCTGCAGCGTGGCTGCAGGGACGTACTGTCCGGACTCGTTGGGGTCCGGCCGGGCCGGTGGTGGCCTGGCAAGTCCCTGTCGCCATGTCCGGTTGGCTCCGCGTGACGGTGGAGGTTGTTCCCTCCTGTCGGCTGCGGTGCGGTTGCCTCCGAGCCCGGTGTCTTCTCGTCCTACCTTCAGGTCTCGTGTTGATGGCCTCAGCGAAACGGTGAAGATGGTGCGGTATCCGTGGTGGCACAGGCTGGTGGGCGCATGTTGGGCGGTGCGCTTTCGATTGTCTGAGGTGGCGGTGGTGGTGTTGGGGTGGGAGAAATCTCTAGTGGCTCGTTCGCCACCGGCCCTGCTGCGCCCGTGGGCATTGCCGGACCCTCCTGAGGGGCGTCGGTGATACCCCCTTCCCCACTGCCATCCGCGTATCGGGGGAAACCCTAGGACTTGTCCGGGCAGCAGCGGCGTCGTCGTCGCATTTCTTCCTGAAGATGTTGCTTGGTACACGAGGCTTCGGAGTGTTTGGCGGGCGGTGGTTCTTCCCCGGTGGGTGCAGCGGGTGTCGGTCATCTTTGCTTAGTTGAGCTGCCAGCGTCGGCATTTGTTTCTTTTTTCTTTCTCTCCTTTTTTTTTGGGCTTGTTTGTGCTGCGGCCCCAACAAGCTGGTTGTATTGGTTGAACGTTGCTTTATAATTTAAAGCGATGGGAAATCCTTTTTCTCAATTAAACATTGTCGGTGTTAAAGAAGGGGGAAAGGTCAGTGTAGACCGAGCAAAGAAAAGGACGAGATTTCTTCAAAAATCAATTTTAATTCTCTATAAGTACCAGGAATCTTGTAAAATGGTACAAATAATAGTCTGCACGATTGGAAGAATTAAAACTGTACAAATCTAAAATTTCCTAATTGACAAAATCGGGCAACTTGTTTTGACATCGCTAATCTATTATTGGAAGAAATACTAATCTATTACAGCAATCGGCATGCCATTCTCTGGCTGTTGTAATTTTTTATTTTATTTTTGAAACAGAGGCACAATTTTGTCTACCCTGCTTCTTCAACCTATCGACGATCCAAATCTGATCTTGCAAAACTAACAATGTGAAAAATTTGATATTTGAGGGTGCCCAAACCCTCCAAACCTTGAAATCCATGGCGGGAGAGTTAACCCAAAGAATTGAGCCTCGTAAGCAGTGATTACTGAGTAGATCCCATCAATAAAGTACTTCCAAATAATGTCATCCTCGGTATGTGCCTTCAGGCAGAAGTCATGAACGAGCATCTAGAGAGTGAATCGTAAACCATGAAGGAAGGTCACGTCGGGCATAGACAAAGTGGTTTACTTATCTAGCAGTGCCATTTTCCCACAAGCATCATCTTAGAAAACACTTTTCCTATAAGCATTTCCAAGGATTCATCTATCCATTCACGAGTCCCATGCAACCTGTTCGCGGCAAAGGTTGTAACTGATGCAACAAGGCACTCAGAATTCAATGAGATTTCGCATGATTAGAGCGTCTACAGTCCGATACATCACATCCAGCCCCTCGAACGTTCGTGGACGCAATTGGGCGTGTCTGAAGACAGTGACTGGTCACACCTTAAATTTTCGTTCCCACATCTAGGAACCTTAATTAGCAAATCCCAAATCCATATTACACATTCTACATAAATTTCTGACACATCCGGACATCCAGCAACTGCATACATACTAAGCGTACGTTGACACCGCCATACATGGACAAAGATCATCCATGGTTGCCCTTCTCGGCGCCCTTGGCTTCTTTGTCGCAGAAGTAGCTATCAAAGACCCAATAGGGATCAAGCCGGATCTCCTCCTTGTCGGAACTGTCTGCCCAATCATTGTCTTCTTCCTCCTGTTTGCATGGCACAGACCGCCTAGCCTTACTCTCGGGCGAGGACACGCTTCTGCCTGTTAAGGTGCGGAGTGGCTAGGGTTTGGTCCAGGGAACGGGTGGGGACACATATGTGTGTGTTCGAGGTGGGCCAGCATGGGTCAAATCCAACGTGACAGACGTGCTCGGTCTTTTCTATATCCGCCCGGACTAGATATTGAGGTGCCGATCAGTCCAGGTGTTGTTTTTAGAGGAGGGGATTTTTTTTTGCTGCTCAGTGACCAGGACGTTCGTCCTGGGTATATGGTGGGATGCCGGATGTAGATGTTCCAATGATCATTAATCCGGTGGAAGCGAGCGACGGGGCGATGGAATGTGAAAACACGGCGAGAGCTTCCCGGCGAGGACGCTGACGAGGTGGCCATCTCCATCGGCGAGCGTACGTTGACGCGCGCCGCGGCGTGTCCATCGTCGCCCCTCCTACGTCACGCCGATCCGCAACTTTGCGACTTGGGAGCGTGTCTCTACCTAGCAAGCAAGCAGGCTCAGATTCTCCTCGTGTAGTAGTATCACGGGCGTATTTCGTTTCTTCACGTCGTTGCGCCTTATTCGCACCGTCGTCTACCGCGGCGACGTCAGCCGGCGTGACGAGTTTCGTCCATGCACGGGCAGCAACAGGACCAATGGAGAGAGGACAGCATTGCCGTGCAAGAAAGATACCGCACTCGCCGACTACCGGTGCTTGAATTGAACGGTGGTGGTTTCGTTGTACTAGCAAGGAGTAGTGGTATTAATCAGATAGATTATCAGATCGTTTAATCAAGTGACCCGTGCAGTAGGATCTTGTCCAAGTGACGGCTGAAAACCAACTCGTCATTTCACATTCCTTTCACAGGGGGAGAAAACGGGGCGGCATCTTCGTCTTCGGTACTGTACTTACGTAAACCCGAGCACGCAACGCCTAGCTGCCTGCCTAGCTAGCCAGGTTCGTGCCGACGCCCCGACCGACAGTCGCAGCCAACGATCATCCAGTAGAAAGTTTCACAACACGGACACTCCCGATCAATCAAGTTATCAAGATAGCGAATTGGTGATCAAGACAGCTAACAGCCCTGAGTTTTCACCGTTGGCAAAGCAAAGCATCTGCAGCCGGTGACAACACGGAATACATGGTACAGGTGATTAGGTAAGCGACAGGGTTCTGCCTTCTGTAGATATCAACCTCGGCAGCGCTCAGCAAATGATTATTGTTCAACCGCGAAGCTAGCGTTTTGATAAATACGGCCGTGTCGCTCTATCCGAGTTTCAGTTTCAGCTAGGTACGATAGTAGGGCTAGTGCCACAGTGCTTTCAGCTGGGATTAGGTAAAAGTGGGAGCCTTGGACTTGGCTCGCCGGGTTCGCTGATTAAACTAGTCCAGATGTGTCGTTGGATGTGAGGGAATTTGGTGGGATTTTCCGTCCTTCGCCTCGACGATGGATGGATCGATTGATTGACGGGTCGGTCGAGTTTGTTGGGGGTGGGGTTGCGTGAAATGACATACTGCTGCTGTAAGCCCCGCGTAACCTGGTGTGTCATGGTTTCAGCACGGCTGAGACAGGCTCAGGCCACTGGGCACTGATTGCCGCCTTAGGCCCTGTTTGGAATGTCGTTTCTACTTTGAATACACTTGTAAAAGTTACAGGCCACCGGCCGTCGTTTTCGTTTCCACCTGCAAATCACTACTGGCCGGTAAGATACACTCGTAAGAAAAATACACCTGTATTTATTTACACCGATTCCAAGCGCGGCCTTAATATGTTTCTTTCGACGACATTATCTATAAGGCTACAAAACTTAGCAAGACTTTTAGAAGCGAAAGGGAGGGTTAATATTCTCTTTTTATTCTTTTTTTATTTGAAGTGGGGAGGGTCAATATTTTTCGCTAAAGAAGATGAGTGCTTTTTTGTTGCTGTTGAAGGAAATCGATGCGTGGAAATGGAAGACTCAACTGTTCCTCTGTTTGAGTTTGAGGCAAGGATGTTAGACATAGAGTCCATGTAATCTCGAACTCACCTCTATCTCTTTATTCCTTCCCGTAACTATCTCTCTCTCTATCGTGTAACAAACTGAATCCTAGCGATCGGTTTGGAATACTTGTAAACCACGGCAAGTGTTGTTCTGCCATCGATCAATATATTCATGCGGCTCCCTTACGAGGGAGTACGAACGCTTCCACCCATCGAATCTTACATGCTATAGAGCCAAGTTCTTCCCAAATATCTAGCGACACAAAAAAACCATCTATCACCATGGCCTCCACCTCGAGTGCCGCAACCCTCAACCTAGGCGCACCACCAACCGAGAAGCTAACGGGGGGAACTACCTCCTCTGGAAGGCCCAAGTGATGCCGGCCTTGCGAGGTGCGCAGGTGACCGACCTCCTAGATGGCAGCGACTCCACACCACCGAAGACGGTGGAGATCGCGCAAGCAGACAAGACCACGACAACATGACCAAATCCCTCGTATGGTCTGTGGCTAGTGAAGGATCAGCAGGTTCCAAGCTACCTGCTGAACTCGCTCTCGCAAGAAATTCTTGCACAGATCATTGGTAAGGAAAACACCTTTGACCTTTGGACTGCTCTTACGACTCTGTTCTTCTCTCAGTCACAGTCCAGAATCACCAATCTGAGGATCGCCATCGCCAATACAAAGAAGGGTAACATGTCGAGCAACACCTTCATAGCCAAGATGAAGAGCCTTGCCGATGAACTCGCTGCGGCCGGCCGCCGGTGAGCGATCCGGAGATGGTGGACTACATCCTTGCCGGGCTCGATCAGGACTACGATCCCATCATCACATCAGTTGGCGTTGCTACTTGTGAGCAGCGTTGAGATTTCCCCGAAGAGGAGAGGATAATGCAGTATAGTAGAGATAAGTATTTCCCTCAGTTGTGAAGCCAAGATTATCATTAGTAGGAGAACCAAGCAACACTATGTAAACATCACCTGCACAGAAACAACAAATACTTGCAACCCAACGCTAACAAGAGGTTGTCAGTCCCTTGATGGTTACAAGCAAGATTAAACGGTGTAGTTTAGATCGAACAAAAATATAAAATAAATAAAATAAAATTGCAGCAAGGTATTTTTGGTTTCAATAGATGATAGAAAATAGACCCAGGGGCCATAGTTTTTACGAGAGGCTTCTCTCATAAAAATAGCATAAGGTGCATAGACAAATTACTGTTGAGCAATTGACAGAAAAGCAAATAATTATGATGATATCCAAGGCAATGATCATGTATATAAGCATCACGTCCGAGACAAGTAGACCGAAATGGTGCTGCATCTACTACTATTACTTCACACAACCACCGTTATCCAGCATGCATCTAGTGTATTAAGTTAATGGAAGAACGGAGAACGCCTTAAGCAAGATGACATGATGTAGACAAGATAAACTCACGTATGAAATAAATTCCATATTTTTACCCTTAATAGCAATGATAGATGCATGTTATGTCCCTTTTTGTCACTGGGATTGAGCACGGCAAGATCGAACCCATCACAAAGCACCTTTTCCCATGGCAAGATAGATCAATCTAGTTGGTCAAACCAAACCAATAAATCAGAGAAGAAATATGAGGCTATAACAATCATGCATAAAAGAGTTCAGAGAAAACTCAAAATAATATTCATGGATGGATCTGATAACAAACTCGCAATTCATCGGATCCCAACAAACACACCGCAAAAAGTCATTACATCAAATAGATCTCCAAGAACACAGATGAGAACATTGTATTGAAGACCAAAAAGAGAGAAGAAGCCATATGGCTACTAACTATGGAGCCATAGGTCCGTGGTAAACTACCCACACATCATCGGAGGGCAGCAAGGATGATGAAGATCCCCCTCAGTGATCAAATCCCCCTTCGGCAGAGTGCCGGAAAAGGCCTCCAGATGGGATCTCGTGGCTCTCGAACTTGCAACGGTGGAAAAATTATTTTGTGGACTCCCATGTTGGTTTCACGATTTTAGAGAATTTATACAGGTGGAGCTAGGTCAAAAGGATTCATGTGGGCCCCACCACCCACCAGGGCAAGCCTACCCCCCTGGGCGCACCCTGGTGCCTTGTGGGCCCATGGTGCATCATCTGGTCTTCTCCCAAAACTTCTAGTGTCTCTTTTGTCCAGAGAAAAATCTCCAAAAAGTTTCGTGGCATTTGGACTTCATTTGGTACTGATATTTTGGGAAACCAAAAACAAGCAAAAAAACAGCAAGTGGCACTGGGCACTAAGTTAATAGGTTAGTACCAAAAAATTATATATATATATATATATATAATATTTCTTGAAAGTGTACATAAAACATCCAAGATTGATAACATAGTAGCATGGAACAATAAAAAATTATAGATACGTTGGAGACGTATCAAGCATCCCAAGCTTAATTCCTACTCGTCCTCGAGTAGTTAAACGATAAAAACAGAATTTTTGATGTGGAATGCTACCTAACATATTCATCATATATTCTTTTCTTTTCAGCATGGATATTTGGACTTGCACGATTCAAAGAAATAGTCTATAATTTGACATGAAAACGTCAATACTCAAGCATATCAACAAGCAATCATGTTTTTCAAAATATCAACGCTAAAGAAAGTAATCCCTAGCCCATTATGCTCAATCATTCATCCATTCATGGAACACACTAAACATTAGCTATATCTAATGCAAAAGTATGACAATAGTGCTCCCTAGATGGTGCTTTATAAAAGAAGGAGACTCAACATAAAAAATAATAATTACATAAAAGTAAATAGATAGGCCCTTCGCACAGGGAAGCAGAGATTTGAAGAGGTGCTAGAGCTCAAGGCTTAAATTTAGAGATAAAAATATTTTGAGAGGCATGCTTTTCCTGTCAACGCTGTCAGGACCCCGATTCCAAGTCACATCGATCTAGCCGGTAACACCTCATATCACATTGCGGCCTCACGCACGGTATCCTCATGGGTGTCGCCTTACCATGGCCCGGGACCGTTTGCGCCTTTTGGCTCACGTATATGATAGTGTCGCTAGCATCCATATGACAGAGAACCCGGGCCGACATGGCTAGTCGTGAACCCAAAGCGGCACAGACCTATGGAGATAGGCATACATGAATCACATCGAGCATGTCGGTCAACAGTGTGTGAATCCGGGCTGTAGCACTGGGCTAACAGGACTCTGGGGAACCCGAGCTGTAGCAGGCTAGGCAGGACTCCGGATGTCACCGCGTGACATTTCCCCGAAGGGACAGACATATGAACGAAGTGAAACACATGCCGGCCAGTCAAGTGTCCCGAGCAGTAGTGCTGGGCTAGCAGGACTCCGGTGAACCGGGCTGTAGCGGACTATTATGGCTCGAGGAGCACTAGACTACATTTCCCCATAAGAGAGGCTGCCAAGGATAAACAACTAGATTGTCGGATCCCACACATACCAAGCATTTCAATCATACACACAATATGCTCGATATGTGCAAATACAACATGGTATCACAACAAAACTCTACAACTCAAGTACTTTATTTAAAGGCTCCAGAGAGCCGTACATAACATGTTCATATAGGTAGGGGTCACATGACCCGACACTCAAGTCATACAAGCATACAAGCACATGCGGAAGCAAAATAGTCTGAGTACAGACACTAGAAAGAAAGAAGGCTTCTCGAAGCCTGTCTATCTACATAGGGCCCTCCATGGACAAGATCACCACCTGGGTGGCAAGTTACTCATCGACGTCGAGGTCTACATAAAACCCATCGGAGGGGGCGGTGTTGTCGTCTGAAAATAGTAATTAAAGCAAACATGAGTATAAAGGTACTCAGCAAGTCTTACAACAGAACCTACTATACATGCTCATTCTCAAGAAGGTGGTGGAGTTATTGCAGCAAGCCAGCTTTGACTCTTGGCTAAGCTATCCTACGAGACACCACTAGTAAAATAGTTTCGCACACGAGTCCACTAATCACCAACACAATACTCCACCGGGGATCCTCCCTCGTCATCCTACGAGAGGGCCATCCTCGGTACTCACACTTATCTTGAGTCTTTTAGTAGTAACCATTAACTTGTCTATGAACTGTATAGGCAACCAAGTAGTCCTTTACCGCGGACGCGGCTATTCGAATAGATGATGTTAACCCTATAGGGGTGTACTTCTTCATACACGCTCTCACCACTTACCGTCGTTTACATGACATGTACTCGGCAACCTTCAAGCGGAAGCCCAATGAGGGTGTCGGCCACGGCCTACCTAAACACTCAAGTCTCTAGTCCAGTTTATCGCCTATCCAGGTTCCATCCGCAGGGAGTCCGACCGAGGTTTCCACATACGGCCCCGAACGATGTGAACAGGGTCCCGAGACGCCTAACGGGCGCCCGGCATAACCGGCCACGGTGTATCTACCGCAACATAGCCCACCGCTAGGATCAGCGCTACGCACGGCCGCCAACACATAACCTACAAACACCAGAAACTAGTTGCAACTCCTGGACAGAGTACTAGGGTGATTGAGAAGTCGAGAGGGTCAATTAAGGATCCCAATGCATGGTAGTAGCTGATTCTTAAATCACACATACAGATCTCAGTTCTTAGGGGTGGCCTCAATGAAACAACCCACCATGTACTCCTACATGGCCTCTCATCGATACCTTTACAAATCATGTTCAACACATCTCTCACATTACCGACATAATCATTTCACTCTATCCCATCGCCCAGATGAACCAGACCTGACACAACTCTAAGCATAGCAGGCATAGCAAGGTAGGAAACACATACATGGCTCAAACAACTCCTACACATGCTAGTGGGTTGCATCTAGTTACTATGGCAATGACAGGTCATGCAGAGGATAAGGGTTCAACTACCGCAGCACACAGCAGCTTGAAACGTTGCTGTCTTAATGCAGTAAACGAGAGCAGAAGCAAGAACATGGGATTGTATCGATATGATCAATGGGGCTGCTTGCCTGATGGAGTAGTAGTAGGGTACATTGTTGTTGTCTTAATGCAGTAAATATGCAACAATATGATGCATGCTATGGCATGGCAAAATGAGGTGTCCTTCCTTATGCAATGTGAAACAAGTTGAAATGGGTCCATTTGAATCAAAGATTCAAATGGAAGCTTAAGTTCTTATGCATTATAAGTGTATTAGCTTGTTTCACCTAAACAGCAAGGTTAAAGTGTTTTGTCATGCATGAAACCATTATAGATGGAAAGATTGAATTTTTTGATCATTTTTATATATAATTTGTTTGATTTGGAGCTATGGTTGATTTTCTATGATTTTTAGAAGTTTTGGCTATTTTCTGGAATTTCCTATATAAGAATAAATCCAGAAAATAAATAACTGCGTCAGCACTGCGTCACGTGACGTCAGCGAGTCAAAGGCGCCAGCCCAGGTCAAACCTGACGGCTGGGACCCACATGTCAGTGAGACATCTAATTAACAGGGTTAAGTTAACACTAACTAAACTGTCAGTGGGGCCTGGGCCCGCATGTCAGTGACCTATTGTGTTAACTAAAAGTTAATTAGTGCTAAACTAAAATTAGCAAGGCTCTGGGCCCACCTGTCATTGACCCAGGGGAGTTAAACCCTAGGTCAAACGAGGTCAACTCGCCGGCGGTTTGACGCCGGCGACGACAGACGCGGCGGAGGGGCTCGGGTTTGCGTCTCCGGCGACCAAACGGGCGGCCGAGACCATCTACGGGGAGCTGGAAGCGAGCTGCGTCATTTGGTGGTGGAAGTGGAGCTCGGGGAGGCCGGGAACTACGCCGGCGACGACCTTGGCGGTCGCCGGAGCTCGGGTGAGCTCGGGCTCGTTGCTGTAGTGGCCTAGGCGGGGCGGCGCTAGCATCTACGGCTCCTACGCGATGCGGGGAGTGCGTTGGACACAAGCCCGGGACCATACGGTCATCGGAGCATGACCGGCAACGACACGGGCGGCGGCGCGTGCGGGTGAGCTTCGTGCAGTCGATGCAGGGGACGACAGCGAGAATGGAGAGGATGGAAATGTAGCTGAGCTCACAGTGGTTGCGACGATCTAAACAGCGAGGTCGGGGACGAGCTGGAGCAGTGGTGACGGCGAAAGGGATCTCCGGCGGCGATCAGCGAAGACGAGGACGAGGCGGTAACTCCAGGGCGAGCGAGCACTCGGGGCTCGGTCTGCTCGACGGAGAGGAGGGCGGCGGAGCTCCTGGACACGGTGGCGTGGCACAGAGACGACGGAGAGCACGGCTATGGCGACGGTGTGGCTACGGCAGCGTCGGCCATCGTGGGAGGGAGCGAGGGAGAGAGGCAGGGGCGCGTGTGAGGTGTCCACGGGGTCGGGGCGGTGCCGCAGAGGCGCTTCGAGGCGTCGCGCTGGCACGGGCGACGGCAGGCAGGCAGGGAGGTGGTGTGGTGATTGCGGCGGCGTCGCGGTGTCCCTCCTCTGCCTACTGGCAGAGGTAGGTGATGACTGGCACATGCCAGATGGGCTGGCCAGCCAGGTAAGTGGCCTCTGGCCTTTCTCTCTCTCTTTTCTGATTTGTTTCTGTTTTCTAATTTTCTGCAACTGTTGGGCTTTATTAAAAATACTAAATCGTTTCCAGAAATCCTGAAAATAATTGTGGGCTCTGTTGGGATTATTCCTAACAGCCCACACTTATTTCCAGAATTATTTGAGCATTTAAAATATTTTATAGCATTTAAATGCCCAAATGCAAATACTATATGGATTAAGCCAATGACCTTAAGATGTCCTAGAAAAGTGTGCACCAATTTTGTCAAAGGTTTTAACCCAAAACAAAAAGGGTGGACTTTTTAGAAGGGCATTTCAGGTTCATTGAAAAAGTTTTTAGTAAACCCTAGCTGTTCCAGGGGGTGCTGGGGGTTCTATCGTCCCCATTTCATCTTTCTAGGAAATTTAAACATGATGCAAGCACTCTAATGCATGAACTAGCTAGGGTGTGACAACTCACCCCCACTCAAAAGAATCTCGTCCCGAGATTTAGGATCTGTTGGGAAGAAGGTGGGGTACTCGAGTCGAAGACGATCCTCCCTTTCCTAAGTGGCTTCCTTTTCAGAATGGTGTGACCATTGAACCTTGAGAAACTTGATGTTATGGCGTCGAGTGGTACGCTCGGCTTGATCAAGGATACGAACGGGATATTCCCGATATGAGAGGTTATCTTGTAGATCAAGTGTTTCGTGGTCCACTCCACGGATAGGATCCGTGAAGCAACGCCTGAGTTGAGAAACGTGGAAGACATTGTGGACTCTGGAAAGATGCAGAGGTAGTTCCAATTGGTAGGCAACTTCTCCTCGTTTGGCAAGAATGCGAAAGGGTCCAATGTAACGAGGAGCCAATTTGCCTTTGATACCGAAACGATGGGTTCCCTTTAACGGAGTAACCCGAAGGTAAGCCTTCTCGCCAACTTCATAAGTCATGAGCTTATGTTTACGATCATATTGGCTCTTTTGACGAGTTTGGGTTGTTTTCAATTTCTCACGAATAACGCGAACCTGCTCTTCTGCTTCCTGAATCATATCCGGGCCAAAGAGTTGTCTTTCCCCGGTTTCTGACCAGTTAAGAGGCGTTCGACATTTTCGTCCATACAGAACTTTGAAAGGAGTTTTGCCCAAGCTAGCTTGATAACTATTATTATAAGCAAACTCCGCGAATGGAAGGCATTTCTCCCAATCCATTCTGAAGGAGATGACAGAAGCTCGAAGCATATCTTCCAGAATTTGATTTACTCGCTCTACTTGACCACTGGACTGAGGGTGGAAGGCGGTGCTAAAAGAGAGACGAGTTCCCATAGCATTTTGGAAACTTTCCCAAAATCGAGAGGTGAAGAGACTCCCACGGTCTGAGTTAATTTCCAATGAGACACCATGAAGAGACACTATTCGGGAGATGTATAAATCAGCTAGCTGGCTAGCGGTGATACTCTCACGAACAGGTAGGAAATGGGCTACTTTGGAAAGACGATCGATCACGACGAAGATAGCATTATTCCCTCTCTTGGTCCTGGGAAACTCAGTAATGAAATCCATACTGATTTTATCCCATTTCCACTCAGGAATAGCCAAAGGTTGAAGGGTGCCAGCAGGCCGTTGATGCTCTGCTTTAACACGACGACAGACGTCGCAACTAGCAGTGTATTGAGCAATTTCTCTCTTCATCCTAGTCCACCAAAACCTCTGGCGTAGGTCTTGATACATTTTAGTACTACCGGGATGAATGGTGAGAGGGGATTCATGAGCTTCCTTAAGAATCAACTAGCATAGATGTTGTTTCTTGGGAACCACCAAGCGGTTCTCGAAGAAGACAACACCTCGCTCATCCATGGAAAAACATTTAGCAACTCCGCTAGCGATGTTTTCCTTAATCCGGGATATGCCCTTATCATACCGCTGGGTGGTTATGATCTGATCCATAAGGTTAGGCTTCGCCACCGGGGTGGATAGGAATCCTCGAGGAACTATGTGAAGGTTAATCTTACGAAATTCCTCGTGGAGAAGTGGTTGACTTTGTTGTAACATCAGGTTGTTACAATAAGATTTACGACTTTGCGCATCAGCCATGACATTGGCTTTGCCCAGGGTGTAAGTTATTCCTAAGTTGTAATCCGAGATCAACTCGACCCAATATCTTTGCCTGAGATTCAAATCCGGTTGGGTGAAGATATATTTCAAACTTTGGTGATCGGTGAAGATCTCGCAACGATTACCGAGAAGGTAATGTCGCCAAGTTTTGAGTGCATGGATTACAGCTGCAAGCTCTAGATCATGTGTGGGATAATTTTGCTCATGTGGGTGTAATTGCCGTGAGGCATAGGAAATTACCCGACGATCTTGCATGAGTATGCAACCTAGTCCTTGTCGCGAGGCGTCGCAATAGATAATAAAGTCCTTGGAGAAATCTGGTGGTACCAGTACGGGAGCAGATGTCAGGCGTCTTTTCAGTTCCTAAAAGATGAACTCGCACTGTGGGGTCCACTCGAACTTTTTATCTTTCTTGGGGAGTTCAGTTAGAGGTTTAGCAACCTTGGAAAAATTCTCGACGAAGCGGCGGTAATAACTCGCTAAGCCAAGGAAGCTCCGAACTTGCTTGACCGTCTCAGGTGGAGTCCAATCAAGGACGGCTTGAACTCGCTCGGGATTGACAGCAATACCCTTACCAGAGATTACATGGCCTAGATAGGTTACTTCTGGCAACCAAAATTCACACTTGGAGAATTTGGCATAAAGGCGATGCTCTCGAAGTTTCGTCAATACCAGCCTTAGATGTTCGGCATGTTCCTCCTCACTCTTGGAGTAGATGAGTATATCATCGAGGTATACTACGCCAAATTTATCCAAGTACTCCATGAAGACCGAGTTCATTAACCAAGAGAAAGTGGCTGGGGCATTGGTTAAACCGAAGGACATGACGGTGTACTCGTATTGGCCATAACGAGTAACAAAGGCCGTTTTGGGAATGTCCCCGTTTCTGATTTTGATTTGATGGTAGCCCAACCTCAAATCCATCTTGGAAAAGACTGAGGACCCAGCGAGCTGGTCATACAGATCATTGATCCTGGGAAGCGGATACTTGTTCTTGATAGTGACCAAGTTGACAGGTCGGTAATCTACAACCATCCGATCCGTTCCATCCTTCTTCTTGACGAAGAGGACGGGGAAAGCCCAAGGAGAGGAGCTAGGACGGATGAAACCCTTTTGCAAGGACTCATCGAGTTGGTTCTTAAGCTCGGCTAGTTCTAAGGGTGCCATCTTATGGGGTCTTCTAGAAATTGGAACGGTTCCTGGAACAAGGTCTATCACAAACTCGACATCCCTGTCAGGTGGAACACCCGGCAGTTCTTCTGGAAAGACATCCGGAAAGTCTCGGACTAGCGGAATATCTTCAAGGTCTGGAAGGGGGTTGGCATTTAGGGAGTAAAGCTGGCGCTTGGCCACTCGAGTTAAGACATTGACTGTCTTGCCCGATGGGTGAGTAAGTTGAACGGTTCTAGTGGCACAATCAATCTTAGCATAATGAGCTGACATCCAATCCATACCCAAGATGATGTTTATGTCCGAGGACTTGAGAGCTATTAAGGATGCAAGGAAGACAAGTCTATCGACAAGAATTTCATTCCCATGGCTTACTCTAGAAGTTTGCCATCTAGAGCCAGGGGTTTGAATTTCCATGGTAGTGGGCATGTCACAGAATGTCGTGTTATGCAATCGAGCATAGCTCTCAGATATGAATGAATGAGATGCTCCAGTATCGAAAAGAACAGATGCTGGATGGCAATTAACAAGGAGCGTACCAAGGACGACGTTGTTGGAAATATGCCCTAGAGGCAATAATAAATTTGTTATTATAATATTTCCATGTTCATGATAATCGTTTATTATCCATGCTAGAATTGTATTGTTAGGAAACTCAGATACATGTGTGGATACATAGACAACACCATGTCCCTAGTAAGCCTCTAGTTGACTAGCTCGTTGATCAATAGATGGTTACGGTTTCCTGACCATGGACATTGGATGTCGTTGATAACGGGATCACATCACTAGGAGAATGATGTGATGGACAAGACCCAATCCTAAGCCTAGCACAAAGATCGTGTAGTTCGTATGCTAAAGCTTTTCTAATGTCAAGTATCATTTCCTTAGACCATGAGATTGTGCAACTCCCGGATTACGTAGGAGTGCTTTGGGTGTGCCAAACGTCACAACGTAACTGGGTGGCTATAAAGGTACACTACAGGTATCTCCAAAAGTGTCTGTTGGGTTGGCACGAATCGAGACTGGGATTTGTCACTCCGTGTAAACGGAGAGGTATCTCTGGGCCCACTCGGTAGGACAACATCATAATGTGCACAATGTGATCAAGGAGTTGATCACGGGATGATGTGTTACGGAACGAGTAAAAGGGACTTACCGGTAACGAGATTGAACCAGGTATCGGGATACCGACGATCGAATCTCGGGCAAGTATCGTACCGCTAGGCAAAGGGAATTGTATACGGGATCGATTAAGTCCTTGACATCGTGGTTCATCCGATGAGATCATCGTGTAGCATGTGGGAGCCAACATGGGTATCCAGATCCCACTGTTGGTTATTGACCGGAGAGTTGTCTTGGCCATGTCTGCATGACTCCCGAACCCGTAGGGTCTACACACTTAAGGTTCGATGACGCTAGGGTCATAGGGAAAGTATGTGCGCGGTTAACGAATGTTGTTCGGAGTCCCGGATGAGATCCTGGACGTCACGAGGAGTTCCGGAATGGTCCGGAGGTAAAGATTGATATATAGGAAGTATGGTTTTGGCCACCGGAAGTGTTCCGGGCATCACCGGTAGTGTACCGGGACCACCGAAGGGGTCCGGGGGTCCACCAGGTGGGGCCACCAGCCCCGGAGGCCTACATGGGCCATAAGTGGGAAAGGACCAGCCCCTATGTGGGCTGGGGCGCCTCCCACCAAGGCCCAAGGCGTCCTCAAGAGGAGAGGGGGCAAACCCTAGGCGCAGATGGGCCCTAAGGCCCACCCTAGGTGCGCCCCCCTCTCTCTCCCCCTTGGCCGCCTCCCAGATGGGATCTGGGGGCTGCCGCCACCCCTAGGGAGGGAACCCTAGGTGGGGGCGCAGCCCCTCCCCTCCCCCTATATATACTTCAGGTTTGGGGCTGCCCAACACATGTGATTTGCTCTCCCTGTTGGCGCAGCCCTACCCCTCTCCCTCCTCGTCTCTCGTAGTGCTTGGCGAAGCCCTGCTGGAGTCCCGCGCTCCTCCACCACCACCACGCCATCGTGCTGCTGCTGGATGGAGTCTTCCCCAACCTCTCCTTCTCCCCTTGCTGGATCAAGGCGTAGGAGACGTCACCGGGCTGTACGTGTGTTGAACACGGAGGTGTCGTCCGTTCAGCACTAGGATCATCGGTGATTTGGATCACGACGAGTACGACTCCATCAACCCCGTTCACTTGAACACTTCCGCTTAGCGATCTACAAGGGTATGTAGATGCACTCTCCTTCCCCTCGTTGCTAGATTACTCCATAGATTGATCTTGGTGATGCATAGAAAATTTTGAATTTCTGCTACGTTCCCCAATAGTGGCATCATGAGCTAGGTCTATGCGTAGTTACTATGCACGGGTAGAACACAAAGTAGTTGTGGGCATTGATATTGTCAATTATCTTGCCGTTACTAGTCTTATCTTGATTCAGCGGCATCGTGGGATGAAGCGGCCCGGACCGACCTTACACGTATGCTTACGTGAGACTGGTTCCACCGACTGACATGCACTAGTTGCATAAGGTGGCTAGCAGGTGTGTGTCTCTCCCACTTTAGTCGGATCGGATTCGATGAAAAGGGTCCTTATGAAGGGTAAATAGAAATTGGCATATCACGTTGTGGTTTTGGCGTAGGTAAGAAACGTTCTTGCTAGAAACCTATAGCAGCCACGTAAAAACTTGCAACAACAATTAGAGGACGTCTAACTTGTTTTTGCAGCATAAGCCTTGTGATGTGATATGGCCAAAAGGATGTGATGAATGATATATGTGATGTATGAGATTGATCATGTTCTTGTAATAGGAATCACGACTTCCATGTCAATGAGTATGACAACCGGCAGGAGCCATAAGAGTTGTCTTAATTTATTTATGACCTGTGTGTCAACATAAACGTCATGTAATTACTTTACTTTATTGCTAAAGCGTTAGCCATAGTAGTAGAAGTAATAGATGACGAGACAACTTCAAGAAGACACGATGATGGAGATCATGATGATGGAGATCATGGTGTCATGCCGGTGACAACGATGATCATGGAGCCCCGAAGATGGAGATCAAAAGGAGCAAATGATATTGGCCATATCATGTCACTATTTGATTGCATGTGATGTTTATCATGTTTTTGCATCTTATTTGCTTAGAACGACGGTAGTAAATAAGATGATCCCTCATTAAAATTTCAAGAAAGTGTTCCCCCTAACTGTGCACCGTTGCGAAAGTTCGTCGTTTCGAAGCACCACGTGATGATCGGGTGTGATAGATTCTAACGTTCACATACAATGGGTGTAAGACAGATTTACACACGCGAAACACTTAGGTTGACTTGACGAGCCTAGCATGTATAGACATGGCCTCGAAACACAAGAGACCGAAAGGTCGAGCATGAGTCGTATGGTAGATACGATCAACATGAAGATGTTCATCGATGATGACTAGTCCGTCTCACGTGATGATCGGACACGGCCTAGTTGACTCGGATCATGTAATCACTTAGATGACTAGAGGGATGTCTATCTAAGTGGGAGTTCATAAGATGAACTTAATTATCCTGAACATAGTCAAAAGGTCTTCGCAAATTATGTTGTGGCTCGCGCATCAGTTCTACTATTTAGATATGTTCCTAGAGAAAATTTAGTTGAAAGTTGATAGTAGCAATTAGGCGGACTAGGTCCGTAAACTGAGGATTGTCCTCATTGCTTCATAGAAGGCTTATGTCCTTAATGCACCGCTCAGTGTGCTGAACCTCGAATGTCGTCTGTGGATGTTGCGAACATCTGACATACACATTTTGATAACTACGTGATAGTTTAGTTAAACGGTTTAGAGTTGAGGCACCGAAGACGTTTTGAAACGTCGCGAAACATATGAGATGTTTCGAGGGCTGAAATTGGGATTTCAGGCTCATGCCCACGTCAAGAGGTATAAGACCTCCGACGATTTTCTTAGCCTGCAAACTAAGGGAGAAAAGCTCAATTGTTGAGCTTGTGCTCAGATTGTCTGAGTACAACAATCATTTGAATCGAGTGGGAGTTGATCTTCTAGATGAGATAGTGATGTTTCTCTGAAGTCATTACCACCAAGCTGCTAGAGCTTCATGATGAACTGTAATATATCAGGGACATATATGATGATCCTTGAGATATTCGCGATGTTTGACACCACAAAAGTAGAAATCAAGAAGGAGCATCAATTGTTGATGGTTGGTGAAACCACTAGTTTCAAGAAGGGCGAGGGCAAGAAGGGATACTTCATGAAACGGCAAATCAGCTGCTGCTCTAGTGAAGAAACCCAAGGTTGAACCCAAACCCGAGACTAAGTGCTTCTGTAATAAGGGGACAACCACTGGAGCAGAATTACCCTAGATACTTGGTAGATGAGAAGGCTGGCAAGGTCGATAGAAGTATATTGGATATACATTGTGTTAATGTGTACTTTACTAGTACTCCTAGTAGCACCATGGTATTAGCTACCGGTTCGGTTGCTAAGTGTTAGTAAACTCGAAATAAAAGGCTGCGGAGTAAACGGAGACTAGCTAAAGGTGAGCTGGCAATATGTGTTGGAAGTTTTTCCCAAGCTTGATGTGATCAAGCATCGCACGCTCCCTCTGCCATCGAGATTGGTGTTTGCGTTGAGCATAGACATGATTGGATTATGTCTATCACAATACGGTTATTCATTTAAGGAGAATAATGGTTACTCTGTTTATTTGAATAATACCTTCAATGGTCTTGCACCTAAAATAAATGGTTTATTGAATCTCGATCGTAGTGATACACATGTTCATGCCAAAAGATATAAGATAGTAATGATAGTGCCACCTACTTGTGGCACTGCCACATAAGTCATATCGGTATAAAACGCATGAAGAAGCTCCATGTTGATGGATCTTTGGGCTCACTCGTTTTGAAAAGTTTGAGACATGCGAACCATGTCTATTGGTGTATATGCATGAAGAAACTCCATGCAAATGGACCGTTTGGACTCACTTGATTTTGAATCACTTGAGACATGCAAATCATACCACATGGGCAAGATGACTGAAAGCCTCGTTTTTAGTAAAATGGAACTAGAAAGCAACTTGTTGGAAGTAATACATTTTTGATGTGTGCAGTCCAATGAGTGTTGAGGCGTGTAGTGGATATCGTTATGTTCTTACTTCACAGATGATTTGAGAAGATGTTGAGTATATTTACTTGATGAATCACGAGTCTGAATTATTGAAAGGTTCAAGTAATTTCAGGGTGAAGTTGAAAGATCGTCGTGACAAGAGGATAAAATATCTATGATATGATCATAGAGATGAATATCTGAATTACGAGTTTGGCACAGAATTAAGACATTGTGGAAATTGTTTCACAACTAATACAGCCTGAAACACCATAGTATGATGGTGTGTCCGAACATCATAACTGCACCCTATTCGATATGATGCATACCATGATGTCTCTTATCGAATTACCACGATAGTTTATGGGTTAGGCATTAGAGACAACCACATTCACTTTAAATAGGGCACCACGTAATTCCAATGAGATGACACCGTATGAACTATGGTTTAGAGAAACCTAAGCTGTCATTTGTTAAAAGGTTTGGGGCTGCGACGCTTATGTGAAAAGTTTCAGGCTGATAAGCTCGAACCCAAAGCGGATACATGCATCTTCATAGGACACCCAAAACAGTTGGGTATACCTCCTGTCTCAGATCCGAAAACAATAAGGGATTGTTTCTAGAATCGGGTCCTTTCTCGAGAAAAAGTTTCTCTCAAAAGAATTGAGTGGGAGGATGGTGGAGACTTGATGAGGTTATTGAACCGTCTCTTCAACTAGTGTGTGGCAGGGCACATGGAGTTGTTCCTGTGGCACCTACACCAATTGAAGTGGAAGCTTATGATAGTGATCATGAAACTTCAGATCAAGTCACTACCAAACCTCGTGGGATGACAAGGATGCGTACTACTTCAGAGTGGTATGTAATCCTGTCTTGGAAGTCATGTTGCTAGACAACAATGAACCTACGAGCTATGGAGAAGCGATGGTGGGCCTGGATTCCAAAATGGCTCGAGGCCATATAATCCGAGAGAGGATCCATATATGAAAACAAAGTGTAGAGTTTGGAAGAAGTACTTGATGGTCGTAAGGCTATTAGGTACATATGGATTTTAAAAGGAAGACGGACAAGTATCACCATTAAGAAAGCTCGACTTGTCGTTAAGATGTTTTCCGACAAGTTCAAGGAGTTGACTACGATGAGACTTTCTCACTCGTAGCGATGCTAAGAGTCTGTTGGAATTATATTAGCGATTACTGCATTATTTATGAAATCTTGCAGATAGGATATCAAAACATTGTTTCCTCGATGTTTTTCTTGAGGAAAGGTTGTATGTGATACAACCGGAAGGTTTTGTCAATCCTGAAAGATGCTAACAAGTATGCAAAGCTCCAGCAATCCTTCTAAGGACTGGAGTAAGCATCTCGGAGTTGGAATGTATGCTTTGATGAGATAATCAAAGATTTTGGGTGTATACAAAGTTTATGAGAAACTTGTATTTCCAAAGAAGTGAGTGGGAGCACTATAGAATTTCTGATGAATATATGTTGTTGACATATTGTTGATCAGAAATGACGTAGAATTTCTGGAAAGCATATAGGGTTATTTGGAAAGTGTTTTTCAATGGAAAGCCTGGATTAAGCTACTTGAACATTGAGCATCAAGATCTATAAGGATAGATCAAAACGCTTAATGGTACTTTCAATTGAGCACATACCTTAACATGATCTTGAAGGTGTTCAAGATGGATCAGTCAAAGAAGGAGTTCTTGCCTGAGTTGTAAGGTATGAAGTTAAGACTTAAAGCTCGACCACGGCAGAAGAAAGAGGAAGGACGAAGGTCGTACCCTATGCTTTTGTCATAGGCTCTATACGGTATGCCATGCTGAGTACCGCACCTGATGTGTGCCTTGCCACATATCTGGCAAGAGGGTACAAAGGCAATCTAGGAGTAGATCACCAGATAGCGGTATAAATTATCCTTAGAGGAATAAGGATATGTTTCTCGGTTATGGAGGTGATAAAGAGTTCGACGCAAAGAGTTACGTCGATGCAAGCTTAACACCTATCCGGATAGTTTTGAGTAGAGATACCGGATACGTATAATGGAGCAACAATTTAGAATAGCTCCAAGTAGAACAATTATTTGAAATGGCTCCAAATGTAGCGTAGTAGTTGCATCTACAAGATGACATAGAAATTTGCGAAGTACATATGGATCTGAATGTTGCAGACCCGTTGACTGAAACCTCTCTCACAAGCATAACATGATCAAACCCAGAACTCTTTGGGTGTTAGTCACATGGGGATGTGACCTTGAGTGTTAATCACATATCGATGTGAACTGGATTATTGACTCTAGTGCAAGTGGGAGACTGCTGGAAATATGCCCTAGAGGCAATAATAAATTAGTTATTATCATATTTCCTTGTTCATGATAATCGTTTATTATCCATGCTAGAATTGTATTGTTAGGAAACTCAGATACATGTGTGGATACATAGACAACACCATGTCCCTAGTAAGCCTCTAGTTGACTAGCTCGTTGATCAATAGATGGTTACGGTTTCCTGACCATGGACATTGGATGTTGTTGATAACGGGATCACATCACTAGGAGAATGATGTGATGGACAAGACCCAATCCTAAGCCTAGCACAAAGATCGTGTAGTTCGTATGCTAAAGCTTTTCTAATGTCAAGTATCATTTCCTTAGACCATGAGATTGTGCAACTCCCGGATACCGTAGGAGTGCTTTGGGTGTGCCAAACGTCACAACGTAACTGGGTGGCTATAAAGGTACACTATAGGTATCTCCAAAATTGTCTGTTGGGTTGGCACGAATCGAGACTGGGATTTGTCACTCCGTGTAAACGGAGAGGTATCTCTGGGCCCACTCGATAGGACATCATCATAATGTGCACAATGTGATCAAGGAGTTGATCACGGGATGATGTGTTACGGAACGAGTAAAAGAGACTTGCCGGTAACGAGATTGAACCAGGTATCGGGAAACCGACGATCGAATCTCGGGCAAGTATCGTACCGCTAGGCAAAGGGAATTGTATACGGGATTGATTAAGTCCTTGACATCGTGGTTCATCCGATGAGATCATTGTGGAGCATGTGGGAGCCAGCATGGGTATCAAGATCCCGCTGTTGGTTATTGACCGGAGAGTTGTCTCGGCCATGTCTGCATGACTCCCGAACCCGTAAGGTCTACACACTTAAGGTTCGATGACGCTAGGGTTATAGGGAAAGTATGTACGCGGTTACTGAATGTTGTTCGGAGTCCCGGATGAGATCCCGGACATCACGAGGAGTTCCGGAATGGTCCGGAGGTAAATATTGATATATAGGAAGTATGGTTTTGGCCATCGGAAGTGTTCCGGGCATCACCGGTAGTGTACCGGGACCACCGGAGGGGTCCGGGGGTCCACCAGGTGGGGCCACCAGCCCCGGAGGCCTACATGGGCCATAAGTGGGAAGGGACCAGCCCCTATGTGGGCTGGGGCGCCTCCCACCAAGGCCCAAGGCGTCCTCAAGAGGAGAGGGGGCAAACCCTAGGCGCAGATGGGCCCTAAGGCCCACCCTAGGTGCGCCCCCTCTCTCTCCCCCTTGGCCGCCTCCCAGATGGGATCTGGGGGCTGCCGCCACCCCTAGGGAGGGAACCCTAGGTGGGGGCGCAGCCCCTCCCCTCCCCCTATATATACTTCAGGTTTGGGGCTGCCCAACACATGTGATTTGCTCTCCCTGTTGGCGCAGCCCTACCCCTCTCCCTCCTCGTCTCTCGTAGTGCTTGGCGAAGCCCTGCTAGAGTCCCGCGCTCCTCCACCACCACCACGCCGTCGTGCTGCTGCTGGATGGAGTCTTCCCCAACCTCTCCTTCTCCCCTTGCTGGATCAAGGCGTAGGAGACGTCACCGGGCTGTACGTGTGTTGAACACGGAGGTGCCGTCCGTTCGACACTAGGATCATCGGTGATTTGGATCACGACGAGTACGACTCCATCAACCCCGTTCACTTGAACACTTCCGCTTAGCGATCTACAAGGGTATGTAGATGCACTCTCCTTCCCCTCGTTGCTAGATTACTCCATAGATTGATCTTGGTGATGCATAGAAAATTTTGAATTTCTGCTACGTTCCCCAATAGACGTTAGGATTATCATGAGCCTCCACAGCTGAGACATAGTTGACATGGCCACGTGCAGTGGTGGCTGGCTTGGCGTAGAATGTCTTTCCCGCTGGCTTACCACGGCTAACGGACTTTCTATACTGATTGGGGTTGTTGTTCTGGGGACACTCTCGACTGTAGTGACCCGGATCTCCACACTTGAAACATGTCACAACATTGGGGCGTGGAGCAGCATTAGCAGCGGGGCCACCATAGGGCTTAGACGGTGCAAACTGCTGGTTGGGGCGAGGCGCCTCAAAGGATGGCCTCGGAATGAACCTGGGTGGCAGTGCCGTGCTTGGGATCCACACCCGACGCTTTTGAGATCCAGAGCCGGATGAAGAACCAAAATCACAAGAGTGCTTGCATGAAGCGTCATAGTCAGACTGGCCTGTCTCAGCAATGATGACTTTATTGACCAACTTTTGAAAGGAGGTGCACTCGTGCAGACGAAGATCGCGGTGAAGCTCAGGGCTAAGTCCCTTGCGGAACCTTGCCTGCTTCTTAGCATCGGTGGATACCTCTTCAGGAGCATATCGTGCCAGATTCCCAAATTCACGACTATATGCATCCACAGTTAGTCTTCCTTGGGTGAAATTGCAGAACTATTCCCTCTTGCGATCTATGAGACCTTCCGGGATGTGATGCTCACGGAAAGCCTCACTGAATTTAGCCCAAGTAGTGATTTGGCCGACCGGGCGCATAGCCTCAAAGTTTTCCCACCAAAGGCTAGCAGGGCCTTCGAGGTGATAGGCAGCATAGGTAACCTTATCAGCTTCGGCTACGTTGGCAGAATGTAGCTTGTGTGTGATGCTGCGGAGCCAGTCATCCGCGTCGAGGGGCTCGACGGAATGATTAAACTTTGGTGGGTACAACTTGATGAAGTCATTGATTGACACCAAGTCGTTTCGCTGATGGCGTGCAGTGTTCTGCTCAATCCGCTCCAGCAAGCGGTTAGTCTCACACTTGTTTCTTTCCGCCTCCAGCATAACTTCGGCCAGAGAAGGCGGGTGAGGCAGATTTTCACCCCTAGCTGCACTGGCTTCCCCCTGCTCCCGGGCAGCAGGGTTGCTGCGGGTGTTGACCATCCTAGGAAAAAAACAAGACAACGGTTTAGATAAGGATGGCACAAACTTGGCAAGGAAGTGCAGAATGTAATGGATAACATGTAATGCTAAGATGTTCATTGCACGACATGGTAATATAGAAACTGCCATATATATACCATTGGTCATACACACCGTACATAGTTTAGTACAAGCCCAGGCTAGAGTACAACTACGATGAAAGACATTACATCTCATCAGAGGCAATTCAAGATCCTATACATTATTTTTCTACACCTCCGGAGCGTGATACACACCAAGTCGTATCCCACGATCACGTAGGACTGTGGAGAATACAACTAATACAATACTAGTGAAACTACTACTAGCTCAGACGGCTCCGTAGTAATCCTCATAAAAGTCGCCACCAAAGCCTGGAAGTGGAACATGATCATCTGGGAACAGACGGTCCTGCGGAGCCTGCGAACCATAGGGACTCGGATGTGGCCTCGGTCCCACATGCGGTGGCAGATGGAGACCACGAGGAGGGGTGATGCCTCCTACATCGCGTCACTCCATACAATCTGGCAATCCAGACCGTACAGGGTACAAGTCCCTCATGTCCATGTAACCGAGTCAAAGTGGCCCAATGATCAGAACGAGTGTGGAAAAGCTCCATACGCAAGGCCCGATTTTCACGGTCCTTATCCTCGAGCATCTCGGCAGTGGTGCGGAGTAGTGACTCCTTGTGTGTAGAGTCATAGTACAAAGCCTGATAGTACCCTTGTGCTCCAGGAAGTGAGGCTGGCATGTAACGGAAGTCGGTGTTCTGAAGCAAGGCAGTCCTGGCTCGAATGATAGTCATCATTGAATAGGCTGCATCCGGCACAGACATCTCAATAGTGACCCCAAGTCCATAGGAATAGTGAAGGGGCTCAGTGGCTCCAGGATAAGAGGGATATATCCTGACGGTACAAAGGTACTGGCCCTGGTTGAAGTCTCTGAACTGCTCCTCGACGGTATATTCTAGATACCACCGATAGCCTGACTCGACGATCACTTGAACCAACATGGCCGTGTGGCCGGGCACATCGAGGCACCGGGTCAGACGAACTACTTGGTTCTGCGAACGGGTGGCCATCTGAAAGCACATAATAATGCAAAGGCATTAGAATTTTCTAGGGGAAATCGGACAGCATAACGGCTGTAAATGCTCAGAAAAAGATTTGAGACATCCACAACAGTTTTCAATACCACTCAACAAAATCATATCAAGGTTCTAATTCAACTGGCAACATACTAAAAGTAGCAGAAACTGTACTGAGGCTTGTAACAACAATCCTATAAGCTACTACGGATTAGTAACACGTGAACCTGATAGAAGGAGAGAGCCTAGTCCTTAACCCACGTAGAATGAGAAGAGAATGACTCAGATCAGAGGGCATAAAGTAAAGGAGTAAAAAGAGCCTTACGTTCCCTCCCACAATCAATTCCCCTACATATAACTAAAGCATTTCTAGACTCGACATCGACCAGTTTGGCTCAACGAACCTACAGGCAGTCCGGCTCTGATACCAACGCTGTCAGGACCCCGATTCCAAGTCACATCGATCTACTCGGTAACACCTCATATCACATTGCGGCCTCACGCACGGTATCCCCACGGGTGTCGCCTTACCATGGCCCGGGACCGTTTGCGCCTTTTGGCTCACGTATATGATAGTGTCGCTAGCATCCATATGACAGAGAACCCGTGCCGACATGGCTAGTCGTGAACCCAAAGCGGCATAGACCTATGGAGACAGGCATACATGAATCACATCGAGCATGTCGGTCAACAGCGTGTGAATCCGGGCTGTAGCACTGGGCTAACAGGACTCTGGGGAACCCGGGCTATAGCAGGCTAGGCAGGACTCCGGATGTCACCGCGTGACATTTCCCCGAAGGGACAGACATAGGAACAAAGTGAAACACATGCCGGCCAGTCAAGTGTCCCGAGCAGTAGTGCTGGGCTAGCAGGACTCCGGTGAATCGGGCTGTAGCGGACTACTATGGCTCGAGGAGCACTAGACTACATTTCCCCATAAGAGAGGCTGCCAAGGATAAACAACTAGATTGTCGGATCCCACACATACCAAGCATTTCAATCATACACACAATATGCTCGATATGTGCAAATACAACATGGCATCACAACAAAAGTCCACAACTCAAGTACTTTATTTAAAGGCTCCAGAGAGCCATACATAACATGTTCATACAGGTAGGGGTCACATGACCTGACACTCAAGTCATACAAGCATACAAGCACATGCGGAAGCAAGTAATCTGAGTATAGACACTAGAAAGAAAGAAGGCTTCTCGAAGCCTGTCTATCTACATAGGGCCCTCCATGGCCAGGATCACCACCTGGGTGGCAACTTACTCATCGACGTCAAGGTCTACATAAAACCCATCGGAGGGGGCGGTGTTGTCGTCTGAAAATAGTAATTAAAGCAAACATGAGTACAAAGGTACTCAGCAAGTCTTACAACAGAACCTACTATACATGCTCATTCTCAAGAAGGTGGTGGAGTTATTGTAGCAAGCCAGCTTTAACTCTTGGCTAAGCTATCCTACGAGACACCACTAGTAAAATAGTTTCGCACACGAGTCCACTAATCACCAACACAATACTCCACCGGGGATCCTCCCTCGTCATCCTACGAGAGGGCCATCCTCGGTACTCACACTTATCTTGAGTCTTTTAGTAGTAACCATTAACTTGTCTATGAACTGTATAGGCAACCAAGTAGTCCTTTACCGCGGACGCGGCTATTCGAATAGATGATGTGAACCCTACAGGGGTGTACTTCTTCATACACGCTCTCACCACTTACCGTCGTTTACACGACATGTACTCGGCAACCTTCAAGCGGAAGCCCAACGAGGGTGTCGGCCACGGCCTACCTAAACACTCAAGTCTCTAGTCCAGTTTATCGCCTATCCAGGTTCCATCCGCAGGGAGTCCGGCCGTGGTTTCCACATACGGCCCCGAACGATGTGAACAGGGTCCCGAGACACCTAACGGGCGCCCGGCATAACCGGCCATGGTGTATCTACCGCAACATAGCCCACCCCTAGGATCAACGCTACGCACGGCCGCCAACACATAACCTACAAACACCAGAAACTAGTTGCAACTCCTGGACAGAGTACTAGGGTGATTAAGAAGCCGAGAGGGTCAATTAAGGATCCCAATGCATGGTAGTAGCTGATTCTTAAATCACACATACAGATCTCAGTTCTTAGGGGCGGCCTCAATGAAACAACCCACCATGTACTCCTACATGGCCTCTCATCGATACCTTTACCAAATCATGTTCAACACATCTCTCACATTACCGACATAATCATTTCACTCTAGCCCATCGCCCAGATGAACCAGACCTGACACAACTCTAAGCATAGCAGGCATAGCAATGTAGGAAACACATACATGGCTCAAACAACTCCTACACATGCTAGTGGGTTTCATCTAGTTACTGTGGCAATGACAGGTCATGCAGAGGATAAGGGTTCAACTACCGCAGCACACAGCAGTTTGAAACGTTGTTGTCTTAATGCAGTAAACGAGAGCAGAAGTGAGAACATGGGATTGTATCGATATGATCAATGGGGCTGCTTGCCTGATGGAGTAGTAGTAGGGTACTGCCCTTCAGCTGGATACTCGGAGATATCCTCGGTGGCAGAACCTACCACGAAAGACACCATAGAGTATAATCAACACATGGCAATATGCAACAATATGATGCATGCTATGACATGGAAAAATGAGGTGTCCTGCCTAATGCAATGTGAAACAAGTTGAAATGGGTCCATTTGAATCAAAGATTCAAATGGAAGCTTAAGTTCTTATGCATTATAAGTGTATTAGCTTGTTTCACCTAAACAACAAGGTTAAAGTGTTTTGTCATGCATGAAACCATTACAGATATAAAGATTGAATTTTTTGATCATTTTCATATATAATTTGTTTCATTTTGAGCTATGGTTGATTTTCTATGATTTTTAGAAGTTTTGGCTATTTTCTGGAATTTCCTATATAAGAATAAATCTAGAAAATAAATAACTGCGTCAGCACTGCATCACTGTGACCTCAGCGAGTCAATGTTGGGGAACATTGCAGAAAACAAAAAAAATTCCTATGTTTTCACCAAGATCCATCTATGAGTTCATCTAGCAATGAGTGATCGGATGCATCTACATACCTTTGTAGATCGCGAGCGGTAGCATTCAAGAGAACGGGGATGAGGGAGTCGTACTCGACGTGATCCAAATCACCGGAGGTCCTAGCGCCGAACGGACGACACCTCCGCGTTCAACACACGTGTGTTAAGCGTGACGTCTCCTCCTTCTTGATCCCGCAAGGGGGAAGGAGAGGTTGATGAAGATCCAGCAGCACGACGACGTGGTGGTGGATGCAGCAGTCACCGCAGTAGGGCTTCGCCGTTCTACTGCAAGAGGGAGAGGTGTAGCAGGGGAGAGGGAGGCGCCAAGACTTCAGGGTGCGGCTGCCCTCCCCCCTTTATATAGGATCCACAAGGGGGGGCGCCGGCCCTAGGAGATGGGATCTCCTAGGGGGGGCGGCGGCCAAGGGTGGAGTGGCCCCCAAGGCAAGTGGGGCGCCCCCCACCCAAGGGTTTCCAACCCAAGGTTAGGGGGTGGGCCAAGGGGGGCGCACCAGCCCACTATGGGCTGCTTCCCCTCCCCACTTCAGCCCATGGGGCCCTCCGGGATGGGTGGTCCCACCCGGTGGACCCCCAGGACCCATCCAGTGGTCCCGGTACAATACCGGTGACCCCCGAAACTCTCCCGATGTCCGAAACTGCACTTCCTATATATAATTCTTCACCTCCGGACCATTCCAGAACTCCTCGTGACGTTCGGGATCTCATCCGGGACTCCGAACAATTTTCGGGTTACTGCATATTCATATCTCTACAACCCTAGCGTCACCGAACCTTAAGTGTGTAGACCCTACGGGTTCGGGAGACATGTAGACATGACCGAGACGGCTCTCCGGTCAATAACCAACAGCGGGATCTGGATACCCATGTTGGCTCCCACATGCTCCTCGATGATCTCATCGAATGAACCACGATGTCGAGGATTCAAGCAACCCCGTATACAATTCCCTTTGTCAATCGGTACGTTACTTGCCCGAGACTCGATCGTCGGTATCCCAATACCTCGTTCAATCTCGTTACCGGCAAGTCACTTTACTCGTACCGTAATGCATGATCCCGTGACCAGACACTTGGTCACTTTGAGCTCATTATGATGATGCATTACCGAGTGGGCCCAGAGATACCTCTCCGTCATACGGAGTGACAAATCCCAGTCTTGATCCATGTCAACCCAACAGACACTTTCGGAGATACCCGTAGTATACCTTTATAGTCACCCAATTACGTTGTGATGTTTGGTACACCCAAAGCACTCCTATGGTATCCGGGAGTTACACGATCTCATGGTCTAAGGAAAAGATACTTGACATTGGAAAAACTCTAGCAAACGAACTATATGATCTTGTGCTATGTTTAGGATTGGGTCTTGTCCATCACATCATTCTCCTAATGATGTGATCTCGTTATCAATGACATCCAATGTCCATAGTTAGGAAACCATGACTATCTGTTGATCAACGAGCTAGTCAACTGAAGGCTTACTAGGGACATGTTGGTGTCTATGTATTCACACATGTATTACGATTTCCGGATAACACAATTATAGCATGAATAAAAGACAATTATCATGAACAAGGAAATATAATAATAATCCTTTTATTATTGCCTCTAGGGGCATATTTCCAACAGTCTCCCACTTGCACTAGAGTCAATAATCTAGTTACATTGTGATGAATCGAACACCCATGGAATTCTGGTGTTGATCATGTTTTGCCCTAGGGAGAAGTTTAGTCAACGGATCTGCGACATTCAGATCCGTATGTACTTTACAAATTTCTATGTCTCCATCTTGAACATTTTCACGGATGGAGTTGAAGCGACGCTTGGTGTGCCTGGTCTTCTTGTGAAACCTGCGCTCCTTGGCAAGTGCAATAGCTCCAGTGTTGTCACAGAAGAGCTTGATCGGCCCCGACGCATTGGGTATGACTCCTAGGTCGGTGATGATATCCTTCACCCAGATTGCTTCATGTGCTGCCTCCGAGGCAGCCATGTACTCCGCTTCACATGTAGATCCCGCCACGATGCTCTGCTTGCAGCTGCACCAGCTTACTGCTCCACCATTCAACATACACACGTATCCGGTTTGTGACTTAGAGTCATCCAGATCTATGTCGAAGCTAGCATCGATGTAACCCTTTACGACGAGCTCTTCATCACCTCCATAAACGAGAAACATGTCCTTAGTCCTTTTCAGGTACTTCAGGATATTCTTGACCGCTGTCCAGTGTTCCTTGCCGGGATTACTTTGGTACCTACCTACCAAACTTACGGCAAGGTTTACATCAGGTCTTGTACACAGCATGGCATACATAATAGACCCTATGGCTGAGGCATAGGGTATGACACTCATCTCTTCTATATCTTCTGCCGTGGTCGGACATTGAGCTGAGCTCAATTTCACACCTTGCAACACAGGCAAGAACCCCTTCTTAGACTGATCCATATTGAACTTCCTCAATATCTTATGAAGGTATGTGCTTTGTGAAAGACCTATGAGGCGTCTTTATCTATCTCTATAGATCTTGATGCCTAATATATAAGCAGCTTCTCCAAGGTCCTTCATTGAAAAACTCTTATTCAAGTAGGCCTTAATGCTGTCCAAAAGTTCTATATCATTTCCCATCAAAAGTATGTCATCTACATATAATATGAGAAATGCTACAGAGCTCCCACTCACTTTCTTATAAACGCAGGCTTCTCCATAAGTCTGCATAAACCCAAACGCTTTGAGCTTCTCATCAAAGTGAATATTCCAACTCCGAGATGCTTGCACCAGCCCATAAATGGATCGCTGGAGCTTGCATACCTTGTTAGCATTCTTAAGGTCGACAAAACCTTCCGGCTGCATCATATACAATTCTTCCTTAAGGAAACCATTAAGGAATGCCGTTTTTGACGTCCATTTGCCATATCTCATAATCATAGTATGCGGCAACTGCTAACATAATTCGGACGGACTTCAGCTTCGCTACGGGAGAGAAAGTCTCATCGTAGTCAACCCCTTGAACTTGCCGATAACCCGTAGCGACAAGTCGAGCTTTATAGATGGTAACATTACCATCCGCGTCCGTCTTCTTCTTAAAGATCCATTTGTTTTCTATCGCTCGCCGATCATCGGGCAAGTCTGTCAAAGTCCATACTTTGTTTTCATACATGGATCCTATCTCTGATTGCATGGCTTCAAGCCATTTGTTGGAATCTGGACCCGCCATCGCTTCTTCATAGTTCGAAGGTTCACCATTGTCTAACAACATGATTTCCAAGACAGGGTTGCCGTACCACTCTGGTGCGAAACGTGTCCTTGTGGACCTACAAAGTTCAGTAGCAACTCGATCTGAAGTTTCATGATCATCATCATTAACTTCCTCTCTAGTCGGTGCAGGCACCTCAGGAACATTTTCTTGAGTTGCACCACTTTCCGGTTCAAGAGGTAATACTTCATCAAGTTCTACTTTGCTCCCACTTACTTCTTTCAAGAGAAACTCTTTCGCTAGAAAGGATCCATTCTTGGCAACAAAGATCTTGCCTTCGGATCTGAGGTAGAAGGTATACCCAATAGTTTCTTTAGCGTATCCTATGAAGACGCATTTTTCCGACTTGGGTTCGAGCTTTTCAGGTTGAAGTTTCTTGACATAAGCATCGCATCCCCAAACTTTTATAAACAACAGCTTAGGTTTCTTCCCGAACCATAATTCATACGGTGTCGTCTCAACGGATTTCAACGGAGCCCTATTTAAAGTGAATGCGGCAGTCTCTAAAGCATAGCCCCAAAATGATAGCGGTAAATCGGTAAGAGACATCATAGATCGCACCATATCTAACAGAGTGCGATTATGACGTTCGGACACACCATTATGCTGAGGTGTTCTAGGCGGCGTGAGTTGTGAAACTATTCCACATTTTCTTAAGTGTGTGCCAAATTCGTGACTCAAGTATTCTCCTCCACGATCTGATCGCAGGAACCTGATTTTCCTGTCACGTTGATTCTCAACCTCACTCTGAAATTCCTTGAACCTTTCAAAGGTCTCGGACTTGTGTTTCATTAAGTAGACATACCCATATCTACTCAAGTCATCAGTGAGGGTGACAACATAACAATAACCACCGCGAGCCTCAACACTCATTGGACCGCACACATCAGTATGTATGATTTCCAATAAGTTGGTTGCTCGCTCCATTGTTCCTGAGAACGGAGTCTTGGTCATTTTACCCATGAGGCATGGTTCGCATGTGTCAAATGATTCGTAATCAAGAGACTCTAAAAGTCCATCTGCATGGAGCTTCTTCATGCGTTTGACACCTATGTGACCAAGGCGGCAGTGCCACAAGTATGTGGGACTATCATTATCAACCTTACATCTTTTGGTATTCACACTATGAATATGTGTAGCATTACGCTTGAGATTCATTAAGAATAAACCATTCACCATCGGAGCACGACCACAAAAACATATCTCTCATATAAATAGAGCAACCATTATTCTCAGATTTAAATGAGTAGCCATCTCGAATTAAACGAGATCCTGATACAATGTTCATGCTCAAAGCTGGCACTAAATAACAATTATTGAGGTTTAAAACTAATACCGTAGGTAAATGTAGAGGTAGCGTGCCGACGGCGATCACATCGACCTTGGAACCATTCCCGACGCGCATCATCACCTCGTCCTTCGCCAGTCTCCGCTTATTCTGCAGCTCCTGCTTTGAGTTACAAATGTGAGCAACTACACCGGTATCAAATACCTAGGAGCTACTACGAGTACTGGTAAGGTACACATCAATTACATGTATATCACATATACCTTTCGTTTTGCCGACCTTCTTGTCCGCTAAGTATTTGGGGCAGTTCCGCTTCCAGTGACCACTTTCCTTGCAATAAAAGCACTCAGTCTCGGGCTTGGGTCCATTCTTTGGCTTCTTCCCGGCAGCTTGCTTACCGGGCGCGGCAACTCCCTTGCCGTTCTTCTTGAAGTTCTTCTTACCCTTGCCCTTTTAGAACTTAGTGGTTTTATTCACCATCAACACTTGATGTTCCTTTTTGACTTCTACCTCTGCTGATTTCAGCATTGCAAATACTTCAGGAATGGTCTTTTCCATCCCCTGCATATTGAAGTTCATCACAAAGCTCTTGTAGCTCGGTGGAAGCGACTGAAGGATTCTATCAATGACCGCGTCATCCGGGAGATTAACTCCCAGCTAAGTCAAGCGGTTATGTAACCCAGACATAGTGAGTATGTGCTCACTGACAGAACTGTTTTCCTCCATCTGACAGCTGAAGAACTTGTCGGAGACTTCATATCTCTCGACCCGGGCATGAGCTTGAAAAACCATTTTCAGCTCTTCGAACATCTCATATGCTCCGTGTCTCTCAAAACGCTTTTGGAGCCCCGGCACTAAGCTGTAAAGCATGCCGCACTGAACGAGGGAGTAATCATCGGTACGTGTCTGCCAAGCGTTCATAACGTCTTGTTCTGCTGGGAGAACAGGTGCTTCACCTAGCGGTGCTTGTAGGACATAATCTTTCTTGGCGGCTCTGAGGATGATCCTCAGGTTCCGGACCCAGTCCGTATAGTTGCTGCCATCGTCTTTCAGCTTGGTTTCCTCTAGGAACGCATTGAAGTTGAGGACAACGTTGGCCATTTGATCTACAAGACATATTGTAAATATTTTAGACTAAGTTCATAATAATTAAGTTCATCTATTTAATGAACTCCCACTCAGATAGACATCCCTCCAGTCATCTAAGTATAACATGATCCGAGTTAACTAGGCCGTGTCCGATCATCACGTGAGACGGACTAGTCAACATCGGTGAACATCTTCATGTTGATCGTATCTTCTATACGACTCATGCTCAACCTTTCGATCTTCTGTGTTTCGAGGCCATGTCTGTACATGCTAGGCTCGTCAAGTCAACCTAAGTGTTTGCATGTGTAAATCTGTCTTACACCCGTTGTATGTGAACATTGGAATCTATCACACCCGATCATCACGTGGTGCTTCGAAACAACGAACTGTCACAACGGCGCACAGTTAGGGGGAACACTTTCTTGAAATTATTATGAGGGATCATCTTATTTACTACCGTCATTCTAAGTAAACAAGATGCAAAAACATGATAAACATCACATGCAATCAAATAATAATAGTGACATGATATGGCCAATATCACATAGCTCCTTTGATCTCCATCTTGGGGCTCCATGATCATCTTGTCACCGGCATGACACCATGATCTCCATCATCATGATCTCCATCATCGTGTCTCCATGAAGTTGCTTGCCAACTATTACTTCTACTACTAGGGCTAACACGTTTAGCAATAAAGAAAAGTAATTTACATGGCGTTTCTCAATGACACGCAGGTCATACAAAAAATAAAGACAACTCCTATGGCTCCTGCCGGTTGTCATACTCATCGACATGCAAGTCGTGATTCCTATTACAATAGCATGAACATCTCATACATCACATATATATCATTCATCATTCATCACAACTTTGGCCATATCACATCACAAAACACTTGCTGCAAAAACAAGTTAGACGTCCTCTAATTGTTGTTGCAAGTTTTACGTGGCTGCAATAGGGTTCTAGCAAGAACGTTTTCTTACCTACGTGAAAGCCACAACGTGATTTGTCAACTTCTATTTACCCTTCATAAGGACCATTTTCATCGAATCCGCTCCAACTAAAGTGGGAGAGACAGACACCCGCCAGCCACCTTATGCAACTAGTGCATGTCAGTCGGTGGAACCGGTCTCACGTAAGCGTACGTGTAAGGTTGGTCTGGGCCGCTTCATCCCACAATACTGCTGAAGCAAAATAAGACTAGTAGCGGCAAGAAAGTTGACAACATCTACGCCCACAACAAATTGTGTTCTACTCGTGCAAAGAGAACTACGCATAAACCTAGCTCATGATGCCACTGTTGGGGAATGTTGCAGAAAACAAAAAAATTTCCTACGTTTTCACCAAGATCCATCTATGAGTTCATCTAGCAACGAGTGATCGGATGCATCTACATACCTTTGTAGATCGCGAGCGGAAGCGTTCAAGAGAACGGGGATGAGGGAGTCGTACTCGACATGATCCAAATCACCGGAGATCCTAGCGCCGAACGGATGGCACCTCCGCATTCAACACACGTATTGTCAGCGTGATGTCTCCTCCTTCTTGATCCAGCAAGGGGGAAGGAGAGGTTGATGAAGATCCAGCAGCACGACGGTGTGGTGGTGGATGCAGCAGTCACCGCAGCAGGGCTTCGCCGTTCTACTGCAAGAGGGAAAGGTGTAGCAGGGGAGAGGGAGGCGCCAAGACTTCATGGTGTGGCTGCCCTCCCTCTCCCCCTTTATATTGGCTCAGGGCGCCGACCCTAGGAGATGGGATCTCCTAGGGGGGGGGGGCGGCAGCCAAGGGTGGAGTGCCCCCAAGGCAAGTGGGGCGCCCCCACCCTAGGGTTTCCAACCCTAGGCGCGGGGGGTGGGCCAAGGGGGGTGCACCAGCCCACTATGGGCTGGTTCCCCTCCCCACTTCAGCCCATGGGGCCCTCCAGGATGGGTGGTCCTACCCTGTGGACCCCCGGGACCCATCCGGTGGTCCCGGTACAATACCGGTGACCCCCGAAACTCTTCCGATGGCCAAAACTGCACTTCCTATATATAATTCTTCACCTCCGGACCATTCCGGAACTCCTCGTGACATCCGGGATCTCATCCGGGACTCCGAACAATTTTCGGGTTACTGCATATTCATATCTCTACAACCCTAGCGTCACCGAACCTTAAGTGTGTAGACCCTACGGGTTCGGGAGACATGTAGACATGACCGAGACGGCTCTCCAGTCAATAACCAACAGCGGGATCTGGATACCCATGTTGGCTCCCACATGCTCCTCGATGATCTCATCGGATGAACCATGATGTCGAGGATTCAAGCAACCCCGTATACAATTCCCTTTGTGAATCGGTACGTTACTTGCCCGAGACTCGATCGTCGGTATCCCAATACCTCATTCAATCTCATTACCGGCAAGTCACTTTACTCGTACCGTAATGCATGATCCCGTGACCAGACACTTGGTCACTTTGAGCTCATTATGATGATGCATTACCGAGTGGGCCCAGAGATACCTCTCCGTCATACGGAGTGACAAATCCCAGTCTTGATCCGTGTCAACCGAACAGACACTTTCAGAGATACCCGTAGTATACCTTTATAGTCACCCAGTTACGTTGTGACGTTTGGTACACCCAAAGCACTCCTACGGTATCCAGGAGTTACACGATCTCATGGTCTAAGGAAAAGATACTTGACATTGGAAAAACTCTAGCAAACGAACTATACGATCTTGTGCTATGTTTAGGATTGGGTCTTGTCCATCACATCATTCTCCTAATGATGTGATCTCGTTATCAATGACATCCAATGTCCATAGTTAGGAAACCATGACTATCTGTTGATCAACGAGCTAGTCAACTAGAGGCTTACTAGGGACATGTTGGTGTCTATGTATTCACACATGTATTACGATTTCCGGATAACACAATTATAGCATGAATAAAAGACAATTATCATGAACAAGGAAATATAATAATAATCCTTTTATTATTGCCTCTAGGGCATATTTCCAACAGTCAAAGGCGCCAGCCCAGGTCAAACCTGACGGCTGGGACCCACACGTCAGTGAAACATCTAATTAACAGGGTTAAGTTAACACTAACTAAACTGTCAGTGGGGCCTGGGCCCGCATGTCAGTGACCTATTGTGTTAACTAAAAGTTAATTAGTGCTAAACTAAAATTAGCAGGGCTCTGGGCCCACCTGTCATTGACCCAGGGGAGTTAAACCCCATGTCAAACGAGGTCAACTCGCCGGCGGTTTGACGCCAGCGATGACAGACGCGGTGGAGGGGCTTGGGTTTGCGTCCGACAACCAAACGGGCGGCCGACACCATCAACGGGGAGCTGGAAGCGAGCCGCGTCGTTTGGTGGTGGAAGTGGAGCTCGGGGAGGCCGGGAACGATGCCGGCGACGACCTTGGTGGTCGCCGGAGCTCGGGTGAGCTCGGGGCCGTTGCTGCAGTGGCCTAGGCAGGGCGACGCTAGCATCTATGGCTCCTACGTGATGCGGGGAGTGTGTTGGACACAAGCCCGGGACCATATGGTCACCGGAGCATGACCGGCGATGATGCGGGCGGCGGCGCGTGCGGGTGAGCTTCGTGCAGTCGATGCAGGGGATGACAACGAGAACGGAGAGGATGGAAATGTAGCTGAGCTCACAGCGGTTGCGACGATCTAAACGGCGAGGTCGGGGACAAGCTGGAGCTGTGGTGACGGCGAAAGGGATCTCCGGTGGCGATCGGCGAAGACGAGGACGAGGCGGTAACTCCACGGCGAGCGAGCGCTCGGGGCTCGGTCTGCTCGACGGAGTGGAGGGCGGTGGAGGTCCTGGACACGGTGGCGTGGCACAGAGATGACGGAGAGCACGACTATGGCGATGGTGCGGCTACGGCAGCATCGGCCATCGTGGGAGGGAGTGAGGGAGAGAGGCAGGGGCGCGTGTGAGGTGTCCACGGGGTCGGGGCGGTGCCGCAGAGGCGCTTCGAGGCGTCGCGCTGGCGCGGGCGACGGCAGGCAGGCAGGGAGGTGGCGTGGCGAGCGCGGCGGCGTTGCGGTGTCCCTCCTTTGCCTACTGGCAGAGGTAGGTGATGACTGGCACATGCCAGATGGGCCGGGCCAGCCAGGTAAGTGGCCTCTTGCCTTTCTCTCTCTCTTTTTTGATTTGTTTCTGTTTTCTAATTTTCTGCAACTGTTGGGCTTTATTAAAAATACTAAAATGTTTCCAGAAATCCTGAAAATAATTGTGGGCTCTGTTGGGATTATTCCTAATAGCCCACACTTATTTCTAGAATTATTTGAGCATTTAAAAACATTTTATAGCATTTAAATGCCCAAATGCAAATACTATATGGATTAAGCCAATGACCTTAAGATGTCCTAGAAAAGTGTGCACCAATTTTGTCAAAGGTTTTAACCCAAAACAAAAAGGGTGGACTTTTTAGAAGGACATTTCAGGTTCATTGAAAAAGTTTTTAGTAAACCCTAGCTATTCCAGGGGGTGCTGGGGGTTCTATCGTCCCCATTTCATCTTTCTGGGAAATTTAAACATGATGGAAGCACTCTAATGCATGAACTAGCTAGGGTGTGACAAACGTAAATGAGAATTCCCAATATCTTCCAAGCTAGAGAAATTATAGGCAGTTCCCAAACAGAAAGTAAAGTTTATTTCCTTTCCACCATTCTTTCACAATCCATGGCCGTATCCATGGGTGCCTTCCATACCAACACTTTCCAAGGAATTTATTATCACCGTATTTTTTTTCATTTCAGGACTGAGCTTCCCTATTACCTGCCACACCGTCGTGCAACGACAAGTGAATAAACACTCATCATGAGAATAAAATACCTAGCATGGAAAATATTTGCCACCCCCTGTCGCTTCATGAGCGGTACGGGCACACAAAAAAAATCATTTTGAAAATTAGAGTTAGCACATGCAAATTTACTTGGAACGCGTCGAAATACCGCATATTGGTAGGTATGGTGGACTCATATGACACAACTTTTAGGTTTTGAGATTTGGATGCACAAGCAGCATTCTGATATGTCTCCAACGTATTTATAATTTTTTATTGTTCCATGCTGTTATATTATCATTCTTGGATGTTTTACAATCATTTTATAGTCATTTTATATCATTTTTTGGTACTAACCTATTGACATAGTGCCAAGTGCTAGTTGCTGTTTCTGCTTGTTTTTTTCATCGTAGGAAATCAATATCAAACGGAGTCCAAATACAACGAAACTTTTTGTGGAATTTTTATGGACCAGAAGACACCCAATGGGTCGGAGAAACGCCTGGGGGTGCCCCGAGGGCGCAAAACCCACCAGGGCGCGCCTTGGCCCCTAGGCGCACCCAGGTGGGTTGTGCCCACCTTGGTGGCCACCCGCACCGCCTCTTTGCTCTATAAATACCCTAATATTCCAGAGACCCTAGGGGAGTCGACGAAATCAATTCTAGCCACCACAAGTTCTAGAACCACCAGATCCAATCTAGACACCATCACAGAGGGGTTCATCATGTTCATTGGTGCATCTCCGATGATGCGTGAGTAGTTCATTGTAGACCTACGAGTCCGTAGTTACTAGTTAGATGGCTTCCTCTCTCTCTCTTTTGATTCTCATACAATAATCTCTTGGAGATCGATATGATGTAACTCTTTTTGCGGTGTGTTTGTTGGGATCCGACGAACTTTGAGTTTATGATCAGATCTATCCTTTTATCCATGAAAGTTATTTGAGTCTTCTTTGATCTCTTATATGCATGATTGCTTATAGCCTCGTATTTCTTCTCCGATATTTGGGTTTTGTTTGGACAACTTGATCTATTTATCTTGCAATGGGAAGATGTGCTTTGTGATGGGTTCAATCTTACGGTGCTTGATCCCAGTGACAGAAGGGGAACCGACACGCATGTATCATTACTATTAAGGATAACAAGATGGGGCCTATTTCTACATAAATAGATATTGTCTACATCATGTCAACGTTCTTATTGCATCACTCCGTTTCTCCATGAACTTAATACACTAGATGCATGTTAGATAGCGGTCGATGTGTGGAGTAATAATAGTAGATGCAGGCTGGAGTCGTTCTACTAGTCTCGGACGTGATGCCTATACAATGATCATCGCCTGGATATGGTCATGATTATTTGAAGTTCTATCAATTTCCCAACAGTAATTCATTTATCCACCGTTTGCTATTTTTCTCGAGAGAAGCCACTAGTGAAATCTACGACCCCTGGGTCTCTCCCTTATTATATTTGCCTTTACGATCTATTTTTATTTGCTTTTATTTTCAGATCTATTAAACCAAAAATACAAAAATCCCTTGCTGCAATTTATTCTTATTTATTTTATCTCGCGTTCCCGCGAGATCTTTTATCCAATCTACTACAATTTTATCTATCTTTTTACCCGTGAGGGATTAACAACCCCTCTCTTACGTTGGGTTGGAAGTATCTGTTCTTTGTGTGCAGGAGCTGTTTACGTGGTGTTGCATGGTTCTCCTACTAGTTCGATAACCTTAGTCTCACCACTGAGGGAAATACCTACCGTTGTTGTCCTGCATCATCCCTTCCTCTTTGGGGAAATACCGACGTAGCTCAAGCAAACATCAAAAGGAATTTCTGGCATCGTTTCCGGGGATACATCATCAACATGTAGCGGGTTCCTAATCATAAATCTCATCTCCATGCAATTGATGCTAAGGAATTGCCCAACTCATGGGTTAAACCTTTGGATGATCATACAAAATTTTTATGCGGGGTTGAATTTTGTTTCTCATAATATTTTAGATTCCGCTGTGAGTGGTACTTTTATGGAAATTACTTTGGGTGAAGCCACCAAATTTCTTGGTAATATTATGGCAAATTATTCGAAGTGGCATACCAAAAGAGGTCCTATGAGTAAAAAAGTTAATTATGTTGAGGAAATTTCTTCTTTGAGTGAAAAAGTTGATGCTCTTATGAAATTGGTTGCTAATAAAAGTGATCCTATTGATTTTAATGATGTGCCTTTGTCTACTTTGATTGAGCAAAATAGAGATGCCGTAGATGTGAATTTTATCTTGCGAAACAATTTCAATAACAAAGCTTATAGAGGTAATTTTAGTGCTAGGCCTTTTCCTAGTAATTCCTCTAATAATTATGGCAATTCCTATGGTAATCCTTCTTATGATAATAATAGGAACACCTCTGATCTTGAGAATAATATTAAAGAATTTATCAATACTCAAAAGGTTTTCAATGCTACAATTGAAGAAAAGTTGAATAAGATTGATGATTTGTCTAGAAGTGTTCATAGAATTTCTCATGACGTAGAAAATCTCAAGATGAAAATTTTTGTGCCTAAAGTTGAGGAATCAATTAAATCTCTTTATGTTTCTATGGATCAAAGTAAGAAAAGAACCACTATGCTTAGAGCTAGAAGAGAATTTTTGGAAAAAGCGTTTTCTAGTGATTGCTTTCATAAAAGTGATGAAGATCTTAAAATGATTGGTGGTTCTTCTATTGATTCTTTGTTTAGTAAAATTAAGGTTGATGAAAAAGGGGCTGAAGAAGAGTCAACTTTAGCTAGAAGGCGTCCTGATAATTCGGAGGATGAAAATCTTGTTGAGAAAATTGATAAAAGTGGGTTTGAACAGGTCAAAACTTTAACTAGTGATGTGCCCACTCTTTTGGATTACAAAGACTTTAATTATGATAGTGATACGTATCCAACATATCTATAATTTATGAAGTATTTATGTTGTTATATTATCATTCTTGGATGTTTTACAATCATTTTATAGCAACTTTATATCATTTTTTGGGACTAACCTATTGACCCAGTGCCCAGTGCCAGTTGCTATTTTTTGCTTGTTTTTTACGTCGTATGAAATCAATATCAAACGGAGTCCAAACACCGCGAAACTTTATGTCGATTATTTATGGACCAGAAGACTCCACATGGGCCAGAGCAGCACCTGGGGGGGGGGTGCCCCGAGGGGGGCATAACCCACCAGAGCACGCCTGGAGGCCCAGGCGCGCCCAGGTGGGTTGTGCCCACCTCAGTGGCCTCCCGCACCCCCTCTTCGCCCTATAAATTTCCAAATATTCAAAAAACCCTCGGGGTTAACCTAGATCAGAAGTTCGGCCGCCGCAAGGCTCTATAGCCACCTCAAACCAATCTAGACCCCATTCCGACACTCTGCCGAAGGGGGAAATCATCATCGGTGGCCATCTTCATCATCCTGGCGGCCACCATGATGAGGAGGGAGTAGTCCACCGTCGGGGCTGAGGTTTTGTACCAGTAGCCATGTGTTTAATCTCTCTCTCTCTCGTGTTCTTGAGATGTCACAATCTTAATGTATCGCGGGCTTCATTTATATGGTCGGATCATATGGTGTTTTCCCCTCTCTATCTTGTTGTGATGAATTGAGTCTTTCCCTTTGAGATTTCATTGTTATTGCATTGAATACTTTTATGGATTTGAGAGCACTTGATATATGTCTTGCATATGAATACTTGTGGTGACAATGGGGTATCATATTGATTCACTTGATATGTGTTTTGGCACTCAACTTGCGGATTCTCACGGTGACATTGGGGTAATCTATGCATAGGGTTTGATGCTCGTTCTCGTCTTTTGTTTCTCCGATAGAAGTCTTGGGGCACTCTTTGAGGTTCTTTGTGTTGGATTGAGTATTATGAATCTTAAATTATTTAGTGTTATTTTAGTACAAACTCTTGGATAGATCGATCGGAAAAAATAGCTTCGAGGTGGTTTTGTACCCTACAAACGATTTCTTCGTATGTTCTCCGCTAGATAGGAACTTTGGAGTGATTCTTCGTTGCATGTTGAGGGATGGTTATATGATCCAATTATATTAGCATTGTTGAGAGATTGCACTAGTGAAAGTACGGACCCTAGGCCTCATTTTCAAGCATTGCAATACCGTTTTTGTGCCTGTTTACTATTTGCTACCTTGCCGTTTTTATTTATTAAAATTATAAAAATATATATCTACAATCCATATTACACTTTTATCACCTTCCCTTCGCCGAACTAGTGCACCTGTACAATTTGCCATTGTATTAGGTGTGTTGGGGACACAAGAGATTTCTTGTATTTGGTTGCAGGGTTGTTTGAGAGTGACCATCTTCATCCTACACCTCCCACTGATTGATAAACCTTAGGTCATCCACTTGAGGGAAAATTGCTACTGTCCTAAAAAACTATGCGCTTGGAGGCCCAGCACGAGTCTACCAGAATAAAGTTGCGTAGTAGACATCAGATAGTTGCTCTTTGATTGTTTGTATTTCTTTGTTGCAATCCATGATGAATTCACCCCATGCTTGTGAATAAAATAAAGCTTTTACTAAACATATTGTTGATGCTATGATCAAAGCTTTAGAAGAAAAATTGGAATTGGAAGTTTCAATTCCTAGAAAGTTGCATGATGAATGGGGACCTACTATCAATGTCCAGATGAAAAATTATGAGTGTTTTGCCTTGTGTGACTTGGGTGCTAGTGTTTCTACAATTCTGAAATCTCTATGTGATGTGCTTGGTCTTACCGATATTGAAGAGTGTTTTTTAAATTTGCACTTGCGGATTCTACTATTAAAAAGCCTATGCGAAGAATTAATGATGTTCTTATTCTTGAAAATAGGAATTATGTGCCCATAGATTTTATTGTTCTTGATATTGATTGCAATCCGTCTTGTCCAATTATTCCTGGTAGACCGTTTTCACATACTATTGGTGTCGTGATTGATACGAAAGAAGACAATATTAAATTTCAATTTCCACTAAGGAAGGGTATGGAACACTTCCCTAGAACAATAATTAGGCCACCATATGAATCAATCATGAGGGCACCATATGGATCTAGAAACAAAGATGACAACACTTAGATCCTTGCTTTATGCCTAGCTAGGGGCGTAAAACGATAGCGCTTGTTGGGAGGCAACCTAATGAATAAATTTATTTTGGCCTTTTTCCTTTTGTTCTTGAGTGTTTGCAAAATTATGCTACTGTTATGATCGTGTTTTCTATGTTTTAATTGGTGTTTGTGCCAAGCAAAGCCTTTAGGATCATGTTGGGTGATAGTTGAAAATAGAAACTTTTATGCTCACGTAAATAATTATCATTTTTACAGAAGCGTGATAAATTACCAATTAATTTTGCAGAATATTGATATACAAATTGCTCAGGTTGTCCTAATTTTTCTGAATTTTTGGAGTTACAGAAGTATTCAAAATATCCAGATTGCTACAGATTGTCCTGTTTTTGACAGATTCTGTTTTCTTTGCGTTGTGTGCTTGTTTTGATGATTCTATGATTTTATTTGAAGAGTTTTTGCCATAAAAAGTTGGAATATAGTAGATATAACACAAAAATAAAATATGAATGGGTTTGCAATAGTACTTATAGTAGTGATTTGCTTTCTTATACTAACGGATCTCAGAAAGGTTTTGTTGAGTTTTGTGTGATTGAAGTTTTCGAGTTTTGGGTGAGATTACGATGGATGAAGGAATAAGGAGTAAGAAGAGCCTAAGCTTGGTGATGCCCATGGCATCCCAAGCTATTATCCAAAGACAAGCAAGCAAGTATGCTTGTGGATGCCCGAGTGGCATCCCCTCTTTCTTCTAACGACCATCAGTATTTTACTCGAAGCTATATTTTTATTCTCATATACTATGAGTTTTGCTTGGAGCGTCTTGGATGATATGAGTCTCTTTTTGCTTTTTGTTTTAAGTCATGAATCCTTGCTGGACACACCTATTTTAGAGAGCCAAAATTATGCTATGAATTTTTATAATTAATCTCTATGCTTCACTTAAATCTTTATGAGCTATGGAATTGCTCTAGTGCTTCACTTATATCTTTTTGAGCATGGTGTGCTTTGTTATTTTTGAAGAAATGCTCTCTTGCTTCACTTACATTTATTTGAGAGTTAGTAATTTTTCTCAGAAATTCTCTCTTGCTTCACTTAAATTAATTTGAGAGAAAGAAATATTATGCTCATGATCTTCACTTATACTCCCTCCATTCCTAAATATAAGTCTTTCTAGAGATTACAATAGGAACTACATACAGATGTATATAGACATATTTTAGACTGCAGATTCACTCATTTTGCCCCGTATGTAGTCCCTTTTGGAATCTCTAGACAGACTTATATTTAGGAACGGAGGGAGTATTTGTTTGATCTTATTAAAAGCAACATATGAAACTAGTACCAAAGTGATAGATATCCAAGGAGGATATAATAAACTTTCATGAAGATCATTGAACAAAATAAACTTGATTCCTTGTAATAGTTTGAGATATGATGATGTGATATGTGGGTCATATTGATGAGTAATTATGCTTTAGTAAGAATATTAATGTTAAGGTTTGTGATTCCCTATGCAAGCATGAAAGTCAATAGTTATGCAATGAAATTACATCCTACTTGTGGTGCATTATTCGGTGTTAGTTATGCTTAATGCTCACTTATGATATTTTTTGTTTCTTGGTTGGTCGCTTCTCAATCTTTTGCTAGCCTTCATTTTGCACTAAGTATGATCACTACTTGTGCATCCAAAATCCTTTAAACCAGTTTTCCCACATGATTCCACTATACCTACCTATATGCGGTATTATTTTGCCGTTCTAAGCAAATTTGTATGTGCCATCTCTAATTTTCAAAATCAATTTCTCTTTTGTGTGCTCGTACCGCTCATAAAACGGTAGGGGGTGGCTGATATATTTCCATGCTAGATATGTTATTCTCAAGATGCCTGTTTATTCACTTGTAATTGCACGAGAGTACGACAAAGGTATTAGGGATGCCCAGTCCCGAAATGAAAAATGAATTTAGTTTATGTTATCAAATAATATATTCTTTGGAAAGTGTTGGTATGGAAGGCACCCGTGGATACGGCTAGCCATGGAAAGTGAAAGTATGATTGAAAAAGGAATAAACTTTATTTTCTGTTTGGGAACCGCCTATGATATATCTAGCATGGAAAGTATTGGGAACTACTCGATCATTTTCGTTGACATGATAAGCATGCCTCCCAATATGTTTTTATCTCTATCTTTTTCGCTTTGAGCTCTGGCACCTCTACAAATCCCTACTTCCCTTCGCAAAGGGCCTTTCTATTTACTTTATGCAATTTTTTTTTTTAATTTTGAGTCTCCATCTTCTCTTATAAAGCACCAACTAAGGGGCACTATGATCGTACTTGAGCATTGGGTGTAGCTAATATGCGAGTTTATTTCATGAATGGATCAATGATTGAGCATAATGGGCTAGGGATAACTTGCTTAAGTGTTGATATTTTGAAAGACACTAGACCATAGTGGCGCGCGTTGCCGCGCCCGTCTATTTTGGCAATAAAATGATAGTCATTTTCATTAATGTATATGCAGAGGCGCCGAATATGAAAGTGAAACTTTCATGAAGCTACTTCTTTGTCAGTAAAAATGTGTTTTGTAGCTGTGCCCCAAGAAGAAACGGTAAAACATATTCAAGAAAATTTGAACAGTATAATGGCACAGCATCACTGTTAGGGAAATTATTTAGATTCAAAACTGATCTGGCAATATGTAAATTCTTTTTACGTAACAAATAATGATGATGTTTCATTGAACCATCTCAAAATAAGAATTCTGATAAACTTATTGTCGTGGTTCTAAGTCTGACAGTAGAACGGGGGGTAGGAATGTAGAGGCAAGGTCTTAGCTATGGAAGAGTTGTACACAAGAGTTTTACGAGTTCAGACCCTTCTCGGAGGAAATAACAGCCCTACGTCTCAGAGCCCGGAGGCGGTCGACTGGATTATATGCGTGTGTGTTACCGAAAGTGTGAACCCTTGTGCCTGTGGAGGGGGGTGGCTTATATAGAGTTCGCCAGGACCCCAGCCAGCCCACGTCACAAAGGGTTTAAGGTACATAAAGATGGAGACGTTACTCGTAACGCTTGCAATAAAGATACATAATGACCATTAAAGCTATAACTTAATTCCCAATCGTTACAGAGTGGAGAGGCTCTAGATCTTCTGGTAGTTGAGTGATTATCTATACGGTCGAGTGTCTTCAGGATTGTCGAGTGGAACATAACTTCCTGGTCGAGTGGATGATGATTTTTCTTCGAATGTTCCTGGTACCTTTAGAGATGTCCTTGGGGAGGGTATCTTAGACAGATCCATGACCCTACCCTAGGTACATAGCTTCATCATTAGCTCCCAAATGGATCAGGGTTTGAGTGAAGAAGGAGTTGACAACACTTCCGACTCATTTTTCGTGCTATGAGTATATCTTGCTCCGGATCAATGAACTAAGGGGATGACACCAACTTGTTTTTCAGTCGCCTTGGTCCATTCTTAGTTTTTGTCGAGTGAACTTGTAAGGAAGAGTTCTGAGTGATGATGCGGAGGATGTCTTCCATCTAACAAGTTGTTCTGCTGTCCTTGGATTTCGCGGGATTCGAATTTTGGGAAGCGCGCCGGACGGGCGAGGCTGTGGTAATCGGGACAGATTAGGCAAGTCGCCTCGATTCATGCGCCACCTTTTTCGCCACATATCACGCGCGCGACTGTTGCGGGATTTGATAAGATCGTCCGGGCCTACAAGTCAGCCACTTGGAAGTGACCTTATAAAAGGCACCAGACCGGGCTTTTGAACCGTGCGCCCTCATTCTCTTTCTTCTTCCTCAGATTTCTCCGCTACGCCCGCTTCCGCTCTCGGTGTCGCAGCCCCACCCGAACTTGATCCGACGCCATGGGAAAGGAGAAGACGATGGAGTTGGAGCACGCGAAGAAGGCGACCCCGAAGTCGAAAGGTAAGAGGACGAGCCGGGGTGGATCCTTGTCAAGGTCCGGCGACTGGATCCGCTCGACAATCAGCCAAGACGACCTCGACGACCTGGTTGAGGGGGGATTGATCCCCCACGAACCGGCGCGGTCCCAGGGAATGAGACCGAACCGCGACCGCTGGAGGGTGAGTGCGTTCTCCTCGCCACTCATGTTGACTGCGGGTTCTCTTTGCCTCCCCATCATTTCTTTCGTGGTTTTTTGAACTTCTTCGGGGCTCAACTCCACCACTTCACTCCAAACATCATAGTGTATCTTGCTGCCTTTGTGTCAATGTGTGAAAATTTCTTGGGTTGTCGACCGCACTGGGGTCTCTCCAAGCACATATTCACCTGTCGCTCCCAGTCGGTCAAGAAGGCCAACCCGATTGACGAGAGGACTCATGTGATCCAGATGTGCGGGGGCCTTGGAATCCAAATGAGGAACAAGAGCACCTTCCGAGCTATCATCCTTCCCGACTAGGTTTTACTGTAAGGACCAGCCGACCCCGGGTCAGTCGACTGGACTTCCCCCCTTTTCCTTGGCTCAAGTGGAGAAGCCCTCCTCCTTGAGGTTAGTCCCGGAAGAGAAGGCGCAGGTGAAGACGTTGGTCGAGCGGGTCGTCCAACTTGTCCGCGACGGGGTGACTGGAATGGACCTGCTGGAGGTCTCTCTTAGTCGATGCATCCAACCACTCCAAGCCCGTGACCATCCAATGTGGATGTACTCGGGACTCGAGGATTCCACTCGGATCCACCCGGAGGACGTCAGTGAAGACACGGTGGAGAAGTGGCTGAGAGGAATCACCGACAACAAAGATAATCCCCGGGGGTCTAGGAGGGTGATTCCATTCGACCATTCGCGCCAGCCGGAACATGTATGATTCTGCATTGTCAAGTATCCTCTTGATTCACTGTGTAACACCTTGTTGACGGTCGACTGTATTTCTTTCGTTCATTGTCTTTTCAGGCTCTTATTGATATATACTCGATGCCCAATGGAGTGCAGGAGCAAGACGTCGAGGAAGGGGCGAGTGGGGGCGAGTGGCACTCGGATGCGGAGGAGGATGAGGAGAGCGACGAATCGAGTGATGACGAAGAGGTCAACTCGCCTCCTTGCAGAGAGAGGAGATCCAAGCACGCTCAAGACCCAGCGAGCATACCGGTCCTGGCGTCAGCACCGACTGGGCAATCTTCGAAGCGCCCTCGGACGTCTTCCCCAGCACCGACTGAGAAGGTATCGAAACAACCCAAGATTGTGCCCCCTCCTACGCCAAAAGCATCGAAAGCCACCTCATCTAAACCACCGAAGGCTTTGCCCAGAATCAAAGTGACTGTCCCCACCATCTCCGGGTAATCATCTGATCCATTCTTTTGGTCGACTCGGGCATCAGAACATAACCGACTGAATGTTGACATTTGCAGTGCTGCTACATCTGGAACTTCTTCCTACCAATACCGAGACGAGGAGATGGAAGACGCGGTTACCTCCAACCCAGGTAAAAACTCATATGATCTTGTTCTTCATTGCTTGGTCGATTAAATTCTAGCGATTCACTCGGAGTCGACTGATTTCTCTGCAGCTCCACCCAACGTCATCGATCTTCCAGATGATGATGAAGATGTGGCCCCTAGGCCTAGAAAGAACAAAAAGGTAGCAACTGCCAAGACGTCTCAGCAGGGACCGACGGCAACACTGATACGTCTCCAACGTATCTATAATCTTTGATTGCTCCATGCTATATTATCTACTATTTTGGGCAATATTGGGCTTTATTATCCACTTTTATATTACTTTTGGGACTAACCTATTAACCGGAGGCCCAGCCCAGATTTGCTGTTTTATGCCTATTTTAGTGTTTCGAAGAAAAGGAATATCAAACGGAGTCGAAACGGAACGAAATCAACTAGAGAAGTTATTTTTGGAAGGAAACCTACCAGATGGACTTGGACCCCACGTCAAGGAAGGCACGAGGAAGCCACGAGGGTGGGGGGAGAGCCCACCCCCCTAGGGCGCGCCCCCCTGCCTCGTAGGGCCCTCGTGGCTCCCCTGACGTACCTCCTGCACCCATATATACCCATGTATCCTAAAACTTCCAGAACGGAGAATAGATCGGGAGTTCCGCCGCCGCAAGCCTCTGTAGCCACCAAAAGTCAATCAGGACCCTGTTCCAGCACCCTGCCGGAGGGGGGAACCCTCACCAGTGGCCATCTTCATCATCCCAACGCTCTCCATGACGAGGAGGGAGTAGTACACCCTCGGGGCTGAGGGTATGTACCAGTAGCTATGTGTTTAATCTCTCTCTCTCTCGTGTTCTTGATTTGGCACGATCTTGATGTATCGCAAGCTTTGCTATTATAGTGGATCTTATGTTTCTTCTCCCCCTCTACTCTCTTGTAATGGATTGAGTTTTCCCCTTTGAAGTTATCTTATCGGATTGACTCTTTAAAGACTTGAGAACACTTGATGTATGTCTTGCCATGCGTATCTGTGGTGACAATGGGATATCACGTGATTCACTTGATGTATGTTTTGGTGATCAACTTGCGGGTTCTGCCCATGAACCTATGCATAGGGGTTGGCACACGTTTTCGTCGTGATTCTCCGGTAGAAACTTTGGGGTACTCTTTGAGGTTCTATGTGTTGGTTGAATAGATGAATCTGAGATTGTGTGATGCATATTGTATAATCATACCCACGGATACTTGAGGTGACATTGGAGTATCTTGGTGACATTAGGGTTTTGGTTGATTTGTGTCTTAAGGTCTTATTCTAGTACGGACTCTAGGGCTGTTTGTGACACTTATAGGAATAGCCCAACGGATTGATTGGAAAGAATAACTTTGAGGTGGTTTCGTACCCTACCATAATCTCTTCGTTTGTTCTCCGCTATTAGTGACTTTGGAGTGACTCTTTGTTGCATGTTGAGGGATAGTTATATGATCCAATTATGTTATTATTGTTGAGAGAACTTGCACTAGTGAAAGTATGAACCCTAGGCCTTGTTTCCTATCATTGCAATACCATTTACGCTCACTTTTACCGCTTGTTACCTCGCTGTTTTTATATTTTCAGTTTACAAAAACCTATATCTACCATCCATATTGCACTTGTATCACCATCTCTTCGCCGAACTAGTGCACCTATACAATTTACCATTGTATTGGGTGTGTTGGGGACACAAGAGACTCTTTGTTATTTGGTTGCAGGGTTGCTTGAGAGAGACCATCTTCATCCTATGCCTCCCACGGATTGATAAACCTTAGGTCATCCACTTGAGGGAAATTTGCTACTGTCCTACAAACCTCTGCACTTGGAGGCCCAACAACGTCTACAAGAAGAATGCATTAAATTGTTTGGCACTAAATATGTGAATGATGAGCATGATTGCAATTTTGTTAGTACGAATTCTTTGAATATCCATGATGCTAATGATGATTGCACTAGTTATGATGAAAATGCCTCCTATAAACATGTCAATTTTTGTGGAGTGCATTGGGTTTGCAAGTACGCACCAAATAGGGAAGATAGATATTGCGAGAGGCATAAGTATTTAGAAACTAAATTGTTGCAAGAAAGTCTTGATGTGAGTGCTGAAAATTTAAAATATCTTTACCGTACTTGTGAACTTTGCAATGAACATGGTCATTTAAATATCAAATGCAAATTGTTTCATGATCGAATCGTGTCCAAAAATTGTGATGACTTGATTTCCCTTGTGCATTATAATGAACTAAGTTTGCTTTTGGGTTATGAAGAATTGAAGCGTCAAACTAAGCATATTCCAGAATATAACCTCAAGAAATTCCTCGATATTGATCTGGAAGAGATTTATATGTATTGTGCGGTGAATTGCATTTAAAATCCTTATATTGCCAATTACATAAAGAAAAGAAAACAAATAGAAGATGAAGAGAATACTAATGAAAGGGAAGGGACTTCCCAATATCCTCCTATTATTTCTTATGATGAATCAGGTAATGAGGACGAGCCTTCTACTCAACCAATCTCATTAATAAGGAGCTCCAAAAAGAGGATTGAACCCCCACATGATGTGGTGAAGAGGAAGAAAAGAAAAAGGAAGAGAGGTAAAAAGGTATATCTCCCAAATAAAGTTGCTCCTATTATTGCTGTGCCTCATGAAAATGAAGATGATACACTTTATGATGATCTCTTATGCCTATTGCTTGTTGTGATGATTATGATTGGGAAGATAATGATACTTCTTATGATATTGAAAATCTTTTTGGTACTTGCTTGGAAGAATATGATAATAATGTTTGCTATACTATTGGTGCTATCCATACTATTAATTATGAGAGTGATTATGCTTATGATACGAAAAGGCCCAAGCTTGGGGAAACTATGTTTGATGAGGTTGACATATTTGAGAAAATATTTGCTGCAATTAATGTTTGTCCCAAGCTTGGGGATGCTATGTTTAATAATTATGATATTTTTAGCCTTCCATGTTTTGATATGCAAAGTGATTATGACGAGAACAAAGTTGCTACTTATGATGATTATTGTGATGAAACTTATGCTATAAAAAGTAGTGATGATTATATTTATAAAACTTGTCATGATTATGATTACCCTTTTTCTGAACATTACTCTTTTAATGTGGAAACAATTTATAGTATTCAAGTCTCTTATGATACCCCCACTATCCCGAATGAGAAGAATTTTGCTTATGTGAAGAGTAATAAAATTTCTATGCAAGTAGATCATGAAAAAAATGCTTTAGGTGCTGGTTATATTGTTGAATTCATTCATGATGTTACTGAAAATTATTATGATGGAGGAATATATGCTTGTAGGAATTGCAATAATATCAAGTTTTTCCTCTCTATGTGCTTAAAATCTTGAAGTTATGCTTGTTTTACCTTCCTATGCAAGTTGATTATTGTTCCCAGAAGTTGTTTGATCACAAAATCCCTATGCATAGGAAGTGGGTTAGACTTAAATGTGCTAGTCTTATATTTCATGATGCTCTCTTTATGTTTCAATTCTTATCTTTTATGTGAGCATCATTGAAATCATAATGCCTAGCTAGGGGCGTTAAACGTTAGCGCTTGTTGGAAGGCAACCCAATTTTATTTTAGTTTCTTGCTTTTTAGTTCTGTTTAGGAATAAATAATCCATCTAGCCTCTGTTTAGATGTGGTTTTTTGTTTTAATTAGTGTTTGTGCCAAGTAGAACCTTTGGGAAGACTTGGGTGAAGTCTTTATGATCACGCTGTAAAAAACAGAAACTTTAGCGCTCACGAGATTAGCTAGAACTTTTTACTGGAGAGTGATATTTAGTTTATTCTTTTTGAAGATGATTACTAGAAAAATTCCTCAGGTCCACCAATTTATTTTAGAATTTTTTGAGTTCCAGAAGTTTGCGTTAGTTATAGATTACTACAGACTGTTCTGTTTTTGACAGATTCTGTCTTTTGTGTGTTGTTTGCTTATTTTGATGAATCTATGGCTAGTAAAACAGTTTATAAACCATAGAGAAGTTGGAATACAGTAGGTTTAACACCAATACAAATAAACAATGAGTTCATTACAGTACCTTGAAGTGGTGTTTTGTTTTCTTTCGCTAACGGAGCTTATGAGTTTCCTGTTAAGTTTTGTGTTGTGATGTTTTCAAGTTTTGGGTAAAGATTCGATGGACTATGGAATAAGGACTGGAAAGAGCCTAATATTGGGGATGCCCAAGGCACCCCAAGGTAATATTAAATGATAACCAAGCATCTAAGCTTCGGGATGCCCCGGGTGGCATCCCCTCTTTCGTCTTCGTTCATCGGTAACTTTACTTGGAGCTATATTTTATTCACCACATGATATGTGTTTTGCTTGGAGCGTCATTTTATTTTCTTTAGCTTTTCTTGCTGTTTGAATAAAATACTAAGATCTGAAATTATTAAATGGGAGAGTCTTCACATAGTTTCATAATTATCCGACTACTCATTGATCTTCACTTATATCTTTCGGAGTAGTTTGTTGTTTGCTCTAGTGCTTCACTTATATATTTTAGAGCACGACGGTGGATTTATTTTGAAGAAATATATGAACTCTCATGCTTCACTTAGATTATTTTGAGAGTCTTAAATAGCATGGTAATTTTATTAAATGACCATAATATGCTAAGCATACAAGATTTGTAAGAATTCTTATGAGTGTGTTGGATACTAAGAAAAGTTTGATGCTTGATGATTGTTTTGAGATACGGAGATGGTTATATTAGAGTCATGCTAGTTGAGTAGTTGTGAATTTGAGAAATACTTGTGTTAAAGTTTGTGATTCCCGTAGCATGCACGTATGGTGAACCGTTATGTGATGAAGTCGGAGCATGATTTATTTATTAATTGTCTTCCCTATGAGTGGCGGTCAGGGACGAGCAATGGTATTTTCCTACCAATCTATCCCCCTAGGAGCATGCGTGTAATACTTTGCTTTGATAACTTGTAGATTTTTGCAATAAGAATATGAGTTCTTTATGAGTAATGTTGAGTCCATGGATTATACGCACTTTTCCCATCCTTCCACCATTGCTAGCCTCTCTAATACCGCGCACTTTTCGCCGGTATCATACACCCACCATATACCTTCCTCAAAACAGCCACCATACCTACCTATCATGGCATTCCCATAGCCATTCTGAGATATATTGCCATGCAACTTTCCACCGTTCCGTTTATTAAGACACGCTCCTTCATTGTCATATTACTAGCATGATCATGTAGTTGACATCGTATTTGTGGCAAAGCCACCGTTCATAATTCTTTCATACATGTCACTCATGAGTCATTGCATATCTCGGTACACCGCCGAAGGCATTCATATAGAGTCATATTTTGTTCTAAGTATCGAGTTGTAATTGTTGAGTTGTAAGAAAATAAAAGTGTGATGATCATCATTATTAGAGCATTGTCCCAGTGAGGAAAGGATGATGGAGACTATGATTCCCACACAACTCGGGATGAGACTTCGGACGAAAAATAAAAAAAGAAAAAAAGAGGCCATAAAAAAGAGAAAAGGCCCAAACAAAGAAATAAAAAATAAAAAATAAAAAAAGAAAAAAATGAGAGAAAAAGAGAGAAGGGGCAATGCTACTATCCTTTTACCACACTTGTGCTTCAAAGTAGCACCATGATCTTTATGATAGAGAGTCTCCTATGTTGTCACTTTCATATACTAGTGGGTATCTTTCATTATAGAACTTGGCTTGTATATTCCAATGACGGGCTTCCTCAAAATGCCCTAGGTCTTCGTGAGCAAGCGAGTTGGATGCACACCCACTTAGTTTCTTTTGTTGAGCTTTCATATACTTATAGCTCTAGTGCATATGTTGCATGGCAATCCCTACTCACTCACATTGATATCTATTGATGGGCATCTCCATAGCCCATTGATACACCTAGTTGATGTGAGACTATCTTCCCCTCCTTTTGTCTTCTCCACAACCACCATTCTATTCCACATATAGTGCTATATCCATGGCTCACGCTCATGTATTGCGTGAAGATTGAAAAAGTTTGAGAACATCAAAAGTATGAAACAGTTTCTTGGCTTGTCATCGGGGTTGTGCATGATTTAAATACTTTGTGTGGTGAAGATAGAGCATAGCCAGACTACATGATTTTGTAGGGATAACTTTCTTTGGCCATGTTATTTTGAGAAGACATAATTGCTTTGTTAGTATGCTTGAAGTATTATTATTTTTATGTCAATATTAAACTTTTGTCTTGAATCTTTCGGATCTGAATATTCATATCACAAGTAAGAAGAATTACAATGAAATTATGCCAACTAGCATTCCGCATGAAAAATTATCTTTTTTATCATTTACCTACTCGAGGACGAGCAGGAATTAAGCTTGGGGATGCTTCATACGTCTCCAACGTATCTATAACTTTTGATTCCTCCATGCTATATTATCTACTATTTTGGGCAATATTGGGCTTTATTATCCACTTTTATATTACTTTTGGGACTAGAGGCCCAGCCCAGATTTGTTGTTTTATGCCTATTTCAGTGTTTCGAAGAAAAGAAATATCAAACGGAGTCGAAACGGAACGAAATCAACCGGAGAAGTTATTTTTGGAAGGAAACCTACCAGATGGACTTGGACGTGCCCCCTGCCTCATGCCTCATGGGGCCCTCGTGGCTCCCCTGACGTACCTCCTTCACCCATATATACCCACGTATCCTAAAACTTCCAGAACAGAGAATAGATCGGGAGTTCCGCCGCTGCAAGCCTCTATAGCCACCAAAAGTCAATCAGGACCCTGTTCCGGCACCCTGCCAGAGGGGGGAACCCTCACCGGTGGCCATCTTCATCATCCCGGCGCTCTCCATGACGAGGCGGGAGTAGTTCACCCTCGGGGCTGAGGGTATGTACCAGTAGCTATGTGTTTGATCTCTCTCTCTCTCTCTCTCTCTCTCTCTCGTGTTCTTGATTTGGCACGATCTTGATGTATCGCGAGCTTTGCTATTATAGTTGGATCTTATGTTTCTTCTCCCCCTCTACTCTCTTGTAATGGATTGAGTTTTCCCCTTTGAAGTTATCTTATCGGATTGAGTCTTTAAAGATTTGAGAACACTTGATGTATGTCTTGCTGTGCGTATCTGTGGTGACAATGGGATATCATGTGATTCACTTGATGTATGTTTTGGTGATCAACTTGCGGGTTCCGCCCATGAGCCTATGCATAGGGGTTGGCACACGTTTTCGTCGTGATTCTCCGGTAGAAACTTTGGGGCACTCTTTGAGGTTCTATGTGTTGGTTGAATAGATGAATCTGAGATTGTGTGATGCATATCGTATAATCATACCCACGGATACTTGAGGTGACATTGGAGTATCTAGGTGACTGAGGGAGTCCTGGATTAGGGGGTGTTCGGGTAGCCGGACTATACCTTCAGCCGGACTCTTGGACTATGAAGATACAAGATTGAAGACTTCGTCCCGTGTTCGGATGGGACTTTCCTTGGCGTGGAAGGCAAGCTTGGCGATGCGGATATTCAAGATCTCCTACCATTGTAACCGACTCTATGTAACCCTAACCCTATCCGGTGTCTATATAAACCGAAGGGTTGTAGTCCGTAGGCAATCAACTCCATATACAACAATCATACCATAGGCTAGCTTCTAGGGTTTAGCCTCCTTGATCTCGTGGTAGATCTACTCTTGTACTACCCATATCATCAATATTAATCAAGCAGGACGTAGGGTTTTACCTCCATCAAGAGGGCCCGAACCTGGGTAAAACATCGTGTTCCCTGCCTCCTGTTACCATCCGGCCTAGATGCACAGTTCGGGACCCACTACCCGAGATCCACCGGTTTAGACACCGACATTGGTGCTTTCATTGAGAGTTCCTCTGTGTCGTCGCCTTTAAGCCCGATGGCTCCTTTGATCATCAACAACGATGCGGTCTAGGGTGAGACTTTTCTCCCCGGACAGATCTTCGTCTTCAGCGACTTTGCTCTGTGGGCCAATTCGCTCGGCCACCTGGAGCAGATAGAAAGCTACGCCCCTGGCCATCAAGTCAGGTTTGGAAGCTTAAACTACACGGCTGACATCCACGGAGACTTGATCTTCGACGGGCTCGAGCCACGGCCAAGCGCGCTGCACTATCTCGAGGGGCATGATCTAGCTCTGCCCCCGGAAAGTGTCCTGGAGGCCGCACACGCATCGGTTCCGACCCCTAACTCGGAGCCTATTGCGCCAATCGAGGATGATCGATTGGACGTCACCTCGGGGGCTGCGATCCCGAAAGCGATCGAGCCGAACGCTAGCCCCGCACTCTGCACGACCCGTGACTCCGAGGATCCGGACTCCTCCCCGGACTCCGAACCCCCCGCGCCCCTGCCAATCGAATCTGATTGGGCGCCGATAATGGAGTTCACCGCCGCAGACATCTTTCAGCATTCACCTTTTGGCGACATCCTGAATTCTCTTAAGTCTCTCTCTTTATCAGGAGAGCCCTGGCTGGACTACGGTCAACAAGGGTGGGATACGGACGATGAGGAAACTCAAAGCCCACCCACCACCCACTTTGTAGCCATTGTCGACGATCTAACCGACATGCTTGACTTCAGCTCCGAAGACATCGACGGCATGGACGACGATGTAGGAGACGAACAGGAACCAGCACCTGTAGGGCGCTGGAAGGCCACCTCGTCATATGACATATATATGGTGGATACTTCAAAAGATGGAGATGGCGATGGAACAGTGGGGGATGATGCCCCCAAGAAACAGCCAAAGCGCCGGCGTCAGCGGCGCCGCTCTAAATCCAGCCAAAGCAAAAACGGTGATTCCGGCACGGAGATAATACTACCCCGGATAGCGCCGAAGAACACCCACCTCAGCAAGATTCAGCACAGGAAGATGGAGAAGCCAGCCCTCATGAGAGAGCAGCAAACCGAGAGGTCGAGGATGATAACTATACGCCTCCCTCCGAAGATGAGGCAAGCCTCGATGACGACGAATTCGTCATACCTTCAGACCCTGCCGAACAAGAGCGTTTTAAACGCAGGCTTTTAGCCACGGCAAGCAGCCTCAAGAAAAAGCAGCAACAGCTTAGAGCTGCCCAAGATTTGCTAGCTGACAGATGGGCTGAAGTCCTTGCGGCCGAAGAGTATGAACTTGAACGCCCCTCCAAGAGTTACCCGAAGCGCAGGCCGCTACCCTGATCAGAGGAGGAAGCACCTACATCACCAGTGCATGACATGGCAGACCGGCCACCTCGCGGCCGTGACAGAGAGGCCTCTCGGCCCTCCACCCAAGCCATGCCCCGACGCCGCTTAAGTAAGGCACGGGAAAATGCGCCCGACCTGCGAGACATACTAGAGGATAAGGCAAGACAAACAAGATCGATCTACGGATCGCGCAGGCGCCCTACAACATGTGACAATGATCTTCACTCCGGATACAACAAATCCGGCCGGGCCGAACAGAACAGACATAGCTCTTCCGAGCTGCGTCGTGATATAGCCCAGTACAGAGGCGCCGCACACCCGCTCTGCTTCACGAATGAAGTAATGGATCATAAAATCCCAGAGGGTTTCAAACCCGTAAACATTGAATCATACGATGGCACAACAGATCCGGCGGTATGGATCGAGGATTATCTCCTTCACATCCACATGGCACGCGGCGATGATCTACACGCCATCAAATACCTCCCGCTCAAACTTAAAGGACCGGCCCGGCATTGGCTTAACAGCTTGCCAGCAGACTCAATCGGTTCTTGGGAGGACCTGGAAGCCGCATTCCTTGACAACTTCCAGGGCACTTACGTGCGACCACCGGATGCCGACGACTTAAGCCACATAATTCAGCAGCCAGAGGAATCGGCCAGATAATTCTGGACATAGTTCCTAACAAAGAAAAACCAGATAGTCGACTGTCCGAACGCAAAGGCCCTAGCAGCCTTTAAGCATAACATCCGGGACGAGTGGCTTGCCCGGCACCTGGGACAGGAAAAGCCAAAATCCATGGCAGCCCTCACGACACTCATGACCCGCTTTTGCGCGGGAGAAGACAGCTGGCTAGCTCGTAGTAACAACTTATCAAAGAACCCTGGTAATTCGGATACCAAGGACAAAAGTGGCAGGACACGTCAGAATAAGCAAAAACGCCGCGTTAGCAGCGACAGCAATGAAGACACGGCAGTCAATGCCGGATTCAAAGGCTATAAATCCGATCAGCGGAAAAAGCCATTCAAAAAGAATACTCAGGGCCCGTCCAGTTTGGACCGAATACTCGATCGCTTGTGCCAGATACATGGCACCCCCGATAGGCCAGCCAATCACACTAACAGGGATTGTTGGGTGTTCAAGCAGGCATGCAAGTTAATGGCCGAAAACAGAGACAAGCGGCTGCACATCGACGACGAGGAGCCCAAGCTGCCGAACAACAATGGACAGAAGGGCTTTCCCCCACAAGTGCGGATGGTGAACATGATATACGCAACCCACATTCCCAAGCGGGAGCGGAAGCGTGCGCTACGGGACGTATACGCGATGGAGCCAGTCGCCCCAAAGTTCAACCCATGGTCCTCCTGCCCGATCACCTTTGATCGAAGGGACTATCCCACTAGCATCTGTCATGGCGGCTTCGCCGCATTGTTTCTCGACCCAATCATCGACGGATTTCATCTCACAAGAGTCCTCATGGACGGCGACAGTAGCCTGAACCTGCTTTATCAGGATACAGTGCGGAAAATGGGCATAGATCCCTCAACGATTAAGCCCACAAGAATGACCTTTAAAGGCGTTATACCAGGTGTAGAAGCCAACTGTACAGGCTCAGTAACACTTGACGTGGTCTTTGGATCCCCGGACAATTTCCGAAGCGAAGAGTTAATCTTCGATATAGTCCCGTTTCGCAGTGGCTATCACGCCTTGCTCAGACGAACCGCATTCGCAAAGTTCAATGCGGTGCCGCACTACACATATCTCAAGCTCAAGATGCCAGGCCCTCGAGGAGTAATTACGGTCAAAGGAAACACCGAACGCTCCCTCCGTACGGAGGAGCATACGGCGGCTCTCGCAGCGGAGGCACAAAGTAGCCTTCTCAGGCAATTCTCCAGTCCGGCCATTAAAAAGCCAGACACTGCCAAGCGCGCCCGGAGTAACCCACAGCAGGACCACCTGGCACACTCTGAGCAAGCGTAGCAATGCGGCCCCAACCCCAGCTTTCGTGACATAGTGAAACCAGTACCTCGCGTACATAACTACGCCCTTGAAATACCATGGGCACAGGGGAAGGGGCACTATAACGGCACGCCCAAAATACGGCTTAAAACGTACTAGGGGCTGCCGGATTCTTTTTTAAATTTTTCTTACTTTCAGGACTCCATACTTCGGACGACCTGTTCGGCAATTCGACTGCCGCACAAACGATGCAAGATCCAGGGAGGCAGACAAGCCATGCCGCATTATGGAACTCCCAGGTGGTCTCTGTTACGAGCGGTATACCTATTTTAAATACAATTCCGTGGCCTGCCCCTGGTCAGGACATACTGAATAGTCCAATATCTTTTGCTTACCGCACTATTTGTATCGTTCGGCTTTGATAAATAGCCTCTCTATAAACAATGCTTAGCTTCTTGTCTATTTTTTGCATTATCTTCTTTTCACATTTATGTTTATTAAATGACATGATTGCACCCGTACACCATGGTACGGCAAACACGCCAGGGGCTTTAGTCCCCCTCATAATGGTGTGAGAAGTCCGTACACTTTCACAAGTGCAGCACCCCGAACTTATAGCACTATATGCATCGGCTCCGAATCATGATTTGGGTCAATAGTTGGGTTTGCCCGGCTCCTATGTTTTGGTGCCTTACGTTCCGCTCTATCGGCTAAGGTAGCACTAGGAGAACCACTAGATTGTGCCCCGGTTCAGCTGGGTTAAGCACCTCAGTGGAGAAAGCTAAAACTGACTGTCATGATGTGGCGAGAGACCGGTCGCTGTTCGAGAGGTCTTTCAAGTCCCTAAAGGCTTATGCCGCTTCGAGCGAGGAGCTGGCTTTGTCCGGCCAAGGCGTGGATAGCGCCCCGAACTCGGTCTTCCGAACTAGGGGCTTTGCCAAAATTTAAAATTATAGAGTTCTATGGCTAAGTGAGAGTGTTCAAGCATTATAGTCCGATTGCCTGGTTCGTTGTGCTGAGCGCCTCCCTCGAAGGACCCAACTATGGGAAAAAGAGCGCTCAGGTTTATCCCGAACACCCCAGCACTAGTGGCACGGGGGCAGAAGCCGACGACTGGCCATCTCTCAATTTTTGATAAACGGCCGCACAGAAAGTAATATTTTAAATTCAATAAGCATTGCTTAGCGCATATGAACAAGTTTTCAGCGCACAGGATAAACACGAGTGAGTTCATTCAAACATCACATCCTTGGTACATTCATCCGCCACAAGGCGGGCACCTGCAAGAACATCCTTGTAGTAGTTCTCGGGCTTGCGATGCTCCTTCGCCGGCAACGGCCCGTCCTTCACAAGCTTCTCACCGTCCAGCTTACCCCAGTGCACCTTCGCACGGGCAAGGGCCCGACGGGCACCTTCAATGCAGGCGGAGCGCTTGATGACCTCAAGCCTCGGACAGGCCTCCACCAGCCGCCGCACCAGCCCGAAATAGCTCCCAGGAAGGGCCTCTCCGGGCCACAGCCGAACTATGAAGCCCTTCATGGCCTGCTCGGCTGCCTTGTGGAGCTCAACCAGCTGTTTCAGCTGGTCGCTCAAGGGCACAGGGTGTCCGGCCTCAGAATACTGAGACCAGAACACCTTCTCCGTCGAGCTACCCTCTTCAGCTCGGTAGAATGCGGCGGTGTCAGATACGCTGCAGGGAAGATCTGCGAATGCCCCTGGAGAGCTCCGGATTCGGGTAAGTAACAGGTAGTTCACTTTTATATTTCTGCTTTGCATAAAGAATGCCTTACCCGCTGCTATCTTCCTCATCTCCTCCAACTCTTGGAGGGCCTTTTGGGCTTCGGCCTTGGCAGACTTGGTAGCCTCTAGGGCCGTTGCAAGCTCGGATGCTTGCGCCTTCGACTCCAGCTCCAAACTCTCATGTTTTTTCATGAGAGCCTGAAGCTCTTGCTGCACCTCGCCGACCTGAGCCCCAAGTCTGTCTCGCTCGGTGCACTCCGCGGCCGTTTTCTTTTCGGCCTCAGACAGCGCCTGCTTAAGGGTCGCCACCTCAGTCGTGGCCCCTACAATAAGCAGTACAATCTTGTTACTCTTTTTGCAATCAAGCCTTTTTATAGGCACTTTTTCTGTAAGGTATTTCTTACCTTCTTCCTCCTCGAGCCGCCGCTTGGCAAGGCCGAGCTCTTGCTCGGTCTGCTCGAGGTCCTGCTTCAGGACACCCACCTCCGCAGTCAGTGCGGCGGTGGATAGCAGCGACGCCTGCATACACATATTGACTCTTTTTTCAGACTCCTGCGAAATTTAATAGATCCTCTTTTCGGCTTTTCTTTCCGAACGCCAAACAGAGCATCAGGGGCTACTGTCTATGCGGTAATATTTTTACATATTTTTACTTACCTCAAAGCCTATTAGAAGGCTAGCGCAAGCTTCAGTCAGTCCGCTCTTGGCGGACTGAACCTTCTGGATCACCGTACTCATAATAGTACGGTGCCCCTCGTCGATGGAGGCGTCGTCAAGCACCTCCAGCAGATTGTCCGGCACCTCTAGTTGGACGGAGGCCGCCAGCTCAAAAGGCTTGCTCCTCTTGGAAGGAGTTCGCCTACCGCGGTCCGGAACTATGGAAGATTCCGGCGCGGTGTTCGGCACAAAGCCGGACTAAGAGCCCTGGGGAGCCTTATCCCCTTCACTCCTGGAGTCCGGGAGGTTGCCTTGCGGCTCCTTCGGGACCACCTCCTCCTGCCCCGGAGCTTGTCGCGACGCCACTTCGGTGTCGTCTGCAGTGCGGGGGGAGACAGCGGGCGGAACTGAGTTCACGTCCGATGAGTCTAGGGAGCCGCCCGATGATTCGTCGAATTCAGCCCGGGGCGGACTGCATAATTACATTCAACATTAGGGAAAGCTGTGCAACAAAGGAACATCATGAGTTACTCTGATATCCGAACTTACGATTTCGCCGGACGCTTGGCCCTGTTTGGCCACTCCTCTTTGCCCTCTTCGGCGTTGGGGGCGTAGTCCGGCGGAGGGGTCTTCCTTTTCCTAGACCCCTCGGCCTCCCCCGTTGGGGCGGCCTTCCTCTTCTCTCCTCCCTCCGCTGGGGGGGAGAGTTTTCTTCTTCCTCCTCATTTTCGCGGGAGGAGGGCGTCTCGGACTCGTCAGATGACGAGTCCGACACCACCACGTTGCGGGCACTCTTTCGAGTCCCCGTGGTCTTCTTCTTCTTGGCCTTCTTCTCCGGCACCACATAAGGCGCCGGAACCAGCAGCTTCGCTAGTAGAGCTGGGGCTGGGTCTTCGGGCAGCGGAGCCGGACAGTTAATCGGTCCGGATATCGCCCGCCAAGCCTGTCAAAGGTAAGGGAGTTTAGGTCCCGCATAGAGTCAAACTATGTAGAAAGCTTAACATCCTGTAAAAGGTGTAGATGGCATACCTCGCTAGCGTGACGCTGTGAGCTGTATCCGCGGTCCTCGGAAGCGGATGCGGGAGCCTCGACGCCTTTGAATAGCATCTTCCAGGCATCTTCGTACGTCGTGTCGAAGAGCCTGCTGAGGGGTTGATGCTGCGCCGGGTCGAACTCCCACAGATTAAAATCCCGTTGTTGGCACGGGAGGATCCGGCGGACGAGCATAACCTGGATTACATTAACAAGCCGGACTGGCTTGTTCACCAGGGACTGGATGCATGTTTGCAGTCCGGTCACCTCTTTTTCGTCACCCCACGACAGGCCCGTCTCTTTCCAGGACATAAGCCGCGTGGGGGGTCCGGATCGGAACTCGGGGGCTGCGGTCCATTTCGGATCGCGTGGCTCGGTGATATAAAACCACCCGGATTGCCATCCCTTTAGGGTCTCCATGAAAGAGCCCTCGAACCATAGGACGTTGGCCATCTTGCCCGCCATGGCGCCTCTGCACTCCGCCTGGCTGCTGCGCACCACCTTGGGCTTGACATTGAAGGTCTTGAGCCAGAGGCCAAAATGAGGGCGGACGCGGAGAAAAGCCTCGCACACGACGATAAACGCCGAGATGTTGAGGATGAAGTTAGGAGCCAGATCGTGGAAATCCAGGCCGTAGTAGAACATGAGCCCTCGGACAAATGGGTGGAGTGGAAAACCCAGTCCGCAGAGGAAGTGGGGGAGAAATACTACCCTCTCATGGGGCCTTGGGGTGGGGAGAAGCCGCCCCTCTTCGGAAGCCGGTGCGCGATGTCCTTGGACAGGTATCCGGCCTTCCTTAGCTTCTTGACTTTGCCCTCCGTGACGGAGGAGACCATCCACTTGCCTCCCGCTCCGGACATTGCTGGAGAAGGTTGAGGTGGGAAGTGCGGGCTTGGGCGTTGGAGCTCGGGTGCACAGGAGATGGATAGGCAAGGGAGGAATGAGGCGTAGGTAAAAAGGTGGATCCTTGTCCCCTTATATGGGCGGATGCGGTTGTGCGTCCCCACCTGCCTAGTAAAACTCGCTTGCCTCCCAAGCGCCGTGATAAGTGGCGCGGTTGGGTTACCCACGTCCGTATTGATGAGAATCCCGTAAAAGGGGGGTACACGATCTCTGCTTTGACAAGACGTGCCAAGGAAACCGCCTCGCAAAACACACTGAGGTGGAAAAGTGAAAACGATTCGAGTGAAGGACTTGGCTGTAGTGTGATGACGCACTGCGGAATACGTCAGCAAATTTGATTTGTGTTAATATTATTCTCTCTATGGCAATATGTGGAAGCTTATTTTGCAGAGCCGGACACTACTCTTGGTGTTTACAATCTTCTATGAAGGACTTGGAGGAGGAACGCGCCTTGCAATGCCGAAGACAATTTGCACGCCGGACTCATCGTCATTGAAGCCTGGTTCAGGGGCTACTGAGGGAGTCCTGGATTAGGGGGTGTTCGGGTAGCCGGACTATACCTTCAGCCGGACTCCTGGACTATGAAGATACAAGATTGAAGACTTCGTCTCGTGTCCGGATGGGACTTTCCTTGGCGTGGAAGGCAAGCTTGGTGATGCGGATATTCAAGATCTCCTACCATTGTAACCGACCCTATGTAACCCTAACCCTATCCGGTGTCTATATAAACCGGAGGGTTGTAGTCCGTAGGCAATCAACTCCATATACAACAATCATACCATAGGCTAGCTTCTAGGGTTTAGCCTCCTTGATCTCGTGGTAGATCTACTCTTGTACTACCCATATCATCAATATTAATCAAGCAGGACGTAGGGTTTTACCACCATCAAGAGGGCCAGAACCTGGGTAAAACATCGTGTTCCCTGCCTCCTGTTACCATCCGGCCTAGACGCACAGTTCGGGACCCACTACCCGAGATCCGCCGGTTTTGACACCGACAGTGACATTAGGGTTTTGGTTGATTTGTGTCTTAAGGTGTTATTCTAGTACGAACTCTAGGGTTGTTTGTGACACTTATAGGAATAGACCAACGGATTGATTGGAAAGAATAACTTTGAGGTGGTTTCGTACCCTACCATAATCTCTTCGTTTGTTCTCCGCTATTAGTGACTTTGGAGTGACTCTTTGTTGCATGTTGAGGGATAGTTATATGATCCAATTATGTTATTATTGTTGAGAGAACTTGAACTAGTGAAAGTATGAACCCTAGGCCTTGTTTCCTATCATTGCAATACCGTTTACGCTCACTTTTACCGCTTGTTACCTTGTTGTTTTTATATTTTTAGTTTACAAAAACGTATATCTACCATCCATATTGCACTTGTATCACCATCTCTTCGCTGAACTAGTGCACCTATACAATTTACCATTGTATTTGGTGTGTTGAGGACACAAGAGACTCTTTGTTATTTGGTTGCAGGGTTGCTTGAGAGAGACCATCTTCAGCCTACGCCTCCCACAGATTGATAAACCTTAGGTCATCCACTTGAGGTAAATTTGCTACTATCCTACAAACCTCTGCACTTCGAGGCCCAACAACGTCTACAAGAAGAAGGTTGCGTAGTAGACATTAAACACCAACTGCCCGACAATCTGAAGACGCAGGCGGGGCCTCAGTAACTTTCGTTGTACCATTGTCGAGTGAGCGCCTTGCACCGTCGATTGTACCGGTGTTCCCTTCAGTCATCCAACCTCCCGCTTCGGAGCTCCAAGCTGCCGCAGCTGGGTCGTCTGCCCCCTTCTTCACCAACTACCATGTTCCGGAAAACCAATCAGACACGGCTGCGGAAGCCATCCGTCAGGCTAACGTGATGATGGAGTAGATGAAGACGGTGCACAAGAATAGCCAGGCTGCTTACGACGCCAGCGCTGCTCTCCGGGCCAATGTCCAGGTGAGTAAACTTTCGACTGACCTTGTTCTATTAGGATATGCTACCCGAAATATTTTCTGTCATACAATCTCTTATTGTTTGCGTCAAATCTGTACACCCACTGGGTGTTTTGTTGTCTTTGGCATTCGTGCTCTTTCACTCAGCCTGAGCATGTGGGATCTGAACCGGTGGGGGCACGCTAAGTGCACCCACTGGGTGTAGTCCCCGAGACCATAGTCGACTGCGGGCAGTCGACTGGGGTCTGAGTTCTTTTTTCTTTCTTTTCTTCCACTTGACCCGGGCGGACCGGTCGAATGAGATCTAAACCAGTGGGGGCACGTCAAGTGCACCCACTTGGTGTAGTCCCCGAGACCACGGTCGACTGCTGACAGTTGGTCGGGGTCTGAATAGTTCGAGTGGCACAGCGGTACGAGCCTATAGAATAGATCATGTTCAAGTAAGGTCGTCAGAAGAAGGATAAGATTGCCCTGAGTGAGAAGCTGGAGTCTGCGGTCCGCAAGAGAAATGACACGGAAGCCTATCTGAGAACTCTTGCTAAGAAGCTCTATCTTATGCTAGAAGGTACTCCTTTTAATCCGACTGCTTTGCTGCTTGCAAGTTAATCCTGTCTAGTCGACTCACTAACTCTTTGACTGTAGAATTCTGCCAAAACTTTGACGAGGAAACCGGAAGGATCGAGACTGGTCTAGATCCTATTGTTTCTACAGTTTGCGACGAAACAGCCATGAACGTGCTTCGACTGGAATCCTGTGTTGCCAGCGTCACAAGTTACCTCGCACGTCTGAAGGTGGCAGTTTCACGGGTCGACTCATCGCTCTAGCCAAGGGCGACGCTTCAAAATGACCTGGAATCTCTGATGGCTCGTCTCAACGAGATTCCTGGTCGAGTGCAAGGATGGAAGAAGTCCTCTGCCCGGTGTGGTGCTGACGTGGCATTGTCCTTGGTAAGAGTCCACTACAAGGAAGCTCGTGAAGACAAGCTGGCGGCGATCAAGGTTGCCAACACCAAAAGGAACGACTTCCAGTCCTTTATGGAGACTTTCATCGCTGCTGCCACTCGGATCGCAGATGGAATCGACTTGGACGAATTCGTCAAACCCGCCAGCCCTCCTCCTGCCGAGTGAACAAACTATGAGATTTAAACCTGTCTTAAATTTGCCTCGGAATGCCGAGTGGTTGATGTATCCATTAAACTCCTTCGGGCTTGATGCTCGAATACTTTTGATTTGTTGCTTGGAACTTTAGGATTTATCCGAACTGCTTTTGATTATGCTTGTGATTGCTTTTGGGATCTGCTCCGTTGTATTTGTGGCGTAGCTCGGAGGAGAAGGTTGCAGTCGACCTACGTCTCGCCGTCCTTGCGGACAAGGATGGAGCACACGTTGTATTTGTGGCGTTGCTCGGAGGACAAGGTTGCAGTCGACCTGCGCCTCGTCGTCCTTGTGAATAAGGATGGAGCGTACGTTGTATTTGTGGCGTAGCTCGATGGAGAAGGTTGCAGTCGACCTGCGCCTCATCGTCCTTGCGGACAAGGATGGAGCGTACGTTGTATTTGTGGCGTAGCTCGGAGGAATAGGTTGCAGTCGACCTGCGCCTCATCGCCCTTGCGAGTAGGGTTTTTTGCAAACTTAGGCGAGTACTGGACCGCAGCTAAGCCCCCGAGTGAGAGGATTGCTCACCACTCGGTAGGATTTTTTGAACTTAGGCGAGTATTGAACTGCAGCTAAGCCCCCGAGTGAGAGGATTGCTCGCCACTCGGTAGGATTTTTTAAACTTAGGCGAGTATTGAACTACAGCTAAGCCCCCCGAGTGAGAGGATTGCTCACCACTTGGTAGGATTTTTTAAACTTAGGCGAGTACTTGACTGCAGCTAAGCCCCCGAGTGGGAGGCTTGCTCACCACTCGGTAGGATTTTTTAAACTTAGGCGAGTACTGGACTGTGGCTAAGCCTCCGAATGAGAGGATTGCTCATCACTCGGTAGGATTTGTTTTAAACTTAGGCGAGTACTGGACTGCAACTAAGCCCCCGAGTGGGAGGCTTGCTCACCACTCGGTAGGATTTTTTAAACTTAGGCGAGTACTGGACTGCAGCTAAGCCCCCGCGTGGGAGGCTTGCTCACCACTCGGTAGGATTTTTTTAAAACTTAGGCGAAACGGATTCGCAGCTAAGTCACCCGTTGGGGGTTTTCAGATGTAAACAATAGCAACAACAATCGTGCCAGAGGACTGTAAAGCTCTTGTCTTTGATAAACATATTACAAAGGTATTTCTTATTACATTTTATTCGAACGAGTACTTAAGTATAAAAGGGGCGGAGCAGCTCCGTGTTCCAAGCACATGGCTCGTCCTTCTTATGCTCGACACTGTAAAGGTGGTATGCTCCATTGTGGAGTACTCTGGTGACAATGAAGGGACCTTCCCAAGCTGGGGCGAGCTTGTGTGGTTTCTGCTGATCCACTCGAAGAACTAAGTCTCCCTCTTGAAAGGCTCGACCCTTCACGTGTCTAGCATGGAATCGACGCAAGTCTTGTTGATAAATGGTCGACCGGATCAAGGCCATCTCTCTTTCTTCCTCTAGGAGGTCGACGGCGTCTTGCCGAGCTTGTTCTGCTTGATCGTCAGAGAAGAGCTCAACTCGTGGTGCATTATGAAGCAAGTCGCTCGGAAGAACAGCTTCAGCTCCATAGACCAAGATGAATGGAGTTCGACCAGTCGACCGATTAGGAGTTGTCCTCAATCCCCAGAGGACTGATGGAAGTTCATCAACCCAGGCTCCCGCTGCGTGCTTGAGATCTCACATCAGTCGGGGTTTCAGTCCTTTGAGAATCAGGCCATTTGCTCTTTCTGCTTGTCCATTCGACTGAGGATGGGCGACTGAAGCATAGTCGACCCGTGTGCCTTGTGAGGCGCAGAAGGTTCTGAACTCATCAGAATCGAAGTTTGATCCGTTGTCATTGATGATGCTGTGGGGAACTCCATAGTTGAAAATCAACTCTTTGATGAAGCTGACGGCAGTACTAGCTTCAAGGTTCTTAATAGGCTTGGCTTCGATCCATTTGGTAAACTTGTCGACTGCTACAAGCACATGGGTGAAGCCGCTCCTACCAGTCCTTAGTGGACCAACCATGTCCAATCCCCAAATAGCAAAGGGCCAGACGAGTGGGATGGTCTTCAGGGCTGATGCAGGTTTGTGCGACATATTGGAGTAGAACTCGCAGCCTTCACATCTGTCGACTATATCTTTCGCCATTTCGTTAGCCCGTGGCCAATAAAATCCAGCTCGGTATTCTTTAGCCACAATGGTCCGAGAGGACGCATGGTGACCACAGGTCCCCGAATGGATGTCGTGGAGGATCACTCGGCCTTCTTCTGGCGTTATGCATTTCTGGCTGACCCTAGTTGCACTTTCTCTAAACAGTTGACCTCTTATTACAGTAAAGGCCTTGGATCGACGGACGATTTGTCGGGCCTCTTCTTCATCCTCTGGGAGCTCTTTCCTCAGGATATATGCAATGTATGGCACAGTCCAGTCGGGAGTGATAATCAACACCTCCATGACTAAGTCGACCACGGCTGGGACCTCGACTTCAGTCGGATCCGTGGCACTCCTAGGCTGCGGGGGCTCTTCAGCGAAGGGATCTTCTTGAACTGAAGGTGCATGAATATGCTCCAAGAACACATTGCTGGGAATAGCTTCTCTCTTGGAGCCTATCTTTGCTAAATCATCTGCTGCTTGATATTTCAGTCGGGGTACATGATGGAGCTCTAACCCCTCAAACTTCTTTTTCAACTTCCTCACCGCGTTGCAGTAGCCAGTCATGGCTGTGCTTCTGACATCCCACTCCTTCATCACTTGATTGACTACCAAATCTGAGTCGCCATAGACCATGAGGCGACGGACGCCAAGTGAGATGGCCAACGCAACCCATACAGGAGTGCTTCATATTATGCTTCATTATTGGAGGAATCAAAGTGAATCTGGAGGACATATATGAGCTTGTCTCCTTGGGGGGTTACCAGAACCACCCCAGCACCGGACCCATTCAGCATCTTGGAACCGTCAAAGAACATGGTCCAGTGCTCCGAGTGGACTTGAGTCGGCAGTTGTTGTTCAATCCACTCGGCGAGGAAATCTGCTATTGCTTGGGACTTAATAGCTTTCTTTGCCTCAAACTTGATATCTAAGGGAAGGAGTTCAATCGCGCACTTTGCCACTCGACCAGTTGCATCTCTATTGTTCAAAATCTCTGATAATTGGGCGTCGGTGACGACTGTAATGGAGTGATCATAGAAGTAATGTGCAACCTTCTTCATGGTCATATAGATCCCATAAACAAGCTTCTGATAATGTGGATATCTTTGCTTTGATGGAGTCAAAACTTCAGAGATATAGTATACTGGGCGCTGAACTTTGTAGGCTTTTCCTTCTTCTTCCCGCTCGACCGTAAGTACTGTACTGACAACTTGTCCAGTGGCTGCGATGTAAAGCAGTAAAGGCTCTTTGCTGATTGGAGCAGCAAGCACCGGCTGGGTGGAAAGCAGGGCTTTAAGCTCCGCAAATGCTACATCAGCTTCAGGAGTCCACTCGAACTTATCTGATTTCTTCATCAGTTGGTAAAGAGGCAGTGCCTTTTCACCGAGGCGAGAAATGAATCGACTTAGGGCGGCCAAACAACCAGTAAGCTTCTAGACATCGTGCACATGCACAGGACGTTTCATCCGGAGTATGGCACCCACTTTCTCTGGGTTGGCGTCGATCCCTCGTTCGGAAACGAGAAAACCGAGTAATTTTCCGCCTGGAACTCCAAACGTGCACTTTGATGGATTAATCTTGATATCATACCTTCTGAGGTTGGGAAAGGTTTCAACAAGGTCAGCCAATAGGTCGGAACCTTTACATGACTTGACCACAATGTCATCCATGTATGCTTCCACATTCCGACTGATCTGAGTGAGCAAGCACTTCTGAATCATCTGCATGAATGTGGCTCTAGCGTTCTTCAAACCAAATGGCATAGTGACATAATAGAAGCACCCAAATGGGGTGATGAAAGCTGTTTTTATCTCATCGGGCCCGTACAGACGGATCTGGTGATACCCGGAATAAGCGTCCAAATAGGACAAACGCTCACACCCCACAGTCGAGTCAACTATTTGGTCGATGCGAGGGAGAGGAAAGTGATCTTTCGGGCATGCCCGATTGATATGCTTGAAGTCAATGCACATGCGAAGTGAGTCGTCTTTGACCGTAACAACATTAGCTAACCACTCGGAGTGGTAAATCTCTCGGATAAACTCAGCTTCCAGAAGCTGAGCCACCTCTTCACCGATTGCCTTCCTCTTCTGCATGGCAGACCGTCGAATATGTTCTTTGACTGGTTTCACTTTTGGGTCGATTCGCAAACGATGCTCAGCCAGTCCACTGGGAACACCTGGCATGTCAGAAGGTTTCCATGCAAAGATGTCTCAGTTCTCACGGAGGAACTGGATGAGCGCTTCTTCCTATTTGGAGTCGAGTGTTGTTGAAATGTGAGTCAGAGCAGCATTGGGATCCGTCGGGTGAATGTGAATCGACTTTGTTTCGCCAGACGACTGGAATGCTGAATCCGTGGCAGGCTTCTTAGCTCGCAATAAATCACTTGGATCTGCATTTTTTTTATATTCCTGCAATTCCACTACGGCCATTTGTGCATCAGTGATCTTTGAGCCCTTCTGGAAGCACTCTTCCGCCTTCTTCCGACTACTAGTGATGGTGATCACCCCTTTGGGACCAAGCATCTTCAATTTGAGGTACACGTAACATGGTCGAGCCATAAAACGTGCATAAGCTGGCCTGCCCAAAATAGCATGATAGGCACTCTGGAAATCCACAACTTCAAATGTCAAATTTTCTTTGCGGTAATTCTTAGAGTCACCGAACACTACATCGAGAGCGATCTGACCGAGTGATGCAACCTTCTTGCCGAGAATGACTCCATGGAAGCTCATATTGCTTTCACTGAGTCTGGACATCGAAATGCCCATTCCTTTCAATGTCTCTGCATATAGTATATTCAGGCCACTGCCACCATCCATCAGAACCTTAGTCAATCGGGTGCCTTCAACTACTGGGTCGACCACCAACGCTTGCCTCCCAGGGGTGGTTATGTGCGCTGGGCAATCGGACTGGTCGAATGTAATGGCAGTCTGGGACCACTTCAAATAATTGGGTGTCACCGGAGCGACCATGTTCACTTCTCTGTTGATGACTTTCAGTCGACTCTTACTCTCAACGTCAGCAAAATTATCAGAGTGGAATTCACGTGGGGATAACCATCATAATCCTCTTCCTCGTCCTCAACCTTCTCTGCCTTTTCTCCTTTTCCTTGGGTTGTTTCTCTCGGAATTGTTGGATTAGGAGTCGACACTGTCGAGTGGTATGCTTTGGATATATGAAATTACCCTCTTCATCTTTTTTGGTGTGAATGTGGCATGGTAAATCCAGAACATCATTTCCATCTTGATCTTTTACTTTCTTGGGGTTCCACGACCCTTTGGGCTTCCCCTTGAACTTTCCTTGAGTCATGGCTAAAGCTTCACCAGGAGCGGCTGGCTCGGCTTTGCGCTTCTGCTTCCGACTGGAGTTTCCTCCTCCGGTTTCGTGGGCGACTGTTTTGTGCTTGCCACTCCGGAGTCGGTCCTCTTCTTCACCATTGGCGTATTTGGTGGCAATTTCCATCATCCGAGTCAGAGTCATATCTCCTCTCCGACCGAATTTCAGATTCAACTCCCGATATTTGACGCCTTCTTTAAAGGCACAAATTGCCTGATGATCAGACACATTCTCCACCGTGTGGTGCAATGTGATCCATCTCTGGATATAATCTCTCAAAGTTTCATTCCGTTTTTGAACACAACATTGTAACTCTGCCAGACCTGCCGGCCGTTTGCAAGTACCTTCAAATGTTCTGACAAATGCTCGGGCAAGATCTCCCCAAGTATAAATGCTACCAGGCGCTAACTATTTCAGCCACGCTCTGGCTGAGCCCTCCAACATCAAAGGAAGGTGCTTCATGGCCACTTCATCATTGCCACCACCGATCTGATCAGCCACTCAGTAATCTTCAAGCCAGGTATCAGGCTTGGACTCTCTAGTGAACTTACTGACTCCACTCGCCAACCTGAAGTTGGGAGGAATCACCGCAGCCCTGATGTCTCTACTGAAGCACTCCGGACCTGAGACATGCACTCTGCTGCTGGTTGCAAAATCTCTGTCGGGACCTTCTCTGTGAGCTCTGTTTCTGTTGACCAGACCCTGAACGAGAATAGATCTCGCATCAAATCCCGGTTCCCTGGGGTCAACTAGAATCCTTCGCCCACCACTGTGAGGGAGTCTGTCATCCTGTTGCCCAGGCACGTATGATCCACTCTTTGGGGGAGGCATGGGCACTCGAAGACGATCGTCGTGATCGAGTCGGTGATCATACTGCTCGCGGCTTCTGTACTGATCTTGCCGGTCTCCACGTCCTTCACGCCTCGGGGGCAACCTCGGATTGTGAGCCAACTGGACAGTGTCCGCCACCACGGATCTGCTATGGATCCTATTCCGCGACTGAGATACTGCTGTATTTTTGTCTCCCGCCGCATGGAGCAAGGCCCGGATCTGCATCAGACCTCGACCAGCTTCTGACTGGGAAGGTTGGATTGACTCTGCTATTCGGGCCGCAGCTGCGAGATTCTGGATCGGGGTTCGGTATACCTGAGTCGGAGGCGGAAAAAGTTGGCGTCGACTAGACTCGGGGATACGCTGCCGAGCACGCTTGTCGAGTGCGCGCTGGAGGTTCTCTAGTCGAGTGCGCTCAGCCAAGTTGGCTAGGCGCGCCTCCGCCAAGGCCTGAGCCTCAGGGGTTTCTCCAACGATAGGAGTGTGAAGTGCATCCATGTTTCAGCGGCGAAGTTCCTCCCTCCTCTGTGAAGAGAGGGGTTCGGGTTGGTACTCTTCATGGACTCGCGATGGATCGCCGCCACCATCTTCTCCATCCTCACGGGTGAAGCCAGGAGGACTACATGGTCCATTGACCATCAAAACTTCCGCCGCGGGGTCGCTGCTGTTGCACTCGGATGCAGTCTCTACGGAGCCAGCGAGAGGTCAAACAGGCTGTAGAGAGTTTCGTCGGGCTCGATTGCCGCGACCTGGGGGGTGGCCGATTGGCGAGCCACCGCATGCCTCACCCACCGCTGAAGCCTTGACCGACCGAAACGTTTGCCCCGGCGGGCTGCGGGGAGGGAGGTCGGCACGGGAACCAACCGATACTGGGTCGATGGCTGCCGAAGGAGGACCCCATGGACGCACGCACGAAAGTGCGTTGCCCTGCGGACAGGAAGCGCCTCGACGTCGACTGGCGCTTCCTGGAGCCAAGCAGAGTCATCTGCGATGAATACGAGCACACCGAGACGGATCTCGTGGCCCTTGGCCAAACCTACGCCTGAAACCATGTTGATGAGGATCGGAAAAAATCACAACTTCTCCAACAAGTCGCTAAGACACCTGCCCCACGGTGGGCGCCAACTGTCGTGGTTC
>NC_041382.1:698440888-698492288 GCF_002162155.2 Triticum dicoccoides | reverse complement strand
GGCAAGATCTTAACTATGGAAGAGTTGTACACAAGAGTTTTATGAGTTCAGGCCCTTCTCGGAGGAAGTAACAGCCCTACGTCTCGGAGCCCGGAGGCGGTCGACTGGATTATATGCATGTGTGTTACCGAAAGTGCGAACCCTTGTGCCTGTGGAGGGGGTGGCTTATATAGAGTTTGCCAGGACCCCAGCCAGCCCACGTCACAGAGGGTTTAAGGTACATAAAGATGGAGACGTTACTGGTAACGCCTGCATTAAAGATACATAATGACCATTAAAGGTATGACTTAATTCCCGACCGTTGCAGAGTGGAGAGGCTCTAGATCTTCTGGTAGTCGAGTGATTATCTATACGGTCGAGTGTCTTCAGGATTGTCGAGTGGAACATAACTTCCTGGTCGAGTGGATCATGATTTTTCTTCGAATGTTCCTGGTACCTTTAGAGATGTCCTTGGGGAGGGTATCTTGGACAGATCCATGACCCTAGCCTAGGTACATAGCTTCATCACTTATCCCCTTCGCTAGTGAACCCATATACATACATGAGTTTCAGCATTTTCAGTAGTAGTACACAGTGTAAATTGTGTCCGCAACTATTTAGAAATTTAATTGCAGAGCGATGCTTGTTATGCCATTCTTTTTCGCTGTATTAACATAACTCTAGAGCAAAAAGTACACCATGCAATTTAACTTATTTTCCTATATGTAAATTAGCAAGCTCTTTTAGTCTAATTATTCAAACTGAGGACATCATCAAGTTGTAAGTGTTGAGGTATCTAAGCAGAAGAAAAAACATAATGGACAATAGTACCACGTAATAGCATGCTGATTGGAAACAGAATGTGCCGCCTTGCAGCATCATGTCAATATTGTACGTCTTCCTCAAAATGGTAATGCACCATATAATTTATACATGCAATCCACTGGTGCTACCAGATCTAAATAACTTAACCCTGTATTGAGCTAATTTGAAAGCAGTAGAGGTCCGGGAAGGTGTAACCAGAAAGTTACATGGGATGAATTGTCAGATGATCAGAAAACAAATAGGTAGATGAGTGTTCATGCTGTGATAATCTTGTACCTGACGTTTGCTCTAGAATCTAAGCCATAGCTACAATTCTGGACAAGACACATCATCCTATCAGTTATAGAATTGAAGCAGTTACAGGAAATCGGGAATGGGAGCAGGATGCCAATTCCCGGATTAATGGATCTGCAAGGTTGGAATGAAGATTGGACCTGCAGGGAGGGGGCGACATGGGCTATGGAGGAGTGCCTCACACAGGAGCCGCCGCCAAAGGCCCACTTAATCCGTCATCACCTCTCCTCTGCTCCATTGGGCAAGTCGCCACCGTCGGCCGCTGCTACCATTGTGGCTTCACACCTGCCATGGTCGTCACCACTCCACAACTCACCAATCCGCCAACTAAGAGCACACATATTTAGTTGGGAGTAGAAGAAACAAATCAACAAAAGATGAACTTCAAAATTGTTGGGGAATGACCTGGGAGGAGTTGAAGCCGTGAAAGGGGTGGGGATGCAACAGCCGACTCCAGGAGACTATATGAACACGAAACATCACAGTTCAGCATGGAAACTGATCTGCAATTACCCAACGCCCCCAAAATTGTGCATGGTCCATTAAATTCCTGCGGCGACATTTGATTTTCTTCCTGAATCTCCAGCTACTAAACTTCAATCGAGAGCGACGGTTTGCTCCTTATATCACAGAACCATGGGGTAGCCCCACCATGCCACGCAAGATCCTCTTGCCCAAGTCATACGACCAAGTGCATCTCCAGGCCGGGGACTCGAGAAGCGCTCGCCTCGTTTTTAGGGGAGAAGCGCTCGCCTCGTACCCGCTGCTTCACCTAGCAGGCTGAAGCAACAGTAGACCGTTGATTTTGTTGCGGGAGCATCGGCCCAGTCTATTTCCCGCTCCCAGCAGTGGAAGGTGCATCCGACGGCCAAAAATGCATATAACTGCAGATCCGATGATTGGGATGCTAATAGTCTGAGAGGGCTGGAAAAGTGCTCGGTTGTAATGTATCTAAATGGTTGCTTGTTGATATGCTTGAGTATTGAAATTCTCATGTCAAAACTAGACTATTGCTTTGAACCATATAAAAGTCCAAATGTCCATGCTACAAAGAAAAGAATATGTGATGACATGTTAGGCAGCATTCCACATCAAAAATTCTGTTTTTATCATTTACCTACTCGAGGACGAGCAGGAATTAAGCTTGGGGATGCTGATACGTCTCCAACGTATCTATAATTTTTGATTGTTCCATGCTGTTATATTATCATTCTTGGGTGTTTTACAATCATTTTATAGTCATTTTATAGTCATTTTATATCATTTTTTGGTACTAACCTATGGACATAGTGCCAAGTGCCAGTTGTTGTTTTCTGCTTGTTTTCTACATCGCAGGAAATCAATATCAAACAGAGTCCAAATACAACGAAACGTTTTGTGGAATTTTTATGGACCAGAAGACACCCAATGGCCCGGAGAAGCACCTGGGGGTGCCCCAAGGGGGGCACAACCCACTAGGCCGTGCCTAGGCCAGGCACGCCCAGGTGGGTTGTGCCCACCTTGGTGGCCTCCCGCACCGCCTCTTTGCTCTTTAAATACACCCAATATTCCAGAAACCCTAGGGGAGTCAAATAAAATCAATTCTAGCCGCCGCAAGTTCTAGAACCACTAGATCCAATCTAAACACCATCACGGAGGGGATCATCATGTTCATTGGTGCCTCTCCGATGATGCGTGAGTAGTTCGTTGTAGACCTATGGGTCCATAGTTAGTAGCTAGATGTCTTCCTCTCTCTCCTTTGATTCTCAATACAATGGTATCTTGGAGATCCATATGATGTAACTCTTTTTGCGGTGTGTTTGTTGGGATCCGATGAACTTTTTGTTTATGATCAGATCTATCTTTTTATACATGAAAGTTATTTGAGTCTTCTTTGATCTCTTATATGCATGATTGATTATAGCTGTCACAGCCCTAGATATGATTGTAATTAGGTTCATCAGCATCCATGCATCATGTCTAAATTCCAGTGAAATTGAATTGACGGAATTCTCAAGCCTCAGAAAAATCCTTTAAAAAAGGGGCAATAACCCTTAAACTTGCAGTCAGTGAAACCAAAATGGCCTTCATTAATGTTTGATAATTTTGGCAAGGGTTTGGATCCAAACCAAAAATATTGAACATTTTTAGGGAATTTTTTTGGCACTGAATTTAAATCATTGTTGTATTTGAATTTGGAATTATAATCATAATATATGGGATATATTTTCAAATAACTTTGAAATGTTTCATGTGCTGTTGGAAAGTCCATCTAGCCACATAAATTATTCAGAGGATATTTGGCACTATTTTGAATTCGTTCAATTTGAAAACAGTGGCAAAGTAAAAAAAATAGAAAGAAGAATAATAAAAGGCAGAAGCTTACCTGGGCCACTGCTGGCCTGGCACTGTGCCAGCCCAGTCGACTGGCCAGCGCCAGTCACCCCCTACCTCGCGCCAGAAGGCAGGGGCGCGTTCTCGTCGCGCGCTGGCCACGCGTCGGGCCACCTCCTGGTTCCCACCGCTGCCCCGACGCGCCTATGAGCGCCACACATCCCCCCGGACCTCTCCCACTCCTCCCCGCGTTTCCCCTCCTCTCCCTCGCTCTCTGCCGTGATGGCCAATGCGGCCATGGACGCGCCGCCCTGAACCACCACGGCCATAGCCACCCCCTCGCCTCCTCTTCATGACCACGACCTCCTCTGTACTCCTCTACGCCTCTCCGTCGAGCCACGCTTCGCCGGAGAGCCTGAGACATCGCCATCGACGCCGTTTCGACCTCTGCACCAACGGCCGTTGTCGCATGATTCGCCGCCTACGGAGCGTCCCCGAGCCTGCTGACCACCCCCTCGAACCCGCTGTGAGCTCCTGCTCCTCCCCCTTGCTCACCCCCTCCGTTCTAGTCCGTTAGCCGCGGCCCCGCGAAACCGAGCTCTGGCCATCGCCATGGCCAGCGAGCCTCGTGCTCCTGAGCTCCTCCGCTCGCCCCAGTAGCACCCTCCTGCTCACCGTGCTTCCAGGATCCGAACGCACGCACCGGCTCCTCACGCCGTGCTCCGTAGCCCCGCGCCCGCACACCTCCGAACTCCGGCCGCCGCCTCGCTCGCCGCCATTGCTATTTCCGACCACCTCAACCCATCCCGCTTGCGTAGATGGATGCGGCCGAGCACACGCGACGCGTAGATGCCCTCCGCCGCGCGAATGGTCGCCGGAATAGAGATTCCAACAAGCCACCGCCGTCCTGTAAGGTCGCCGGCGACTTGATCCGGTGGTGCTGACGTGGTAGTGGTTAGATTAGGGCCTAATCACTGCTTAGTTAACCTCTTAGTCAATGACAAGTGGGCCCTGCCCTGCTAACATCTCTAGTTTAGGTTAATTATAACCCTGCTAGTCAACTGAGTCAATGCCACGGGGGCCCCACGGGTCAGGTTTGACCTGGGCCGCCCGTTGACCTGCTGATGTCACTGATACGCCATGCTAATGCAGTAACTGTTTTCTGGATTTTACATAAATCAGAAATGATTTATTAAATTCAGAAATTTCCCTAAACTTCTAAAATTCATAGAAATTAAACCGTAACTCCAAATGAAATAATTTATATATGAAAAATTATCAGAAAAATCCAAAGAATCTTTTTATGGCGTTTTCATGCATGTTTGAACAAGTTAACCTTAGTGGATAGGACAATTCATGATTATGGAATAAATGGTAATTAGTTTTGGAGTTGGAATTTGCTATAGGTTTGAATTCCACTTCAATGAATATGACTAATTGTTGCACTAGGTCAATTCAGTACTTTAATATGACATATCATTCATACGAATGTGCATTGCATTGATTGTGGTTCTTTTTGTGTTTGTCGGTGGTTGTTCCCTCTTAGTAGACGATGTTTCCGACGACGTGATCGATGACACCGATGAAGAGATATACTATCTTGAGAAGTGCCAGGCAAGCAAAAACCCCTTGTTCATTTCGAAACAATCCCACTCTCTTGCTCTTGCTCTCTTTTACTGCATTAGGACAACAACAATTCAACTGTTACATGCTGTGGTAGTTGAACCCCTTTTCCTCTGCATGACCTGTCATTGCCACAGTAAATAGATGAAACCCACTAGCATGAGTAGGAGTTGTTTGAGCCCTGATGTGCCTACTCATTCATGCTTGTTTGTCATGCCTGCTACTTCTTAGAGTTGAGTCAGGTATGATTCATCGGGGATGAATTAGAGGTGTGTGAACATGTCCTACTGTTGAGAGCTAAGTGTGTGAACACGATTTGGTAAAGGTAGTGGTGAGAGGCCATGTAGGAGTACATGGTGGGTTGTCTCATTGCAGCCGTCCTCAAGAACTAAGTTCTGTGTTTGTGATCCATGAACAGTTACTACCACGCATTGGAATGCTTAAGTGCCCCTCTCGACTTATTAATCAACCTGATCTCTGTCCAGGAGTTGCAACTAGTTTCTGGTGTTTGTAGGTAGTGTTAGTAGTCTACCAAGTGGCACCTGGTACAGGTGGGCTTGGGACAGACTAGGCACCATGGCACGGTGTACCAAGTGGCACTCGGATGGTGGGCTTGGGAACCCTGCTCACATCGTTTGGGGCCGTGAGTGACACCCCGGCCGGATCTCCTTGCGGATAGAACACGAATAGGCGATAAACCTGGACTAGAGACTTGTGTGGTTAGTCAGGTCGTGGCCGACTCCCTCGCCAGGCTTCCGCTTGAAGGTTGCCGAGGTACACGACGTGTACATGGTGGTAAGTGGAGAGAGCATGTGTGAAGAAGTACACCCCTGCAGGGTTAACATCATCTATTCGAATAACGTGTCCATAGTGCCTAGAGACCTGAGGGAATTGATTGTGGATGGGAACGTAAGGCTCTTTTTACTCCTTACCCTCATGACCTTCTAATCTGAGTCATCTTATCTTTTCTACGGGGTTAAGAACTAGGCTTCTCTTCTATCTCTCAGGATGAAGTGTTACTGAACCGTAGTTGCCTAGGATTGTTGGATTTAAGCCCCAGTTCAGTTTCTACTACTCCAGTGTGTTGTTAGTTGGACTCAGAATCTTGATATTGTGCCTTTGAGTGGTTATGCCACTATTTTGCAGGATGTCTCAAATATTTTTGAGCATTTACAACTGTTATGTTGTCCGAGTCATCCCAGATTTCTAAATAGTCTGATGCATTTGCAAATCCCTTCTTTCCGTTCCTGATGTCCCTTTGGGCCAGTTCAACTACACTAATTGGTCTGTTGAGGTACTCCATTGCCTTGACATATATGTTGGAGCTATTACTATGACCATAGGTGTCTTAGAGGATCACCTAGTAATCTAGCCATGTTTTGTGTTCCAGTGTGATGATTCTGGCCATTCCTCTCGAAAGCATCCCGTGATGTTATTAGTTAGTAGGTATTCTACTCCTGGGTTCTTGAACCCGAGATTCACCCTACTTACTTCATGTTGATAGTGTTTATTAGTTCCTTTAGGATATTAGTAACCTTTGCGATAGTCCTCGAGGTCCGTGGTATTTCCTTCTTCCTAGTACCATGAACCATTAAGGCAGAAGTTCTTTGAACCAAAAGCTCACAATCAGAGTACTCTTGAGGAGTTCTGCATTCATAATTGTGATTCTATCAGTTCTACCTTTCTGCATGGGTTATCTAGAAGAAACCTATTGAACTTGGTTCGACATATTAATCTATGCATCCACAACTCGGAAAGATATATGTCCCCTTGAGTTGTCCCTCTTCATTTGTATTCCGACCATCATCTACCAATTGATAGTCAGGAGTAATTGTGCATCCGTGTTATCGATGCTTATTATTCTTGTGGTCAGTCAAGCCATTCTAGTTCAGAATGACTAGGAGAAACAAACTCCAGTACCTCATCCATTTCTAGGATTGGGTCAAAGCAGTTGTATTCTGCGGATCAAATGCAATCAAGCTTTTGGTCTGTTCTACCCTGAAGTATTACCCACTTTATGTCAGGAATGTCATGAGAATTGCACCTTCTCTTACGAAATCTTAACATAGTGATACTTCTCACCATCATTATTCATTCCTCGGTGTCGTGTTGTCGCAACCGGAATGCCGACAAGTGAATCGTGATGTGTGAAATCAATACTCCTAGCAACCATGTTGCTTGGTAGTTAATGGACAATAGTTCATTCTTAGCGTGTTGGTATTGAATTATCATTCTAAGATTTATCGTGCGACCTAGTCCATTTTCCCTGGTGCACTCCTCGGTCAATGAGATAGGATTGTGTCAATCCATCACTCTCTTGATCACATCGTCTTGCCTTGAAGAGCAAGATTGTTCTCGAGCTTAATAACATCTCGGTGGTTCGTGCTTTTCCGATTATCTTCTCGGAAGTATCACCAGGTTGTCCCCTGACTGTTATGTTGAGCTCGTGATCAAGTTGGTTTTCTTATAAACCACCCCTTCTCCAAGAATCTGTGTTGGATATCCATGGGCTAGTTGGTTGAGCTAGAAAACAACTTGGAGAGTTGGAAGATAAAAGCTTGTCTGACTTAGTTCAAGTTAAGGGATATCTTTTTGTGTGTGTGTTGAAGAAAGATGATATCTCCATCGATTGGTCCTCGTGATCAGTTGTTGGATCTATTGCCTTGTCAAAACTTTGACTTGAGTATGGGCTATCGTCAAGTCAAATCAGATCCAACGATGTTCATAATGTTGTCTTACTCGTGGTTGATCCCTCGAGCATACATCATTACATCTTTTGGTCTGACCAATGCTATCACCGTGTTCACATAATGGTGGAGGTCCAGTGATATGGAAATTTCGATGAGTTGCTGTTGAGCCCATCAGCAACATTTTGTCTCCCCCATGATTCATGTTGAACATTACACTAGTATTGGAAACTTTGTAAGCATTGCCTTCATGTTCCGCTCATGAGGTATACCTTTGGATGAAAGGAGTGACTTCCTCTAATTCACGTGCATTTGATGAAAGTTGTCGCCATGAATTCGAGAAAGCTTGTTTTTTTGCCTCCACTGGAATGATCCCAAGTTAGTCATGCATACGTGCGAAGTATTATGTGGTTTGGAGACTTGCAACCTCCATTCTATATGTATTCCTAGCACACCAAGCCACTGCCTAATTTGCTCGCGGGAAAGGAGTTGATGTGCGAATACTAGTTCATGCACAAGATTCCAATATCCTCGATGATTGTTCCCGACCAGAACTCGGTAGTGTTTTATTGTAAGACTTCCATGTGGTCATGCTTGTCTTGGACAACATGTTCACATGTGTTCAGCAGAACCAGCTCATGTTTTGGAGCTTACTACCATAGTTCATTTCCTGAGAATCTCGCAACATCATCTCATCGGGTTGTGTTGCAAACTTTCTTTTCCAGACACGTTGTCTGAATTATTTCGTTACCAACCAGATCTGAATCTCAGGCATATATGATGGTTGGAACTTCTTCCAAGAGCTATGATATGGGTTCCAGTGAGGTGGACGCACCTAGCTGGAAGCACTGTTATTGTAGTATCTGGATTAAGCCATTTCGTCACTTCCCATGAGGATTTCGCATGACTTATTATAGAAGTTGTTCCTTATGGATCTTGTGCTCACGAAGTCCGACCTTTACTTGATGGCCATGTTGATGCTTTTAAGCATGACCGTGGTAGCTAGAACATCAAGGAGAACATTAGAAGCAGAGTGCTAAATGTCTCTCGGTCGATCATCCAGGTTTTGTTCCTTGGCATTGCTAAGGACAAATCTGAGAAAGTGTTGTCTTCCTTTGCATCTGCATCGTCCATCACTATTCATCACGATAGTATGATGTGTTGCCAGGATCCGCGGCACGGATGTTGGTAAAACATTGATGAATATGGAAATGCTCAAGTTCTTGAGAGCACGCTCAGACACTAGGTTATATCTTCGGTATCACTCGAATTGTGCCTTCCATTTGCCGATTGTTCTATAACCATAGTTCCATTCCAAAACTGAGTATGCCATTTCTTCGAATTCCTCCAAACGATCGTTTGTGAATTGCCATTAGGCTGGTATGAAGAGCTTCAGTGATCCTTTCCGATATAGTTTCTTTCTGTCATCAACATGTTGGATGAAGATCTCAAAAGCAAAGACGTCAAGATCAATTTGATGCAATGAATCAACACATTCAAGAATGCAATGGATCATGAAGATTGTGTTAGCTTTGTGTCCCCTCTGTCTTCTTACCTCACGTCTTGAATCTTGGGACGAGATTCTTGTTTAGTGGTGGTGAGTTGTCACAACCCTAGATTTGAAGGTAATTAGGTTCATCAGCATCCATGCATCATGTCTAAATTCCAGTGAAATTGAATTGAGGGAATTCTCAAGCTTCAGAAAAATCCTTTTAAAAAAAGGGGCAAGAACCCTTAAACTTGCATTCAGTGAAACCAAAATGGCCTTCATTAATGTTTGATAATTTTGGCAAGGGTTTGGATCCAAACCAAAAATATTGAACATTTTTAAGGAATTATTTTGGCACTGAATTTAAATCATTATTGTATTTGAATTTGGAATTATATTCATAATATATGGGATATATTTTCAAATAACTTTGAAATGTTTCATGTGCTGTTGGAAAAGTCCATCTAGCAACATAAATTATTCAGAGGATATTTGGCACTGTTTTGAATTCGTTTAAATTTGAAAGCAGTGGCAAAGTAAAAAAACAGAAAGAAGAATAATAAAAGGCAGAAGCTTACCTGGGCCACTGCTGGCCTGGCACTGTGCCGGCCCAGCCGGCTGGCCAGCGCCAGTCACCCCCTACCACGCGCCAGAAGGCAGGGGCGCGTGCTCGTCGCGCGCTGGCCACGCGCCGGGCCACTATCTGGTTCCCACCGCTGCCCCGACGCGCCTGTGAACGCCATCCCCCCGGACCTCTCCCACTCCTCCCCGCATTTCCCCTCCTCTCCCTCGCTCTCTCCCGCGATGGCCGACGCGGCCATGGACGCGCCGCCCTGAAACACCACGGCCATAGCCACCCCCTCGCCTCCTCTTCATGACCACGACCTCCTCTATACTCCTCTACGCCTCTTCATCGAGCCACGCTTCACCGGAGGCCCTGAGACATCGCCATTGACGCCGTTTCGACCTCTGCACTGACGACTGTCGTCGCATGATTCGCCGCGTCCGGAGCGTCCCCGAGCCTGCTGACCATCCCCTCGAACCCGCTATGAGCTCCTTCTCCTCCCCCCTTGCTCACCCCCTCCGTTCTCGTCTGTTAGCCCCCTCCCCGCAAAACCGAGCTCTGGCCATCGCCATGGCCAGCGAGCCTCGTGCTCCTGAGCTCCTCCGCCCACCCCAGTAGCACCCTCATGCTCACCGTGCTTCCAGGATCCGAACGCACGCACCGGCTCCTCACGTCGTGCTCCATAGCCTCGGCCCGCACACCTTTGAGCTCCGGCTGCCGCCTCGCTCGCTGCCGTTGCTGTTTCCTACCACCTCAGCCCCTCCCGCTTGCGTAGATGGATGCGGCCGAGCACCGGCAACGCGTAGATGCTCTCCGCCGCGCGAATGGTCACCTGAATAGAGATTCTGACAAGCAACCGCCGTCCTGTAAGGTCACCGGCGACTTGATCTGGTGGTGCTGACGTGGTAGTGGTTAGATTAGGGCCTAATCACCGCTTAGTTAACCTCTTAGTCAATGACAAGTGGGCCCCACCCTGCTAATAGCTCTAGTTTAGGTTAATTATAACCTTGCTAGTCAACTGAGTCAATGCCACGCGGGCCCCACGGGTCAGGTTTGACCTGGGCCGCCCGTTGACCTGCTGACGTCACTGATACGCCATGCTGCCGCAGTAACTGTTTTCTGGATTTTGAATAAATCAGAAATGATTTATTAAATTCAGAAATTTCCCTAAACTTCTAAAATTCATAGAAATTAAAACGTAACTCCAAATGAAATAATTTATATATGAAAAATTATCAGAAAAATCCAAAGAATCTATTTATGGCATTTTCGTGCATGTTTGAACAAGTTAACCTAAGTGAATAGGACAATTCATGATTATGGAATAAATGGTAATTAGTTTTGGAGTTGGAATTTGCTATAGGTTTGAATTCCACTTCAATGAATATGACTAACTATTGCACTAGGTCAATTCAGTACTTTAATATGACATATCATTCATATGAATGTGCATTGCATTGATTGTGATTCCTTTTGTGTTTGTCGGTGGTTGTTCCCTCTTAGTAGACGATGTTTCCGACGACGTGATCGATGACACCGATGAAGAGATATACTATCTTCAGAAGTGCCAGGCAAGCAAAACCCCCTTGTTCATTTTGATACAATCCCACTCTCTTGCTCCTGCTCTCTTTTACTGCATTAGGACAACAATGATTCAACGGTTACATGATGCGGTAGTTGAACCCCTTTTCCTCTGCATGACCTGTCATTGCCACAGTAAATAAATGAAACCCACTAGCATGAGTGGGAGTTGTTTGAGCCCTGATGTGCCTACTCATTCACGCTTGTTTGTCATGCCTGCTACTGCTTAGAGTTGAGTCAGGTCTGATTCATCGGGGATGAATTAGAGGTGTGTGAACATGTCCTACTGTTGAGAGCTAAGTGTGTGAACATGATTTGGTAAAGGTAGTGGTGAGAGGCCATGTAGGAGTACATGGTTGGTTGTCTCATTGCAGCCGTCCTCAGGAACTGAGTTCTGTGTTTTTGATCCATGAACAGTTACTACCATGCATTGGAATGCTTAAGTGCCCCTCTCGACTTATTAATCAACCTGATCTCTATCCAGGAGTTACAACTAGTTTCTGGTGTTTGTAGGTAGTGTTAGTAGTCTACCAAGTGGCACCCGGTACAGGTGGGCTTGGGACAGACTAGGCACCATGGCACGGTGTACCAAGTGGCACCCGGATTGTGGGCTTGGGAACCCTGCTCACATCGTTTGGGGCCGTGAGCGACACCCCGAACGGATCTCCTTGCGGATGGAACCCGAATAGGTGATAAACCTGGACTAGAGACTTGTGTGGTTAGTCAAGTCGTGGTCGACTCCCTCGCGAGGCTTCCGCTTGAAGGTTGCCGAGATACACGACGTGTACATGGTGGTGCGTGGCGAGAGCGTGTGTGAAGAAGTACACCCCTGCAGGGTTAACATCATCTATTCGAATAGCCGTGTCCGCGGTAAAGGACTTCTGGGTTGCCTGTACAGTTCATAGACAAGTGAAAGTGGATACTCTAAAATGCGCAAGATAAGAGTGAGTGCTATGGATGGCGTTCTCGTAGGAAGATGGGAGTGGATCCATAGTGGTGTATTGATATGGTGAATATGTGGACTCGTGTGTGCCACCTCAAAAGAGTTACTTGCAGTCGTAGTTCAGGTTAGCCACCGAGTCAAAGCTGGCTTGCTGCAGTCAAACTCCACCACCCCTTTTGATACTGATGCATATGTAGAATAGTTCTTATGTAAGTCTTGCTGGGTACATTTGTACTCACGTTTGCCTATTTTATGTTTTTGCAGAGAGATGTCAGTCTCACTAGTAGTTCCGCGTGGACTTCGACGTTTAGCGTGTTACCTCAGCTACGATCTTGTACCCTTGGGAGGGTCTTGTAGATAGTCGGGCTTCTCAGCCTTCTTCATTTGTAGTTGTCTGTACTCAGACAAGTTAAGCTTCCGCATGTGCTTGTTGCTTGTATGCTCTGAATGTTGGGTCATGAGACCCATGTTTGTAATATCTGGCTCTTCGGAGCCTAATGAATAAATACTTGAGTCATAGAGTTATGTTGTGATGCCATGTTGTATTTACACATATCGAGCATATTGTGTGTATGATTGAAATGCTTGGTATGTGTGGGATCCGACAACCTAGTTGTTCATCCTTAGTGCCTCTCTTATGGGGAAATGTAGTCTTGTGCTTCCATGAGCCATAGTAGTCCGCTACAGCCCGGTTCACCGGAGTCTTGCTAGCCCTGCATGCTCCGGAACACTTAGACTGGCCGGCATGTGATTCACTTCGTTCCTGTGTCTGTCCCTTCGGGGAAATGTCATGCGGTGACATCTGGAGTCCTGCTAGCCTGCTACAGCCCGGGTTCCCGGAGTCCTGTTAGCCCAGTTGCTACAGCCCGGATTCACACGTTGCTGACCGACATGCTCGATGTTGATTCATGTATGTATGTCCCCGTAAGTTAGTGCCACTTTGGGTTCACGGCTAGTCATGTCGGCCCGCGTTCTCTGTCATATGGATGCTAGCGACACTATCATATACGTGAGCCAAAAGGCGCAAGCGGTCCCGAGCCATGGTAAGGCGACACCCGTGGGGATACCATGCGTGAGGCCGCAAAGTGATATGAGGTGTTAAAGGCTAGATCGGTGTGACTTAGAATCGGGGTCCTGACAATAGCCTCGTATTTCTTCTCCGATATTTGGGTTTTGTTTGGCGAACTTGATCTATTTATCTAGCAATGCGAAGAGGTGCTTTGTGATGGGTTCGATCTTACGGTGCTTGATCCCAGTGACAGAAGGGGAACGGACACACATGTATCATTGCTATTAAGGATAACAAGATGGGGTCTATCTCTAGATAAATAGATCTTGTTTACATCAGGTCATCATTCTTATTGCATTACTCCATTTCTCCATGAAGTTAATACACTAGATGCATGCTGGATAGCGGTCGATGTGTGGAGTAATAGTAGTAGATGCAGGCAGGAGTCGGTCTACTAATCTTGGAGGTGATGCCTATATAATGATCATTTCCTGGATATCGTCATGATTATTTGAAGTTCTATCAATTGCCCAACAGTAATTCGTTTACCCATTGTTTGCTATTTTTCTCGAGAGAAGCCACTAGTGAAATCTACGGCTCCCGGGTCTCTTCCTTATTATATTTGCCTTTGCGATATATTTTTATTTCTTTTATTTTCAGGTCTATTAAACCAAAAATACAAAAATACCTTGCTGCAATTTATTCTTATTTATTTTATCTTGCGTTCCTGCGTGATCTATTTATCCAATCTACTACAATTTTATCTATCTTTTTACCCATGAGGGATTGACAACCCCTCTCTTACGTCGGGTTGCAAGTATTTGTTCTTTGTGTGCAGGAGTTGTTTACGTGGTGTTGCGTGGTTCTCCTACTGGTTCGATAACCTTGATCTCATCACTGAGGGAAATAACTACCGTTGTTGTGCTGCATCATCCCTTCCTCTTTGGGGAAATACCGACGTAGCTCAAGCAAACATCACATTCCCGCTTAGTACAAATGAAGGCTAGTAAATAGATTGAGAAGCGACCAACCAAAAAGTGAAAACAGTCATAAGCATGCATTGAAACTAACTAACACTGAATAATGCACCATAAGTAGGATATAACTTTGTTGTGTAACTATTGACTTTATGTGCATGCATAGGGAATCACAAACCTTAACACCAATATTCTTACAAAAGCATAATTACTCACCAACATGACTCACATATTACTATCTTCATATCTCAAAACTATTGCATGCAATCAAGTTTATCATATCAAATGATCTATATGAAAAAAATTATTTTATCCCCCTTGGATATCCATCACTTTGGGACTAAATCCATATCTTACATAAATTAGCATTGCTATTATCAACTCTCAAAGAGATATAAGTGAAGCATGGCAGTGCAATTATTTCTTCAAAAAAATTCAGTCCTCAAAATAATATATTTGAAGCATGAGAGTGTATTTCTTCAAAATATAACTGACATGCTCAAAAAGATACGAGTGAAGTACTAGAGCAACTGCCTAGCTCAAAAGATTTAAGTGAAGCATAAAGAGTATTTTTAGCAAATCATGATATGCGCAAGGCTCTCTCAAATAGGTGTGTTCAGCAAGGATGATTATAACAAAATAAAAATCAAACAAAGAAAAGACTCATATAATACAAGACGCTCCAAGCAAAACTCATGATATGTGACGAATCGAAATATAGCTCCAAGTAAAATTACCCATGGTCGCTAGAAGAAAGAGGGGATGCCTTCCAGTACATCCCCAAGCTTAGTTGCTTGGAAGTCCTTGAATATTACCTTGGGGGTGCCACAGGTATCCCCAAGCTTAGGCTCTTGCCACTCCTTATTCCTTCATCCATCGTGATCTCACCCAAAACTTGAAAACTTCAATCACACAAAACTCAACAAAACCTCATGAGATCTGTTAGTATAATAAAGCAAATCACTACTTTAAGTACTATTGCAAACCCATTCATATTTTGTTTTTGCATTATAGCTATTGTATTCTAACTTCTCCATGGCTTATACCCCCTATACAATCCATAATTTCATCAAAACAAGCGAAACAATGCATAAAAAATAGAATATGTCAAAAACAGAATAGTTTGTAGTAATCTGCACATTGACCATACTTCTGTAACTCCAAACATTCAGAGAACTTAGGACAACGTGGGAAATTAAGGTATCAATCATATGTAAAAAAATTCAGAATTTTATCACTCTCCAACAATTTTTAACAATTCTACAACTAGACGTAAAAGTTTCTGTTAATGCACAGAATCAAAGAGAAACCAAGCTACCTCTTGAGCATGCGTTGGTTTTCCCTTGAAGAGGAAAGGGTGATGCAGCAAAGCAGCGTAAGTATTTCCCTCAGTTTCTGAGAACCAAGGTATCAATCCAGTAGGAGACCACGCGCGAGTCACCTCGTACCTTCACAAACAAATAAGAACCTCGCAACCAACACGATAAAGGGGTTGTCAATCCCTTCACGACCACTTGCAAGAGTGAGATCTGATAGAGATAATAATAATAATAAGATAAATATTTTTGGTATTTTTATGATATAGATTGAAAGTAAAGATTGCAAATTAAAATAGATTGAAAACTTGTATGATGGAAAATAGACCCGGGGGCCATAGGTTTCACTAGTGGCTTCTCTCAAGATAGCATAAGTATTACGGTGGGTGAACAAATTACTATTGAGCAATTGATAGAAAAGCAAATAATTATGAGAATATGTAGGTATGATCATGTATATAGGCATCCCGTCCGTGACAAGTAGATTGACTCCTGCCTGCATCTACTACTATTACTCCACGCATCGACCGCTATCCAGCGTGCATCTAGAGTATTAAGTTCATAAGAACGGAGTAATGCTTTAAGCAAGATGACATGATGTAGAGGGATAAACTCATGTAATATGATATAAACCCCATCTTTTTATCCTTGATGGCAACAATACAATACGTGTCGTTTCCCCAAGTGTCACTGGGATCGAGCACCGCAAGATTGAACCCAAAGCTAAGCACTTCTCCCATTGCAAGAAATATCAATCTAGTAGGCCAAACCAAACTGATAATTGGAAGAGACTTGCAAAGATAACCAATCATACATAAAAGAATTCAGTGAAGATTCAAATATTGTTCATAGATAATCTTGATCATAAACCCACAATTCATCGGATCTCGACAAACACACCGCAAAAGAAGATTACATGGAATAGATCTCCAAGAGAATCGAGGAGAACTTGGTATTGAGATCAAAAGACAGAGAAGAAGCCATCTAGCTAATAACTATGGACCCGAAGGTCGGAGGTAAACTACTCACACATCATCGGAGGGGCTATGGTGTTGATCTAGAAGCCATCTGTGATCAATGCCCCCTCCAGTGGAGCGCCAGAAAAGGCCCCAAGATGGGATCTCACGGGTACAGAAGGTTGCGTCGGTGGAATTAGGTTTTCATGGTGCCCTTTGATGTTTTCACGATACGTAGGTATATATAGGAGGAAGAACTAGGTCGGTGGATCCATGAGGGGCCCACGAGGTTGGAGGGCGCGCCCAGGGGGGTAGGCGCGCCCCCTGCCTCGTGGCCTCCTCGCTGATTGCTTGATGTCCACTCCAAGTCTTTTGGATCATGTTTGTTCCAAAAATCACGCTCCTGAAGGTTTCATTCTGTTTGGACTCTGTTTGATATTCTTTTTCTGCAAAACACTGAAATAGGCAAAAAAAACAGCAATTTGGGTTGGGCCTCTGGTTAATAGGTTAGTTCCAAAAATAATATAAAATTGTACAAATAAGCCCATTAAACATCCAAAACAGAATATATAATAGAATGGAACAATAAAAAATTATAGATACGTTGGAGACGTATCAAGCATCCCCAAGCTTAATTCCTGCTCGTCCTCGAGTAGGTAAATGATAAGAACAGAATTTTTGATGTGGAATACTTCCTAACATATTTTTCAATGTAATTTTCTTTATTGTGGCATGAATGTTCAGATCCGAAAGATTCAAGATAAAAGTTTAATATTGACATAAAAATAATAATACTCAAGCATACTATCTGAGTAATCATGTCTTCTCAAAATAACAGGGCCAAAGAAAGTTATCCCTACAAAATCATATAGTCTGGCTATGCTTTATCTTCATCACACAAAATATTAAATCATGCACAACCCCGATGACAATCCAAGCAATTGTTTCATACTTTTGATGTTCTCAAACTTTTTCAACTTACACGCAATACATGAGCGTGAGCCATGTACATAGCACTATAGGTGGAATAGAATGGTGGTTGTGGAGAAGACAAAAAGGAGAAGATAGTCTCACATCAACTAGGCGTATCAACGGGCTATGTAGATGCCCATCAATAGATATCAATGGTAGTGAGTAGGGATTTCCATGCAACGGATGCACTAGAGCTATAAGTGTATGAAAGCTCAACAAAAGAAACTAAGTGGGTGTGCATCCAACTTGCTTGCTCATGAAGACCTAGGGCAATTTGAGGAAGCCCATCATTGGAATATACAAGCTTAGTTCTATAATGTAAAATTCCCACTGGTTTATGAAAGTGACAACATAGGAGACTCTCTATCATGAAGATCATGGTGCTACTTTGAAGCACAAGTGTGGAAAAAGGATAGTAACATTGTCCCTTCTCTCTTTTTCTCTCATTTTTTTATTTGGGTGTTATTTCTTTTTTGGCCTCTTTTCTCTCCTTTTTTCGTCCGAAGTCTCATCCCGACTTGTGGGGGAATCATAGTCTCCATCATCCTTTCCTCACTGGGACAATGCTATAATAATGATGATCATCACACTTCTTTTTACTTACAACTCAAGAATTACAACTCAATACTTAGAACAAAATATGACTCTATGTGAATGCCTCCGGGGGTGTACCCGGATATGCAATGAATCAAGAGTGACATGTATGAAAAAAATTATGAACGGTGGCTTTGCCACAAATATGATGTCAACTACATGATCATGCATGGCAATATGACAATGATGAAGCGTGTCATAACAAACCGAACGGTGGAAAGTTGCATGGAAATATATCTCGGAATGGCTATGGAAATGCCATAATAGGAAGGTATGGTGGCTGTTTTGAGGATGGTATATGGTGGGTGTATGATACCAGTGAAAAGTGCGCGGTAATAGAGAGGCTAGCAAATGTGGAAGGGTGAGGGTGCGTATAATCCATGGACTCAACATTAGTCATAAAGAACTCACATATTTATTGCAAAAATCTATTAGTTATCAAAACAAAGTACTACACGCATGCTCCTAGGGGAATAGATTGGTAGGAAAAGACCATTGCTCGTCCCCGACCGCCACTCATAAGGAAGGCAATCAATAAATAAATCATGCTCCGACTTCATCAAATAATGGTTCACCATACGTGCATGCTACGGGAATCACAAACTTCAACACAAGTTTTTCTCAAATTCACAACTACTCAACTAGCATGACTCTAATATCGCCATCTCCATATCTCAAAACAATTATCAAGTATCAAATTTCTCATTGTATTCAATGCACTTATATGAAAGTTTTTATTATTCCTAAAAGCAAATTACCACGCTATTCTAAAGGACTCTCAAAATAATGTAAGTGAAGCATGAGAGATCAATTATTTCTATAAAATAAAACCACCACCATGCTCTAAAAGATATAAGTGAAGCACTAGAGCAAAAACTGTATAGCTCAAAAGATATAAGTGAAGCACATAGAGTATTCTAATAAATTCCGATTCATGTGTGTCTCTTTCAAAAGGTGTGTACAGCAAGGATGATTGTGGTAAACTAAAAATCAAAGACTCAAATCATACAAGACGCTCCAAGCAAAACACATATCATGTGGTGAATAAAAATATAGCTCCAAGTAAAGTTACCGATGAACGAAGACATAAGAGGGGATGCCTTCCGGGGCATCCCCAAGCTTAGGCTTTTTGGTGTACTTGTATTTACCTTTGGGTGCCTTGGGAATCCCCAAAATTAGGCTCTTGCCACTCCTTGTTCCATAATCCATCAAATCTTTACCCAAAACTTGAAAACTTCACAACACAAAACTTAACAGAAAATCTCGTGAGCTCCGTTAGCGAAAGAAAACAAAACACCACTTCAAGGTACTGTAATGAACTCATTATTTATTTATATTGGTGTTAAACCTACTGTATTACAACTTTTCTATGGTTTATAAACTCCATTACTAGCCATAGATTCATCAAAATAAGCAAACAACACACGAAAAAAGAATATGTCAAAAACAGAACACTCTGTAGTAATATGTAACTAACGCAAACTTCTGGAACCCAAAAAATTCTAAAATAAATTGCTGGACGTGAGGAATTTATCTATTAATCATCTGCAAAAAGAATTAACTAAATATCACTCTACAATAAAAAATGGAAGCAATTCTCGTGAGCGCTAAAGTTTCTATTTTTCAACAGCAAGATCAAAAAGACTTTCCCCAAGTCTTCCCAACGGTTCTATTTGGCACAAACACTAATTAAACACAAAAAACACAACTAGAACAGAGGCTACATAAATTATTTATTACTAAAAAGGAACAAAAAGCAAGGAATAAAAATAAAATTGGGTTGCCTCCCAACAAGCGCTATCGTTTAACGCCTCTAGCTAGGCATAATAGCAAGGATAGATCTAGGTATTGCCATGATAATGATAAGGTAAATCGCGAAAGCTCATCTCATACTCCCTAAGTTCAGGAGCAAGCTTTCTGAAAGAACATGCGGTGCCCCCATGTTTGGTTTTGGTAATTGATGACAATCTCTATGGACTAATGGTTGCCTTGAGTTATATTTGAAGGTTTTGTCCATAGGCTTTTCTTGGAGTACATGTGTTGGTTTCAAGGAGAGTTTGTGTCGACCAAGGTGTTATTCAAGGAATTATCCAAAGATTGGTCATGTGAGAGTTGAGCTTATTGCAAGCATGTCTTGAAGAAGAAGATTGTGTGATCATTCATGTCTACCTTCAAGACATCATTCAAATGAAGAGAAATGGAAAGGTTCAAGGATGATCAAGACTAAGTCAAGAGTGAATCAAGTTGATCAACTCACAAAGCGCAGAAGATGTACCGAGAGGGATCAAGTGATCCCATGGTATGGTAAGAATTGTCAATTACGCTTTGTGTACTAACCCATGGTCTTCGTGAGAGTTCTTTGTGCGGTTAGGTTGTGGTGTGCAAGTTCAAGTGGAGCATCACGAAGAGATCAAATGCTTGAAGCTTGCCGTCCTTTGTGGTGATAATGGACTTGTGAAGATGTGAGGAAGAGTGGCTCACCCATAGTGGAGTATGGGGGAGCAATCAACTAGTCTTCATCGAGTCAACACAATCAAGAAAGGTGGTCCAACTTGAGGGAGTCAAGATTGTCATCATCTAGCTCAAGTGGACCATGTGCAAGGCAAAGGTTTGCCCTTGATAGGTTTTCTATTTTACCAGTCTCATGATGGTAGTTGGGAGACCGGGTTATAGGATCGATTGTCGTACTATCAAGGGGGGCTCTCGATGAGTAGCTTGATCGTATCATTCATAGAGAGCTCAAACCATTGCATCCTTGCATCATCTTTCTTGGTTCTTGTTTTGTTCTCTTTGTGAGTCTTAGAGCTTATGGTCATCTTGATGACAAGCTTGAGTTCATCGAAAACGGAGTTCACATGCATCTTCTATGATGTTTTCGATGTGGGAGGTTTTGCCGGTTCTTCTCGGTTGGAGGTTTCACTCCTCTATTTGTTGGCATACCTCCCCTGCCTCTTCTTACTATATCGTCGTCTTGTTTCTAACAAGCTTGAGTTTGCTCAATTCGGAGCTCATTTGCAGAAGTTATGGCAGTTCTGGTTTTCTTGAGAGTGGTTTTTGTCTGGTCCTAGCGGTAGTACCGCGTGCCCCAGCGGTAGTACCGCTTGGAGCTCTCAGCCGTTGTACCGCTGCTTCCGGGCGGTGGTACCGCCAACTTGCTCAGCAAAGACTTGGGCGGTTGTTCCGGCCAGGCACCGCCCAAGTACCGGTCAGGCCTCTGTTTTGATGCGGTACTTGGGCGGTGGTGGCCCGGTTGGTCCGGTCGTACCGGTACCACCGGTGTCCGGAGCGGTTCGACCGCTCAGGACTTAGCCGCCCGAGCGCTCAAGGCCATGCGGTTGCACCGGCCCGGTACCGCTCGACTACCGCACTCAGGGGTGACTCCCTTCTGTTCCTATGCGATGGTTGAGCGGTGGCTGGGCGGTTGGTCCGGTTGTTCTTCTCAACCGGTGCTACCGCCTGGTCGCCCGGTTGTACCGCATGGTAGGGTTCTGCACGTATACTGTGTGTCCCGGTTGTACCGGGACCAGGAGCGGTAGTACCGCTCGTGTGCGCGCTGAGCACATAACGGTTGGATTTCCCCCCTCCTATAAAAGGGGGTCTTCTTCCCCATTGAACCTAACCTTTTGAGCTCATGTTCTTCCCCCTTTGTTGACCTTCTTTGAGCTTGTTAACTCTCATTCCCTCCATGGATTCTTGCTAGTTTTTAAGGGAAAAGAGAGAGGAGATCTAGATCCACATTTCCACCAATCACTTTCTCCTCTATGTGAGGGGAACCCCTTGGATCTAGATCTTGGAGTTCTTGGTGTTCTCCTTCTTGTTCTTCCTCTCATTTTCCTCCCTAGCATTACTTGCTCCGGTGGGATTTGAGAGAGAAGGACTTGGGCACTCCGTGTGCCCTTGCCATTACTCTTGGGTGTTTGGGCACCCTAGAGCTTGTTCCTCTTGGGTGCCTTGGCGCCCTAGACGGTTGGTGTTGTTCGGAGCTCAATCATTGTGGTGTAAAGCTCCGGGCAAGCGTCGCGGTCTCCAATTAGGTTGTGGAGATCGCCCCGAGCAATTTGACGGGTACCGATGACCGCCCCCAAGGGTTGCCAAAGTGTACGGGTTCGGTGACCGCCCCCAAGGGTTGCCATTTGTACGGGTTCGGTGACTACCCTCAAGGGTCCCTTAGTGGAATCGCGGCATCTTGCATTGTGCGAGGGCGTGAGGAGATTACGGTGGCCCTAGTGGCTTCTTGGGGAGCATTGTGCCTCCACACCGCTCCAAACGGAGATTAGCATCCGCAAGGGTGTGAACTTCGGGATACATCATCGTCTCCGCGTGCCTCGGTTATCTCTTACCCGAGCTCTTTACTTATGCACTTTACTTTGTGATAGCCATATTGTTTCTTGTCATATATCTTGCTATCACATAGTTGCTTATCTTGCTTAGCATAAGTTGTTGGTGCACATAGGTGAGCCTAGTTGTTTTAGGTTTTGTGCTTGACAAATTAACCGCTAGGTTTATTCCGCATTTGTTCAAGCCTAAATCGTAATTATTTTAAAACGCCTATTCACCCCCCCCCCCTCTAGGCGACATCCACGATCTTTCACTTTCTTTGTGGCAAGAAAAAGTAATCAAAAGGGCTAAATTTAATGGGACAAAAGTCCCCAGGATCAAGCTCGGGAGGTGTTGGTTCCTCCTTTGGCCCCTCATATTGCACAATTAATTCATCATTATAAGCATTCTTTTGGCAAAAAGGCATGAGCCTTTGTTCAAGGGAAAAACCTAGCTCATTGTTCTAGATGGCAAAATTATCATTAAGTTCAGAGATCCTATTAACAAGAGTATCGATGGGAACCTTTTTTCTAAGGTTTTCATTAAAAGCAACATGATCTAAAGATCGTAAACGCATAATGTCTTCTTGATAGAAAAGGATTGCTTCTATGGGAGGACGGCCAGCATCCACCCTATAATGCGCAAAAAATGCATTGGCTTCTTTTATTATAAATCTAAACTTATGAGCTAAAAAGATGGTTGCTGCTCGCTTAACAGAAGAATGCTCAATATTAGAAAATTCTAGGAAAATCCTTTATATGGAAGGATGCATATGTAAAAATTGTCTTTCGAGTTCAACTATGAGCAAAGATATAGCATCTGTGAGACTAGTAGTTTTATGAAGGATAGATCCACTCATGGTGGGCAAAGCACCGTCACAAGTAAAGAAATCTTGAATAACTCCCTTCCCAATAATATTACCGCTACCAATACGAAACTTTTTAGTGTGCAAAATAATAGAATTTTCAAGAGGATCATCAATAGCATCAAAGTTTTCCATATTATTATCCTTATCAATGATAACCTCCCCAGTTTCAGACATGATGGCAACAAATTGCAAAAAGACTCGAGAACACAGAAGGCAAGAAGGAAAAAGAGGCGAATAAAACGGCAAGGGTGAAGTGGGGGAGAGGAAAACGAAAGGCAAATGGCAAATAATGTAATGTGAAGGATACGAGTTGTGATGGGTACTTGGTATGTCTTGACTTGGCGTAGATCTCCCCGGCAACGGCGCCAGAAATCCTTCTTCCTACCTCTTGAGAATGTGTTGGTTTTCCCTTGAAGAGGAAATGGTGATGCAGCAAAGCAGCGTAAGTATTTCCCTCAGTTTTTGAGAACCAAGGTATCAATCCAGTAGGAGACCACGCACGAGTCACCTCGTACCTACACAAACAAATAAGAACCTCACAACCAACGCGTTAAAGGGGTCGTCAATCCCTTCACGGCCACTTGCAAGAGTGAGATCTGATAGAGATAATAATAATAAGATAAATATTTTTGGTATTTTTATGATATAGATTGAAAGTAAAGATTGCAAAATAAAATAGATTGCAAACTTGTATGATGGAAAATAGACCCGGGGGCCATTGGTTTCACTAGTGGCTTCTCTCAAGATAGCATAGGTATTATGGTGGGGAAACAAATTACTGTCGAGCAATTGATAGAAAAGCGAATAATTATGAGAATATCTAGGTATGATCATGTATATAGGCATCACGTCCATGACAAGTAGACCGACTCCTGCCTGCATCTACTACTATTACTCCACACATCGACCGTTATCCAGCATGCATCTAGAGTATTAAGTTCATAAGAACGGAGTAACGCTTTTAAACAAGATGACATGATGTAGAGGGATAAACTCATGCAATATGATATAAACTCCATCTTTTTATCCTCGATGGCAATAATACAATACATGTCGTTTCCCCTACTATCACTGGGATCGAGCACCACAAGATTGAACCCAAAGCTAAGCACTTCTCCCATTGCAAGAAAGATCAATCTAGTAGGCCAAACCAAACTGATAATTCAAAGAGACTTGCAAAGATAACCAATCATACATAAAACAATTCAGAGAAGATTCAAATATTGTTCATAGATAATCTTTATCATAAACCCACGATTCATCGGATCTCGACAAACACACCGCAAAAGAAGATTACATCGAATAGATCTCCAAGAGAATCGAGAAGAACTTTGTATTGAGATCCAAAGACAGAGAAGAAGCCATCTAGCTAATAACTTTTGACCCGAAGGTCTGAGGTAAACTACTCACACGTCATCGGAGGGGCTATGGTGTTGATGTAGAAGCCCTCCGTGATCAATGCCCCCTCCGGCGGAGCACCAGAAAAGGCCCCAAGATGGGATCTCATGGGTACAGAAGGTTGTGGATGTGGAATTAGGTTTTCGTGGTGCCCTCTGATGTTTTCAGGGTACGTAGGTATATATAGGAGGAAGAAGTAGGTCGGTGGAGCCACGAGGGGCCCACGAGGGTGGAGGGCGCGCCCAGGGGGTAGGCGCGCCCCCTGCCTCGTGGCCTCCTCGTTGATTCTTGACGTCCACTCTAAGTCCTATGGATCACATTTGTTCCAAAAATCACGCTCCCGAAGGTTTCATTCCGTTTGGACTCCGTTTGATATTATTTTTCTGCAAAACACTGAATAGGCAAAAAAACAGCAATTTGGGATGGGCCTCCGGTTAATAGGTTAGTCCCAAAAATAATATAGAAGTGTAAAAATAAGCCCATTAAACATCCAAATAGAATATATAATAGCATGGAACAATAAAATTATTAGGGAACGTTGCAGAAAACAAAAATTTTCCAACGGTTTCACCAAGATCCATCTAGGAGTTCATCTAGCAACGAGTGATCGGATTGCATCTACATACCTTTGTAGATCACACGCGGAAGTGTTCAAAGAACGGGGATGAGGAAGGCGTACTCGACGTGATCCAAATCACCGGAGATCCTAGCGCCGAACGGACGGCACCTCCAGGTTCAACACACGTACTGTCAGTGTGACGTCTCCTCCTTCTTGATCTAGCAAGGGGAAGGACAGGTTGAGGAAGATGGCTCCAGCAGCAGCACGACGGCGTGGTGGTGATGGAGCTGCAGTACTCCGGCAGGGCTTCGCCAAGCACTATGGAGGAGGAGGATGTGTTGGAGAGGGAGAGGGAGGCACCAAAGGTGTGGTGTGAGAGGCCCTCCTTCCCCCACTATATATAGGGAGCCTAGGGGGGTGCCAGCCCTAGGAGATGCAATCTCCTAGGGGGGGCGGCGGCCAAGGGAGGAATCCCTCCTCCCCAAGGCACCTAGGAGGTGCCTTCCCCTTTTAGGACTCTTCCTTTCTTGATCTCTTGGCGCATGGGCCTCTTGGGGCTGGTGCCCTTGGCCCATACAGGCCAAGGTGCACACCCCTACAGCCCATGTTGCCCCCCGGGGCAGGTGGCCCCACCCGGTTGACCCCCGGGACCCTTCCGGTGGTCCCGGTACAATACCGGTGACCCCGAAACTTGTCCCGATGCCCGAAATAGCACTTCCTATATATAATTCTTTACCTCCGGACCATTCCAGAACTCCTCGTGACGTCCGGGATCTCATCCGGGACTCCGAACAACATTTGGGTTACTGCATATACATATCCCTACAACCCTAGCATCACCGAACCTTAAGTGTGTAGACCCTACGGGTTCGGGAGACATGTAGACATGACCGAGACGACTCTCCGGCCAATAACCAACGGCGGGATCTGGATACCGATGTTGGCTCCCACATGCTACTCGATGATCTCATCGGATGAACCACGATGTCGAGGATTCAATCAATCCCGCATACAATTCCCTTCGTCAATCGGTATGTTACTTGCCCGAGATACGATCATCGGTATCCCAATACCGCGTTCAATCTCGTTACCGGCAAGTCACTTTACTCGTACCGTAATGCATGATCCCGTGACCAGACACTTGGTCACTTTGAGCTCATTATGATGATGCATTACCGAGTGGGCCCAGTGATACCTCTCCGTCATATGGAGTGAGAAATCCCAGTCTTGATCCGTGTCAACCCAACAGTCACTTTCATCGATACCCGTAGTATACCTTTATAGTCACCCAATTACGTTGTGACGTTTGGTACACCCAAAGCACTCCTACGGTATCCGGGAGTTACACGATCTCATGGTCTAAGGAAAAGATACTTGACATTGGAAAAACTCTAGCAAACGAACTATACGATCTTATGCTATGTTTAGGATTGGGTCTTGTCCATTACATCATTCTCCTAATGATGTGATCTCGTTATCAATGACATCTAATGTCCATAGTCAGGAAACCATGACTATCTGTTGATCAACAAGCTAGTCAACTAGAGGCTTACTAGGGACATGTTGGTGTCTATTATTCACACATGTATTACGATTTCCGGATAACACAATTATAGCATGAATAAAGACAATTATCATGAACAAGGAAATATAATAATAATGCTTTTATTATTGCCTCTAGGGCATATTTCCAACAGTCTCCCACTTGCACTAGAGTCAATAATCTAGTTACATTGTGATGAATCGAACACCCATGGAATTCTGGTGTTGATCATGTTTTGCTCTAGGGAGAGGTTTAGTCAACGGATCTGCTACATTCAGGTCCGTATGTACTTTACAAATATCTATGTCTCCATCTTGAACATTTTCACGAATGGAGTTGAAGCGACGCTTGATATGCCTTGTCTTCTTGTGAAACCTGGGCTCCTTTGCAAGAGCAATAGCTCCAGTGTTGTCACAGAAGAGCTTGATCGGCCCCGACGCTCTGCTTGCAACTGCACCAGCTTACTGCCCCACCATTCAAAATATACACGTATCCGGTTTGTGACTTAGAGTCATCCAGATCTGTGTCGAAGCTAGCGTCGACGTAACCTTTTACGACGAGCTCTTCGTCACCTCCATAAACAAGAAACATTTCCTTAGTCCTTTTCAGTTACTTTAGGATATTCTTGACCGCTGTCCAGTGTTCCTTGCCGGGATACTTTGGTACCTACCTACCAAACTTATGGCAAGGTTTACATCAGGTCTGGTACACAGCATGGTATACATAATAGAACCTATGGCTGAGGCATAGGGGATGACACTCATCTCTTCTATATCTTCTGTCGTGGTCGGACATTGAGCTGAGCTCAATTTCACACCTTAAAACACATGCAAGAACCCCTTCTTAGAATGATCCATATTGAACTTCTTCAATATCTTATCAAGGTATGTGCTTTGTGAAAGACCTATGAGGCGTCTTGATCTGTCTCTATAGATCTTGATGACTAATATATAAGCAGCTTCTCCAAGGTCCTTCATTGAAAAACTCTTATTCAAGTAGGCCTTAATGCTGTCCAAGAGTTCTATATCATTTCCCATCAAAAGTATGGCATCTACATATAATATGAGAAATGCTACAGAGCTCCCACTCACTTTCTTGTAAACGCAGGCTTCTCCATAAGTCTGTGTAAACCCAAACGCTTTGATCATCTCATCAAAGCGAATGTTCCAACTCCGAGATGCTTGCACCAGCCCATAAATCGAGCGTTGGAGCTTGCACACCTTGTTAGCATTCTTAGGATCGACAAAACCTTCCGGCTGCATCATATACAATTCTTCCTTAAGGAAACCATTAAGGAATGCTGTTTTGACGTCCATTTGCCATATCTCATAATCATAGAATGCGGCAATTGCTAACATGATTCGGACGGACTTTAGCTTTGCTACCGGTGAGAAAGTCTCATCGTAGTCAACCCCTTGAACTTGTCGATAACCCTTAGCGACAAGCCGAGCTTTATAGATGGTCACATTACCATCCGCGTCTGTCTTCTTCTTAAAGATCCATTTATTTTCTATAGCTCGCCGCTCAACGGGCAAGTCAATCAAAGTCCATACTTCATTTTCATACATGGATTCTATCTCGGATTTCATGGCTTCTAGCCATTTGTCGAAATCCGGGCCCGCCATCACTTCTTCATAGTTCGAAGGTTCACCGTTGTCTAACAACATGATTTCCAAGACAGGGTTGCCATACCAATCTGGTGCAGAACGTGTCCTTGTGGACCTTCGAATTTCAGTAGGAGCTTGATCAGAAGTATCTTGATCATCATCATTAACTTCCTCTCTAGTCGGTGCAGGCACCTCAGGAACATTTTCTTGAGTTGCGCCATTTTCCGGTTCAAGAGGTAATACTTCATCAAGTTCTACTTTCCTCCCACTTACTTCTTTCAAGAGAAACTCCTTCTCTAGAAAGGATCCATTCTTGGCAACAAAGATCTTGCCTTCGGATCTGAGGTAGAAGGTATACCCAATAGTTTCTTTAGGGTATCCTATGAAGACGCATTTTTCCGACTTGGGTTCGAGCTTTTCAGGTTGAAGTTTCTTGACATAAGCATCGCATCCCCAAACTTTTAGAAACGACAGCTTAGGTTTCTTCCCAAACCATAATTCATACGGTGTTGTCTCAACGGATTTCGATGGAGCCCTATTTAAAGTGAATGCGGCAGTCTCTAAAGCATAGCCCCAAAAAGATAGCGGTAAATCGGTAAGAGACATCATAGATCGCACCATATCTAATAGAGTGCGATTACGACGTTCGGACACACCATTATGCTGAGGTGTTCCAGGCGGCGTGAGTTGTGAAACTATTCCACATTTTCTTAAGTGTGTGCCAAACTCGTGACTCAAGTATTCTCCTCCACGATCTGATCGCGGGAACTTGATTTTCCTGTCACGTTGATTCTCAACCTCACTCTGAAATTCCTTAAACTTTTCAAAGGTCTCAGACTTGTGTTTCATTAAATAGACATTCCCATATCTACTCAAGTCAACAGTGAGGGTGAGAACATAACGATAGCCACCGCGAGCCTCAACACTCATTGGACCACACACATCAGTATGTATGATTTCCAATAAGTTGGTTGCTCGCTCCATTGTTCCTGAGAACGAAGTCTTGGTCATTTTACCCATGAGGCATGGTTCGCACGTGTCAAATGATTCGTAATCAAGAGACTCTAAAAGTCCATCTGCATGGAGCTTCTTCATGCGTTTGACACCTATGTGACCAAGGCGGAAGTGCCACAAGTATGTGGGACTATCATTATCAATGTTACATCTTTTGGTACTCACACTATGAACATGTGTAGCATTACGCTCGAGATTCATTAAGAATAAACCATTCACCATCGGAGCATGACCATAAAACATATCTCTCATATAAATAGAACAACCATTATTCTCGGATTTAAATGAGTAGCCATCTCGAATTAAACGAGATCCTGATACAATGTTCATGCTCAAAGCTGGCACTAAATAACAATTATTAAGGTTTAAAACTAATCCCGAAGGTAAATGTAGAGGTAGTGTGCCGACGGCGATCACATTGACCTTGGAACCATTCCGACGCGCATCGTCACCTCGTCCTTCGCCAGTCTCCGCTTATTCCGCAGCTCCTGCTTTGAGTTACAAATGTGAGCAACTGCACTGGTATCAAATACCCAGGAGCTACTACGAGTACTGGTAAGGTACACATCAATTACATGTATATCACATATACCTTTCGTTTTGTGGGCCTTCTTGTCTGCTAAGTATTTGGGGCAGTTCCGCTTCCAGTGACCACTTTCCTTGCAATAAAAGCACTCAGTCTCGGGCTTGGGTCCATTATTTGGCTTCTTCCTGGCAGCTTGCTTGCCGGGCGCGGCAACTCCCTTGCCGTCCTTCTTGATGGTTTTCTTACCCTTGCCTTTTTTGAACTTAGTGGTTTTATTCACCATCAACACTTGATGTTCCTGTTTGACTTCTACCTCTGCTGATTTCAGCATTGCAAATACTTCAGGAATGGTCTTTTCCATCCCCTGCATATTGAAGTTCATCACAAAGCTCTTGTAGCTCGGTGGAAGCGACTGAAGGATTCTCTCAATGACCGCGTCATCCGGGATATTAACTCCTAGCTGAGTCAAGCGGTTATGTAACCCAGACATTGTGAGTATGTGCTCACTGACAGAACTATTTTCCTCCATCTTACAGCTGAAGAATTTGTTGGAGACTTCATATCTCTCGACCCGGGCATGAGCTTGGAAAACCATTTTCGGCTCTTCGAACATCTCATATGCTCCGTGTCTCTCAAAATGCTTTTGGAGCCCCGGCTCTAAGCTGTAAAGCATGCCGCACTGAACGAGGGAGTAGTCATCGGTACGTGCCTGCCAAGCGTTCATAACGTCTTGTTCTGCAGGGAGAACAGGTGCGTCACCCAGCGGTGCTTGTAGGACATAATCTTTCTTGGCAGCTAACAGGATGATCCTCAGGTTCCGGACCCAGTCCGTGTAGTTGCTGCCATCGTCTTTCAGCTTGGTTTTCTCTAGGAATGCGTTGAAGTTGAGGACTACATTGGCCATTTGATCTACAAGACATATTGTAAAGATTTTAGACTAAGTTCATGATAATTATGTTCATCTAATCAAATTATTCAATGAACTCCCACTTAGATAGACATCCCTCCTGTAATCTAAGTATAACATGATCCGAGTTAACCAGGCCGTGTCCGATCATCACGTGAGACGGACTAGTCAACATCGGTGAACATCTTCATGTTGATCGTATCTTCTATACGACTCATGCTCGACCTTTCGGTCTTCTGTGTTCCGAGGCCATGTCTGTACATGCTAGGCTCGTCAAGTCAACCTAAGTGTTTGCACGTGTAAATCTGTCTTACACCCGTTGTATGTGAACGTTGGAATCTATCACACTCGATCATCACATGGTGCTTCGAAACAACGAACCGTCGCAATGGTGCACAGTTAGGGGGAACACTTTCTTGAAATTATTATGAGGGATCATCTTATTTACTACCGTCGTTCTAAGCAAACAAGATGCAAAAACATGATAAACATCACATGCAATCAAATAATAATAGTGACATGATATGGCCAATATCACATAGCTCCTTTGATCTCCATCTTGGGGCTCCATGATCATCTTGTCACCGGCATGACACCATGATCTCCATCATCATGATCTCCATCATCGTGTCTCCATGAATTTGCTCGCCAACTATTACTTCCACTACTATGGCTAACAGGTTTAGCAATAAAGTAAAGTAATTTACATGGCGTTTCTCAATGACACGCAGGTCATACAAAAAATAAAGACAACTCCTATGGCTCTTGCCGGTTGTCATACTCATCGACATGCAAGTCATGATTCCTATTACAATAGCATGAGCATCTCACACATCACATATATATCATTCATCATTCATCACAACTTTGGCCATATCATATCACAAAGCACTTGCTGCAAAAACAAGTTAGACGTCCTCTAATTGTTGTTGCAAGTTTTACGTGGCTGAGATAGGGTTCTAGCAAGAACGTTTTCTTACGTACGTTAAAGCCACAACGTGATCTGTCAACTTCTATTTACCCTTCATAAGGACCCTTTTCATCGAACCCGCTCCAACTAAAGTGGGAGAGACAGACACCCGCCAGCCACCTTATGCAACTAGTGCATGTCAGTCGGTGGAACCGGTCTCACGTAAGCGTACGTGTAAGGTTGGTCCGGGCCGCTTCATCCCACAATACCGTTGAAGCAAGATAAGACTAGTAGCGGCAAGAAAGTTGACAACATCAACGCCCACAACAAATTGTGTTCTACTCGTGCAAGAGAACTACGCATAGACCTAGCTCATGATGCCACTGTTGGGGAACGTTGCAGAAAACAAAAATTTTCCTACGGTTTCACCAAGATCCATCTAGGAGTTCATATAGCAAAGAGTGATCGGATTGCATCTACATACCTTTGTAGATCACGCGCGGAAGCATTCAAAGAACGGGGATGAGGAAGGCGTACTCGACGTGATCCAAATCACCGGAGATCCTAGCGCCGAATGGACGGCACCTCCGCGTTCAACACACGTACGATCAGCGTGAAGTCTCCTCCTTCTTGATCCAGCAGCAGCACGACGGCGTGGTGGTGATGGAGCTGCAGTACTCCGGCAGGGCTTCACCAAGCACTATGGAGGAGGAGGATGTGTTGGAGAGGGAGAGGGAGGCACCAAAGGCGTGGTGTGAGAGGCCCTCCTTCCCCACTATATATAGGGAGCCTAGGGGGGCGCCGGCCCTAGGAGATGCAATCTCCTAGGGGGGGCGGCGGCCAAGGGAGGAATCCCTCCTCCCCAAGGCACCTAGGAGGTGCCTTCCCCTTTTAGGACTCTTCCTTTCTTGATCTCTTGGCGCATGGGCCTCTTGGGGCTGGTGCCCTTGGCCCATACAGGCCAGGGCGCACACCCCTACAGCCCATGTGGCCCCCCGGGGCAGGTGGCCCCACCCGGTGGACCCCCGGGACCCTTCCGGTGGTCCCGGTACAATACCGGTGACCCCGAAACTTGTCCCGATGCCCGAAATAGCACTTCCTATGTATAATTCTTTACCTCTGGACCATTCCGGAACTCCTCGTGACGTCCGGGATCTCATCCGGGACTCCAAACAACATTCGGGTTACTGCATATACATATCCCTACAACCCTAGCGTCACCGAACCTTAAGTGTGTAGACCCTACGGGTTCGGGAGACATGTAGACATGACCGAGACGACTCTCCGGCCAATAACCAACAGCGGGATCTGGATACCCATGTTGGCTCCCACATGCTCCTTGATGATCTCATCGGATGAACCACGATGTCGAGGATTCAATCAATCTCGCATACAATTCCCTTCGTCAATCGGTATGTTACTTGCCCGAGATCCGATCGCCGGTATCCCAATACCTCGTTCAATCTCGTTACCGGCAAGTCACTTTACTCGTACCGTAATACATGATCCCGTGACCAGACACTTGGTCACTTTGAGCTAATTATGATGATGCATTACCGAGTGGGCCCGGTGATACCTCTCCGTCATATGGAGTGAGAAATCCCAGTCTTGATCCGTGTTAACCCAACAGTCACTTTCGGAGATACCCGTAGTATACCTTTATAGTCACCCAGTTACGTTGTGACGTTTGGTACACCCAAAGCACTCCTACAGTATCCGGGAGTTACACGATCTCATGGTCTAAGGAAAAGATACTTGACATTGGAAAAACTCTAGCAAACGAACTATACGATCTTATGTTATGTTTAGGATTGGGTCTTGTCCATCACATCATTCTCCTAATGATATGATCTCGTTATCAATGACATCTAATGTCCATAGTCAGGAAACATGACTATCTGTTGATCAACGAGCTAGTCAACTAGAGGCTTACTAGGGACATGTTGGTGTCTATTATTCACACATGTATTACGATTTCCGGATAACACAATTATAGCATGAATAAAGACAATTATCATGAACAAGGAAATATAATAATAATGCTTTTATTATTGCCTCTAGGGCATATTTCCAACAAAAATATTATAGATACATTGGAGACGTATCAAACCATCACCCAAATCATCCCAAAGGCTTTATTGGCACAAACACTAATTAAAACACTAAAATACAATCATAACAGTAACATAATTGTATATTTACTAAAAATCGGCAAGGAAACAACAAATTAAAAGATATCTATTGGGTTGCCTCCCAACTAGCGTTATTGTTTTACGCCCCTAGCTAGGCATAATGTATAGTTTCAAGTGTTGTCATGTTTGGTTTTCGTTCCATAGGTGGCCCTCATGTCTGACTCATATGGTGGCTTAACTCTAGTTCTACGAAAGTCTTCCATACCATTCTTGAACGGAAACTGAAATTAATAATCCCTTCTTTCATGTCAATAATTGCACCTATAGTTCGTAAAAACGGTCTACCAAGTATTATGGGGCAAAACGGATTGCAATCAATATAAAGTACAGTAAAATCAACAGGCACATAGTTACTATTTGCAAGAATAAGAAGATCATTAATTCTACCCAAAGGCTTTTTAATAGTTGAATCCGCTTGTGCAAATTAGGAGAACACTCATCCATATTGGTAAAACCTAGCACATCACATACATATTTCGGAATTGTGGAAACACTAGCACCCAAATCACACAAAGCATTGCATTTATAATTTTTAATATTGACTTGAATGGTGGGTTCCCATTCATCGTATAATTTTCTAGGAATTGAAATCTCTAGTTCTAAATTTTCTTCTAAGGCTTTCATCATCCCTTCTACAATATGTTTAGTAAAAGCCTTATGTTGTCCATAGGCATTGGGCGAATTTAGCATGGATTGCAATAAAGAAAATACACTCAATCAAAGAGCAACTATCATAATTAAAATATTTGTAATCCAAGAGAGTGGGCACATCACTAGTTAAAGTTTTTACCTCTTCAAACCCACTTTTAGTAAAAAAAATCATCGAGATTGTCACCCTCCGAATTATTGGGATGCCTTCTAACTAAAGTCGACTCTTCTTCAGTCCCTTTTTCATCAAGTTTAACATTACTAAACAAGTAATCAATAGAAGAAACACCAATCATTTTAACCTCTTCATCATTACTACGTCCTAAAAATTTCGGCTTAGCTGCCATTTGATTTACTAGTGTAGCTTGTGCATCGGAGATTTTTCCTAGCAAATTTTCAGCATTGGTGAACTGAGATTGAATATTAGCAACCTCTTCACTGACATGATTAAGTTGTTTTGCGATAGCATCAAGTAAAATAGAGTGTTCCTTAAGTTCTTCGGTAAAAAAATTGTTGTGCTCAAATTGTGTGGTCATGTAAGCCTTAGTATTTTTCTTGATCTCTACCAATATATTAGGGTAGGAAATATCATGATAATTTTGTTCAAACATCGTGACCACGCAAACAAGATAACAAGCAAGGAAAGAAGCATACAGGGAAAAGGCAAACAGAAATATTTTGTTTTTTGTAAAACTTTTTAGAAGTGGGGGAGATGAAAACGAGAGGCAAATGGAAAATAATGTAAATGCAAGGAGATGAAAGTTTACGCGTGGTTACTTGACAGTTGTTGATGATGTCTCCCCGGCAATGGCGCAAGAAATTCTTCTTGCTACTTGTGAGCTGCGTTGGAATTTCCCCGAAGAGGAGATGATGATGCAGTACAGTAGAGATACATATTTCCCTCAGTTCTGAAACCAAGGTTATCAATCTAGTAGGAGAACCAAGCAACACTATGTAAACAACACCTGCACACAAACAATAAATACTTGCAAGCCAACGCAAACAAGGGGTTGTGAGTCCCTTGACAGTTACACGCAAGATTAAACGATATAGTTTTTGATAGATAGATAGAATAAAAATATAAAATAAAATAAAAATTACAGCAAGGTATTTTTGGTTTTAATATGATAGAAATAAATCCAGGGGCCATAGTTTTCACTCGATAATTCTCTCATAAAAATAGCATACGGTGGGTAGACAAATTACGGTTGGGAAATTGACAGAAAAGCAAATAATTATGACGATACCCAAGGCAATGATCACGTATATAGGCATCATGTCCGAGACAAGTAGACCGGAATGATTTTGCATCTACTACTATTACTCCACACATCAACCGCTATCCAGCATCCATCTAGTGTATTAAGTTCATGGAAGAACGGAGTAACGCCTTAAGCGAGATGACAAGATGTAGACAAGATAAACTCACATATGAAATAAATTCCATCTTTTTACCCTTAATAGCAACGATACATGCGTGTCATGTCCCTTTTTGTCACTGGGATTGAGCACCGCAAGATCGAACCCATCACAAAGCACCTCTTCCCATGGCAAGATATATCAATCTAGTTGGCCAAACCAAACCAATAAATCGGAGAAGAAATACGAGGCTATAACAATCATGCATAATAGAGTTCATAGAAAAAAAAGTCAAATAATATTCATGGATAGATTCGATCATAAGATCACAATTCATCGGATCATAACAAACACACCGCAAAATGTCATTACATCAAATAGATCTCCAAGAGAACCGAGGAGAACATTGTATTGAAGATCAAAAAGAGAGAAGAAGCCATCTAGCTACTAACTATGGACCCATAGGTCAGTGTTAAACTACTCACGCATCTTTGGAGGGCCGCAAGGATGATGAAGAGCCCCCTCTGTGATCGAATCGCCCTCCGGCAGAATGCCGGAAAAGGCCTGCAGATGGGATCTCGTTGTTCTGGAACTTGCAGCGGTGGAGAAAGTATTTTGTGGACTCCCCTGTTGGTTTCACGATTTTAGAGAATTTATAGAGGTGGAGCTAGGTCAAAAGGAGACACGTGAGCCCCACGATGTCTGCTAGAACTACGTCGGTATTTCCCCAAAGAGGAAGGGATGATGCAACACAGCGACGGTAGGTATTTCCCTCAGTGATGAGACTAAAGTTATCGAACCAGTAGGAGAACCAAGAAACACTATATAAACATCACCTGCACACAAATAACAAATACTCACAACCCGACGTGTTAAAGGGGTTGTCAGTACCTTCCGGGTAACGGCGCCAGAAATTGACAAATGAGCGTGAGAGAGTTATAAATACTGATAGATTGAATGCCAAATAAAATAAAGTGCAGCAAGGTATTTTTTGTATTTTTGGTTTAATAGATCTGGAAATAAAAGCAAAGGAAAATATATCGGAAAGGCAAATATAATAAAGAAGAGACCCGGGAGCCGTAGGTTTCACTAGTGGTTTCTCTCGAGAAAAATAGCAAACAATGGGTAAACGAATTACTGTTGGGGAATTGATAGAACTTCTAATAATCATGACGATATCCAGGCAATAATCATTATATAGGCATCACGTCCAAGAATAGTAGACCGACTCCTGCCTGCATCTACTACTATTACTCCACATATCAACCGCTATCCACATTCATCTAGTGTATTAAGTTCATGGAGAAATGGAGTAATTCAATAAAAACAACGATAATTCGAGTTGAACATGTGCTGAACGCGGAGGTGCCATACGTTTAGTACTTGATTGGGCAGATCGTGAAGGTGTTCGACTACAACAACCGCGTTGATAATCGCTTCCGATTAACGGTCTATGAGGGTACGTAGACACATTCTCCCCTCTCGTAGCTATGCATCTCCATGGATAGATCTTGTGTGTACGTAGATTTTTTGTTTTTTTGTTTTTCATGCAACGTTTCCCAACATGTTTATGGTGTGATTATTTGGGTGCAACTTATTTGTCTGCTAACCCAGTTTTTCATGCCAGAACAAAGCACATAGAGATATACTTTCACTTTGTGCGAGAGAAGGTTGCAGAGAAAAAGTTGGATATACAACTCATTCCTTCTAAGGATCAAGTTGTAGACGGTTTCACCAAAGCATTGTCAAGCAAGCCATTCAAAGAGTTCAAGAACAACCTTAACTTCGGATAGTTGAAATTAAGGGAGGTGTTAGACATAGAGTCCATGTAATCTCAAACTCACCTCTATCTCTTTATTCCTTCCCGTAACTCTCTCTCTCTCTCTCTCTCTCTCTCTCTCTCTCTCTCTCTCTCTCTCTCTCTCTCTCTCTCTCTCTCTCTCTTGTAACAAACTGAATCCTAGCTTGTAAACCACGACAAGGGTTGTTCTGGCATCGATCAATATATTCACGCGACTCCCTTACGAGGGAGCAGGAAGGCTTCCACCTATAGAATCTTACAAAGGAAAGCCTCAACTTGTAAAACGGTGTGTTTTGGTTTCACGGGCCACGGTGTCGGTGTGGGCCTCTTAACATGGGCAGCGACCAATCATCCGCCGCCGGTAGTGTACCTATGTATATGTATGGCCTTTGTGGACATGTAACCTACAAACCTTATTCTTCTTTTCTTAATTAATGAGATGAGGTAAATCTTGTGCCTCTGTTTCATAAAAAAAAAAATATGACCCTGGTACACGCAATACAGTACTCTGTCCGTCCCAAATTACTTGTTTTAGATTTGCCTAGATACATATATACATTCGTGCTTAGATAAATCTAAGACAAGTAATTTGGGCCAGAGGTAATGGTATAATGCAATACCCGTAGTAAGGCAATTTGGTTGGAAAAAATATCAGGTGCTCCCATGCTTGAATTGCCTTCCGCTTCTCAAAAAGCGAAACTTAAATGCTCCTGTGCTATGAGCTTAAAGAAAACTAATTTAAATGATTTATTATCTTTTGAAAAACGATTGTAAATGTTCACAAGACATGTGTCTATGATCTCTAAGAATTATAAATCCGAACTTGAAGCACACATGGGAGAACAAAAAAAATCAAGTCGACTATCTAGAATTTTAGGCCTCAGACAGAGTGCCCATCACCAGGCTGCAAGGCACTGCTAGGCGCATTATATGTTTCTTTCGACGATATTACCTACAAAGCTTAATTGTTTAGGAACCCCAGGGAGAAATGAGGGGTAATTTTTGTTAAGAAAGATTGCGCCACATGGAAGAGGGCTTTTTGGTGTTGTTGAGGGAAATGGATGGGTGAAAATAGTAGCATGAATTGATTTCTTCTTTAGTTGAAGCAAGGAAAGCCTTTGTTGTTGTTGAGGGAAATGGATGGGTGAAAATAGTAGCATGAATTGATTTCTTCTTTAGTTGAAGCAAGGAAAGCCTTTGTTGTTGTTGAGAAAATTAGGGGTGCGTTTGGTTATCCGGCAAGCGCTGGCTTAGCCTGGCTCAACAAGGAAGCGAGGGATTTGGTTCCCGAGCGAGCCTGCCTCGTATCCTGTGGTTTCCAGCTTTTTCTTCGTTTGACCTAGCTAGCCAAATCGGCTCGCCTCCGTCGGCAAGGATTGCCTTGCCTAGCTAGGTAAGCTGGCGAGCGATCCAAATGCTCCCTAGACGAGTGCCTTTTGTTGCTGCGGTTGAGGGAAATAGATAAGCGCTTTTTGTTTCTGTTGAGGGAAATGGATGAGTGGAAATGGTAGCCTGAACTGTTTTTCTTTTGGATTTGAGGTAGGGAAGCCCGAACTTGTGGATTATGTTCTGGTTTCATGGCCCGGATTGGTTCAAGGAGCCTATGAAAGATATCATAAATCTTTTTATTGACGATGTAACCGTTATTTCTAATAAATAAAAGGGATGTTTTGTTTCAAAAACAGATGGATGGATATATATGACCATATGGGCGAATCGGCCGCCGCCTGTAGAGCACAAACTAGCGACTTAAGATTAGCGAATGTGGAACCCTCAAAATACATAACTAGTGATGCAAAAAAAAGGAATGCATAACTAGCACAATTTTGGTTCGCCGTTCCACTTTATGGGTACAATGTCCCTGAGTGAAGAGAAGTAAAAATAAATAAATAAAAGAGAAGTCAACACGATGTTTACCAAGCACTACGAAAAATTATTCCTCGGTTCCGTCAGAGCAGTTTATGTAGGTCTGGCATTATTGTGTGAAGAGTGAGCAAACACACCTCGCTAAAAAGAAGAAGAAAAAAGGGAATGAGCAAATACGCAGCGGTGTAGAGATTCAGCACCGCATGCGACCCAGATTCAAAGTCGCACGTGACGAAAATTCTAAGAGCATCTTCAGCCACGTCCCCAACAAATCCTTTCAGACAATTTTTTAGCATCAATGTTCAAAAATTGGCCCAGTCACGTCCCAAAAGTCTGTCTTTTGCCGGTTTGGGCCGAAACTGGCGTCGGTGGACCCAGACGGAACCCGCGCGCTAGGGGGCACCTGGGGCGCCGGGGAAATCGATTTTGGCACGAAAGAACGGCAGGCCCGCCAAGTCAGCGACCCCCGCGCCTCGTCGTCCTCATCGCCTCGGTTTCCCGCGGGGAATCAATGCCAAGGCTGCCGCAGGTCAGCCTTTTTTTTGCGGGGTAAAGGGGATTGTATTAATTAAGTATAAAAAATGTTACAATCCCTGAGGAGGCTATCGCCGGTCAGCCTTTCATTGATTCTCATGGGTGGCGCGGCGACGCCCCCCCCTCCCGCCACGCATACACACGGCACCCACCGCGGCCGCTATAAAGCAACGCCACCCCCTCGCCTGTGGCCACACACCGCCCACCGCCGCCGAGCTCTGCTATCTCTCCCCGTGCGCAGCCGCCGCCGACGTTCCTCCACTCTCTTCCCGTGCCCAGCCGCGACGATAGGCGAGCGTTTCCCCGACAATGGGGCGGCGGCCAATGCCTTCGGCCGCCGTCCTTTGCACAAGTGGGAAGCCCACATGTTGTTCGAAGCGAACATCCCGGCGCCTCCCTACATGCGCGAGCCGGGGAAGTGGAAGCCCAGCACCGGTAGCGTCCCCATTCCCCCGCTGCCCGACGTCACCGCGCCCCCCGTCTACTTCGCCGACGAGGTCGACCGCATGCGGGCGTGTGGCGGGCCCTTGCGCAGTACGCCGCCGGTAACCACGAGGCCTGGGCGGCGTACTTCCAGCACAGACAGGCGCAGCGGCTAGCCTCCACCAACAACGCGCCGGTGGTGCGGGGGACTAAGAACAACGAGGGTCGCCGCCTGTGGTGGGGCGCCCCCGGCCGCACGCTCCACGCCGTTCTCCGGTACCTCGAGGGCGGCAACGACTCGACGTTGACGTACCCTGCTGCCTGGTCCGGAGTGGCGGCCAATGGATGCCGAGGAGGACGGCGTCCTCTTCTTCCTCCTCCTCTTGCTCCTCCTCACACTCCTCCAGGTCGCCGGCGCTGTTCAGCGTCAAGGCCGAGCCCGGGGAGACGCCGCTCGGCCGCCGCACCCGCAGCATCGACATCGTCATCAACGAGGGCGAACGCGCCTCCTCCTCAGCTCCTCCCCGCTTCATCAAGCCGAAGACAGAGCCAGGGCTCGCCGCCGCCATGAAGACGGAGCCCGGGCTCGCCTCCGTGAAGACAGAGCCAGGGCTCGCCGCCGTGAAGCCGGAGCCGGAGCTCTCAGACGCGGCGGCCTTGAAGTTGGCGCGCGAAGACTGGGCACGGACGGAGCTGGAGCGCCAGTGCCGCGCCTTTGAGCAGTTCGCCGCTCGGTGCCGTGGCCGCGACGAGGGAGACATCGTCGTTCTCGACGACGACAGCGACGACGACGCGCCGTCACCGGTCCGCCAGGGCGACCCCGGGCAGGGGTCCAGCAGGGGTGGCCGCGTGAAGGAGGAGAAGGACCACAAGGACAACGGCGATGGCGGCGACGACGGCGACTTCGCCGCGCTCAGCGCGTTCTTCGGCCTGTAGTTGCGGCCTTTTTTAGTATTTCACTTTCCTATGTAAAAAACTATTTAAGTCGCCTAGTAATGTCATGTTGGCCGAATTTTAACCGAATCTTTATCCCGTTTGCCATATTTTAGCCGAGTTTCTATTAAAAAATTAAAGACGCCTTCTAGTGGTGGCAATCCTAGTGTCGGCGGCCGGGTACCCGAAAACTTACGTACCGATTTTAGCACCGGTTCATCCCAGACAGCGATTTCCAACGGCTGGAGATGCTCTAAGTCGCCGGCGGCCCACGACACCTGCGCTGTGGCCCCTTGATCGGGCACGCGACCTGATGCAAGCGCCTTTAATCAACTAGCGACTTGTGACCCCCGACGCGATGACAAAGCGGCCAGCAGGATTACACACGACGGCACCACAAAGCGCTCGGAGGGATCCATCCCAGTGAGCCCGCCCTCCCTGCCCAGCCAGCCAGTCCGTCTCAGGTTCAGCACACATTGCTTCGACGTCGTTGTGAGTTGTGACCGGCGGCCGCACTTGGCCGCCACCACTGGTGCAGCACAGCTTTGCACGCTGAACGAAACTGTAGTCATGTAGGGCGTGTTTGGTTGCCATGCGCTATAGTACCCGTATTGCATACACTTCTCCACCCAACCTGGCTATGCAAATGCAGCCTCAAATGCACCATATGTATGTTGTTTGGTTGCCTGCATGCCCTCTTACCTGCATGGGCTGAACCACACTGCCTGGTATTTGGTTGCATGCATGTTAGTCCACAAACCCAAGGCATGGTGTTTGGTTGTATGCAAGGCCTGATGTGTGGTAACCTCTTGGCTAGTTGGTGAGGTTACCACCACACTTCGGCAGCACACATCATAAGCACAACAGAGCATCAACTAGCATAATTCAGATATAAGCAGTACCACAGATATAACAGTTCAACGCAATAAACCATAAACATGTTTAAAGCAGACTCAACAGTATGCTCGAAAGAGGTGGCCCGGCCCTACTCCTTGGCGGCGAAGGCTTCGTCGTGCTTCCCGCACTTATTGAAGACCTCAGTGCCATCGTTGTCGAATATGATGACCTTGAGGGTGTCGGGAGTGAGGAGCTTGAACGTCACCGTGTAGCCGATCTTGATCTGATGAACGGATGCGTAGGTGGCCCAACCCTGATCCAGGGTCACCATGTTGTTCATCAGCTTGACCGTCACCTTCGAGGAGCAGCCGGTGTTGTTCCTGAGCTTGAACTCCATCGGCACCGCGAGGAAGTTCTTGGTGAAGTCCAGGGGCATGGGGATGCACTCAAGCTTCGTGCAAGGATGACCTTGCAGAAGTGAGTTGGGCCATCCTCCTGATGGTAGTGGCCGTAGTTGTGGCACTTGTTGCTGGGGGGCTCCTCCATGCCCTCGTCGTCGCCACCCTCAGGCGTCTTCGGGTCTTCCTCAGTGATGGGAGGCATCTCAACCTCGTTGGCCATTGGGTGAAGGGGCTGCTTGCCCTTGCTGTCAACGGCCGGGAGCACCTCCGTGCCCATCTCATTGTTATCCGTGATCTGCACACAAGTCATGGAGTCAGGCATTGCACAGAGTTCATGGCTAATTCAAGAGCTTGTAGTTAAAACGGCATGACTTTCACTCTTCTCCTCCTCTCCATCCCCCCTATATTTACTCACCCTACCCACCACTATTTACCCACCCCCTCTCTTCTCTCACTGTCAACCTTCCTCCTCCCCATCGCCACGAGCTCTAGCTCCAGCTCCAACGCCAACCCCTTCCCTTGGGGTATTGGCTGGAGGGCCTTCTTCCTCGGGTGTGAAGGAAATATGCCCTAGAGGCAATAATAAAGTTATTATTTATTTCCTCATATCATGATAAATATTTATTATTCATGCTAGAATTGTATTAACCGGAAACATAATACATGTGTGAATACATAGACAAACATTGTGTCACTAGTATGCCTCTGCTTGACTAGCTCATTGATCAAAGATGGTTGAGTTTCCTAGCCATAGACATGAGTTGTCATTTGATTAATGGGATCACATCATTAGGAGAATGATGTAATTTACTTGACCCATTCTGTTAGCTTAGCACTTGATCGTTTAAGTTTACTACTATTGCTTTCTTCATGACTTATACATGTTCCTATGACTATGAGATTATGCAACTCCCGATTACCGGAGGAACACTTCGTGAGCTACCAAATGTCACAACGTAACTGGGTGATTATAAAGGTGCTCTACAGGAGTCTCCGATGGTACTTGTTGAGTTGGCATAGATCGAGATTAGAATTTGTCACTCCGTTTGTCGGAGAGGTATCTCTGGGCCCTCTCGGTTATGCACATCACTATAAGCCTTGCAAGCAATGTGACTAATGAGCTAGTTGCGAGATGATGCATTACGGAACAATTAAAGAGACTTGCCGGTAAAGAGATTGAGCTAGGTATTGAGATACCGCGATCGAATCTCGGGCAAGTAACATACCGATGACAAAGGGAACAATGTATGTTGTTATGCGGTTTGACCGATAAAGATCTCCGTAGAATATGTAGGAGCCAATATGAACATCTAGGTTCCGCTATTGGTTATTGACCGGAGATGAGTCTTGGTCATGTCTACATAGTTCTCGAACATGTAGGGTCCGCACGCTTAAAGTTATGTGACGATTGGTATTATGAGATTATATGTTTTGATGTACCGAAGGTAGTTCGGAGTCCCAGATTTGATCACGGACATGACGAGGAGTCTCGAAATGGTCGAGACAAAAATATTGATATATTGGAAGGTTATATTCAGACACCAGAAGGGTTCCGGGGGTTACCGGATAAATACCGGAGTACCGGGGGTTACCGGAACCCCCCCCCAAGGGGGGGGCTTAATGGGCCTACATGGGCCATAGTGGAAATAGAGGGCAGCAAGGGGAGTGTGGGGCGCCCCCCTAAGGCCCAAACCGAATTGTTTTAGGGCAAAGGGGACCGGGCCCCTCTTTCCTTCTCCTCCTCTCCCTTTCCTTCCCCCTCTCCTACTCCTACTAGGAAAGGAGGAGTCCTACTCCCGATGGGAGTAGGTCTCCCCCCTTCGCGCATCCTCCTTGGATTGCCGCCTCTCCCCCCTTGCTCCTTTATATATGGGGGCAGGGGGGCACCTCTAGAAACACGAGTTGATCATTGATCTCTCCCAGCCGTGTGTGGTGCTCCCCTCCACCATAATCCACCTCGGTCATATCATAGCGGTGCTTAGGCGAAGCCCTACGATGGTAGATTCATCAACATTGTCACCACGCCGTCATGCTGACGAAACTCTCCCTCGAACTCTACTGGATTGTGAGTTTACGGGACGTCACCGAGCTGAACGTGTGCTGAACGCGGAGGTGCCGTACGTTCGGTACTGAGGATCGTTCGATCATGAAGACGTACGACTACATCAACCGCGTTGTCATAACGCTTCCGCTTAACGGACTATGAGGGTACGTGGACGACTCTCCCCTCTCGTTGCTATGCATCACCATGATCTTGCGTGTGCGTAGGATTTTTTTTGAAATTACTATGTTTCCCAACAGTGGCATCAGAGCCAGGTTTATGCGTAGATGTTAAATGCACGAGTAGAACACAAGTGAGTTGTGGGCGATACAAGCCATACTGCTTACCAGCATGTCATACTTTGGTTCGGCGGTATTGTTGGATGAAGCGGCCCAGACCAACTTTATGCGTATGCTTACGCGAGACTGGATCTACCGACGTGCTTCGCACACAGGTGGCTGGCGGGTGTCAGTTTCTCCAACTTTAGTTGAACCGAGTGTGGCTATGCCCGGTCCTTGAGAAGATTAAAACATCAATAACTTGACGAACTATCGTTGTGGTTTTGATGCGTAGGCAAGAACGGTTCTTGCTCAGCCCATAGCAGCCACGTAAAACTTGCAACAACAAAGTAGAGGACATCTAACTTGTTTTTGCAGGGCATGTTGTGATGTAATATGGTCAAGACATGATGCTATATTTTTGTATGAGATGATCGTAACGGAGTTATCGGCAACTGGCAGGAGTCATATGGTTGTCGCTTTATTGTATGCAATGCAATCGCCCTATAATTGCTTTACTTTATCACTAAGCGGTAGCGATAGTCATATAAGCAATAGTTGGCGAGACAAAAACGATGCTACGGTGGAGATCAAGGTGTCGCGCCGGTGACGATGGTGATCATGACGGTGCTTTGGAGATGGAGATCAAAGGCACAAGTTGATGATGGCCATATCATATCACTTATATTGATTGCAAGTGATGTTTATCTTTTATGCATCTTATTCTGCTTTGATTGACGGTAGCATTATAAGATGATCCCTCACTAAATATCAAGGTATAAGTGTTCTCCCTGAGTATGCACCGTTGCGAAAGTTCGTCGTGCCGAGACACCACGTGATGATCGGGTGTGATAAGCTCTACGTTCAAATACAATGGGTGTAAGCCAGTTTTGCACACGCAGAATACTCGGGTTAAACTTGACGAGCCTAGCATATGCAGATATGGCCTCGGAACACTGAGACCGAAAGGTCGAGCGTGAATCATATAGTAGATATGATCAACATAGTGATGTTCACCATTGAAAACTACTCCATCTCACGTGATGACCAGACATGGTTTAGTTGATTTGGATCACGTGATCACTTAGTTGATTAGAGGGATGTCTATCTAAGTGGGAGTTCTTAAGTAGTATGATTAATTGAACTTAAATTTATCATGAACTTAGTAGCTGATAGTATTTTGCTTGTCTATGTTGTTGTAGATAGATGGCTCGTGCTGTCGTTCCATTGAATTTTAATGCGTTCCTTGAGAAAGCAAAGTTGAAAGATGATGGTAGCAATTACACGGACTGGGTCCGTAACTTGAGGATTATCCTCATTGCTGCACAGAAGAATTACGTCATGGAAGCACCGCTGGGTGCCAGGCCTGCTGCAGATGCAACTGACGATGTTAAGAACGTCTGGCAGAACAAAGCTAATGACTACTCGATAGTTCAGTGTGCCATGCTTTACGGCTTAGGACCGGGACTTCAATGATGTTTTGAACGTCATGGAGCGTATGAGATGTTGCAGGACTTGAAGTTAATATTTCAAGAAAATGCCCGGATTTAGAGATATGAAGTCTCCAATAAGTTCTACAGCTGTAAGATGGAGGAGAACAGTTCTGTCAGTGAACATATACTGAGAATGTCTGGGTACCATAACCACTTGACTCAGCTGTGAGTTAATCTTCCGGTTGATAGTGTCATTGACAGAGTTCTTCAATCACTGCCACCAAGCTACAAGAGCTTCGTGATGAACTATAATATGCAAGGGATGAATAAGACAATTCCCGAGCTCTTCGCAATGCTAAAGACTGCGGAAGTAGAAATCAAGAAGGAGCCTCAAGTGTTGATGGTCAACAAGACCACCAGTTTCAAGAAAAAGGGTAAAGGGAAGAAGAAGGGGAACTTCAAGAAGAACGGCAAACAAGTTGCTTCTTAGGAGAAGAAACCCAAGTCTGGACCTAAGACTGAGACTGAGTGCTTCTACTGCAAACAGACTGGTCACTGGAAGCGGAAATGCCCCAAGTATTTGGCGGATAAGAAGGATGGCAAGGTGAACAAGGGTATATGTGATATACATGTTATTGATGTGTACCTTACTAATGCTCGCAGTAGCACCTGGGGATTTGATACTGGTTCTGTTGCTAATATTTGCAACTCGAAACAGGGACTACGGATTAAGCGAAGATTAGCTAAGGACAAGGTGATGATGCGCGTGTGAACTGGTTCCAAAGTCGATGTGATCGCGATCAGCGCGCTACCTCTACATCTACCTTCAGGATTAGTTCTAGACCTGAATAATTGTTATTTGGTGCCAGCATTGAGCATGAACATTATATCTGGATCTTGTTTGATGCGAGACGGTTATTCATTTAAATTAGAGAATAATGGTTGTTCTATTTATATGAGTAATATCTTTTATGGTCATGCACCCTTGAAGAGTGGTCTGTTTTCACTAAATCTCGATAGTAGTGATACACATATTCATAATATTGAAACCAAAAGATGCAGAGTTGATAATGATAGTGCAACTTATTTGTGGCACTACCGTTTGGGTCATATTGGTGTAAAGCGCATGAAGAAACTCCATACTGATGGACTTTTGGAATCACTTGATTATAAATCACTTGGTACTTGCGAACCATGCCTCATGGGCAAGATGACTAAAACGACGTTCTCCGGAACAATGGAGTGAGCAACAGATTTGTTAGAGATCATACATACTAATGTATGTGGTCTGATGAATATTGAGGCTCGCGGCGGGTATCGTTATTTTCTCACCTTCATAGATGATTTGAGCAGATATCGGTATATCTACTTAATGAAACATAAGTCTGAAACATTTGAAAAGTTCAAAGAATTTCATAGTGAAGTGGAAAATCATCGTAACAAGAAAATAAAGTTTCTACGATCTGATCGTGGAGGAGAATATTTGAGTTACGAGTTTGGTCTACATTTGAAACAATGTGGAGTAGTTTCGCAACTCACGCCACCCGGAACACCACAACGAAATGGTGTTTCCGAACGTCGTAATCGTACTTTACTAGATATGGTGCGATCTATGATGTCTCTTACTGATTTACCGCTATCGTTTTGGGTTTATGCTTTAGAAACAGCTGCAATCACGTTAAATAGGGCACCATCGAAATCCGTTGAGACGACGCCTTATGAACTGTGGTTTGGCAAGAAACCGAAGTTGTCGTTTCTTAAAGTTTGGGGCTGCAATGCTTATGTGAAAAAGCTTCAACCTGATAAGCTCAAACCCAAATCGGAGAAATGTGTCTTCATAGGATACCCAAAGGAATCTGTTGGTACACCTTCTATCACAGATCTGAAGGCAAGACAATTGTTGCTAAGAATGGATCCTTTCTAGAGAAGGAGTTTCTCTCGAAAGAAGTGAGTGGGAGGAAAGTAGAACTTGATGAGGTAATTGTACATGCTCCCTTATTGGAAAGTAGTTCATCACAGAAACCGGTTCCTGTGACAACTACACGAATTAGTGAGGAAGCTAATGATGTTGATCATGAAGCTCCAGATCAAGTTACTACCGAACCTCGTAGGTCAACCAGTAAGATCCGCACCAGAGTGGTACGGTAAACCTATTCTGGAGGTCATGTTACTTGACCAAGGCGAACCTACGAACTATGAAGAAGTGATGGTGAGCCCAGATTCCGCAAAATGGCTTGAGGCCATGAAATCTGAGATGGGATCCATGTATGAGAACAAAGTGTGGACTTTGGTTGACTTTCCCAAAGATCGTCAACCATAGAGAATTAATGGATCTTCAAGAAGAAGACTGACGCTGACGGTAATGTTACTATCTACAAAGCTCGACTTGTTGCGAAAGGTTTTCGACAAGTTCAAGGAGTTGACTACGATGTGACTTTCTCACCCGTAGCGATGCTTAAGTATGTCCGAATCATGTTAGCAATTGCCGCATTTTATGATTATGAAATTTGGCAAATGGATGTAAAAACTACATTCCTGAATGGATTTCTGGAAGAAGAGTTGTATATGATGCAACCGAAAGGTTTTGTCGATCCAAAGGGAGCTAACAAAGTGTGCAAGCTCCAGCAGTCCATTTATGGACTGATGCAAGCCTCTCGGAGTTGGAATAAACGTTTTGATAGTGTGATCAAAGCATATGGTTTTATACATACTTTTGGAGAAGCCTGTATTTACAAGAAAGTGAGTGGGAGCTCTGTAGCATTTCTGATATTATATGTGGATGACATATTGCTAATTGGAAATGATATAGAATTTCTGGATAGCATAAAAGGATACTTGAATAAGAGTTTTTCAATGAAAGACCCCGGTGAAGCTGCTTACATACTGGGCATCAAGATCTATCGAGATAGATCAAGACGCTTAATTGGACTTTCACAAAGCACATACCTTGACAAAGTTTTGAAAAAGTTCAAAATGGATCAAGCAAAGAAAGGGTTCTTGCCTGTGTTACAAGGTGTGAAGTTGAGTCAGACTCAATGCCCGACCACTACAGAAGATAGAGAGAAAATGAAAAGTGTTCCCTATGCTTCGGCAATAGGCTCTATCATGTATGCAATGCTGTGTACCAGACCTGATGTGTACCTTGCTATTTTATTAGCAGGGAGGTACCAAAGTAATTCTGGAATGGATCACTGGACAGCGGTCAAGAACATCCTGAAATACCTGAAAAGGACTAAGGATATGTTTCTCGTTTATGGAGGTGACAAAGAGCTCGTCGTAAATGGTTACGTCAATGCAAGCTTTAACACTGATCCGGACGATTCTAAATTGCAAACCGTATAAGTGTTTACATTGAACGGTGGAGCTGTCAGTTGGTGCAGTTCTAAACAAAGCGTCGTGGCGGGATCTACATGTGAAGCGGAATACATAGCTGCTTCGGAAGCAGCAAATGAAGGAGTCTGGATGAAGGAGTTCATATCCGATCTAGGTGTCATACCTAGTGCATCGGGACCAATGAAAATCTTTTATGACAATACTAGTGCAATTGCCTTGGCAAAGGAATCCAGATTTCACAAGAGAACCAAGCACATCAAGAGACGCTTCAATTCCATCCGGGATCAAGTCCAGGTGGGAGACATAGAGATTTGCAAGATACATATGGATCTGAATGTTGCAGACCCGTTGACTAAGCCTCTTCCACGAGCAAAACATGATCAACACCAAGACTCCATGGGTGTTAGAATCATTACTATGTAATCTAGATTATTGACTCTAGTGCAAGTGGGATACTGGAGGAAATATGCCCTAGAGGCAATAATAAATTTATTATTCATTTCCTCATATCATGATAACTGTTTATTATTCATGGCAGAATTGTATTAACCGGAAACATAATACATGTGTGAATACATAGACAAAAATTGTGTCACTAGTATGCCTCTACTTGACTAGCTCGTTGAACAAAGATGGTTGAGTTTCCTAGCCATAGACATGAGTTGTCATTTGATTAATGGGATCACATCATTAGGAGAATCATGTGATTGACTTGACCCATTCCATTAGCTTAGCACTTGATCTTTTAAGTTTACTGCTATTGCTTTCTTTATGACTTATACATGTTCCTATGACTATGAAATTATGCAACTCCCGATTACCGGAGGAACACTTTGTGTGCTACCAAACTTCACAACGTAACTGGGTGATTATAAAGGTGCTCTACAGGTGTCTTCGATAGTACTTGTTGAGTTGGCATAGATCGAGATTAGAATTTGTCACTCCGATTGTCGGAGAGGTATCTCTGGGCCCTCTCGGTAATGCACATCACTATAAGCCTTGCAAGCAATGTGACTAATGAGCTAGTTGTGAGATGATGCATTACGGAACGATTAAAGAGACTTGCCGGTAACGAGATTGAGCTAGGTATTGAGATACCGATGATCGAATCTCGGGCAAGTAACATACCGATGACAAAGGGAACAATGTATGTTGTTATGCAGTTTGACCGATAAAGATCTTCGTAGAATATGTAGGAGCCAATATGAACATCCAGGTTCCGCTATTGGTTATTGACCGGAGACGTTTCTCGGTCATGTCTACATAGTTCTCGAACCCGTAGGGTCCGCACGCTTAAAGTTCTGTGACGATCGGTATTATGAGTTTATATGTTTTGATATACCGAAGGTAGTTCGGAGTCCTGGATTTGATCACGGACATGACGAGGAGTCTCGAAATGGTCGAGACATAAAGATTGATATATTGGAAGGTTATATTCGGACACCGGAAGGGTTCCGGGGGTTATTGGATAAATACCGAAGTACCGGGGGTTACCGGAACCCCCCCCCCCCCGAGGGGGCTTAATGGGCCTACATGGGCCTTAGTGAAA
>NC_041382.1:698347952-698440780 GCF_002162155.2 Triticum dicoccoides | reverse complement strand
GGTTTAGGGCAAAGGGGGCCAGCCCCCTCTTTCCTTCTCCTCCTCTCCCTTTCCTTCCCCCTCTCCTACTCCTACTAGGAAAGGAGGAGTCTTACTCCCGGTGGGAGTAGGACTCCCCCCTTGGCGCGCCCTCCTTGGCCGGCCGCCTGTCCCCCCTTGCTCCTTTATATACGGGGGCAGTTGGCACCTCTAGACACACAAGTTGATCATTGATCTCTCCCAGCCGTGTGCGGTGCCCCCCTCCACCATAATCCACCTTGGTCATATCGTAGCGGTGCTTAGGCGAAGCCCCGCGACGGTAGCTTCATCAACATCGTCACCACGCTGTCGTCCTGACGAAGCTCTCCCTCGAGCTCTACTGGATTGTGAGTTCGCAGGACGTCACCGAGCTGAACGTGTGTTGAACGCGGAGGTGCCGTACGTTCGGTACTGAGGATCGGTCGATCGTGAAGATGTACGACCACATGAACCGCGTTGTCATAACGCTTCCGCTTAACGGTCTACGAGGGTACATGGACGACTCTTCCCTCTCGTTGCTATGCATCACCATGATCTTGCGTGTGCGTAGGAATTTTTTTTGAAATTATTACGTTTCCCAACAGGGTGGACGGCTGGTGGCCGGACCAAGGTCGAGGACACCATGGAGGTGTGCTCGAACTTCGGCTCCATGCCGGACATGCAGAACGAATCTAATATCGTGCTCATGAAGGCCACTAAAGAGGAGCTGAAGACACTGATTCCTGACCCAACGAAGGGCGCGATGGTAGTTGACATCATTCGCTGGGCCATGAATCAGGTCGTCTCCGACGACCCTAAACAGAGGAAGAAGTGGTGCAAGTACAAGACCAACTGGGCTCCTAATGACCGCCGTGCCGCACTGTACTGGGAGACGGCTACCGTGCCGGCGGCGGTCATCGGCAGGGAGCCTAAGGAGGAGGAAGAAGAGGTGGTGCACATGCCAGCTAGGGCACCGGAGCCAGTCCGTCCTACCTGGCAGATCGACCTCGACTCCGCCGAGGACGACGAGGATGACCCGCCGGCCCGCACGGCGATGAAGAAGAAGATGAAGGCCAGCGGCTCGACCAGCCGCTCCGCACGCCGATGACGGCCGTCGCGGTCAGCCGGTGTCCGTTGTGTACCCCCTTTCCCCCTATTCCCCAATCCCGAAATCTACCTTATGCATTCCGATCTTGCATGTATGAACTCGTATGAACTGCTATGAACTAGTATGAACTACCCCTATGCTTATCTACCTCTATTCCCCATTCCCCTCCGCCGTGGATCGAATATATCGCCGTGGATCGAATCTAGCGTGCATGTTGAAGAGAGAGAAGTGCTTACCGCCATTGATGGAGTCCGGTGGTCTTCTTCCTCTGCTCCGATCCGCCGACGCCGGTGATGGAATCCGGTGGTCTTCTTCCTCTGCTCCGATCCGCCGCCGCCGGTGAGAGTTGGGAGAGTGGAGAAGAGTGGGGAGAGGGAGCGGTGAGGGGCGGTGAGGCTAATAACTGTCGGTGCTTCGGGAAGCAACGCGGCTTCTCGAGGGTGGTCGTGCGCGTGCAGCCGCGCCCGCCCACGTGCACCGCTCGGGCTTGGCCCTGAAGAAACTGTCGATTCGTACGTTCCCACTGAGCCAGGCCCTGAGATGCTTCAAGAAGCGTGCAATGCAGACCCAATAATGTATGCGGGCTACCAAACAGGCCACGCACATCCCGCACGGGCCTGGTTGGGCTGCATGCGGGCAACCAAACACGCCCGTACCTGCTGCAGCCAACATGTGCACTGGACAAGTTACCTGGAGCTGGAGCTCCTTTTGGTTTGGACCTTTGCTTCAGAGAATGGAAATGGCCCCCTTTCTTTCTTTCCCTTGGACTTGGAGGCGCCTCACGTACTACTCAAAGCGCCAAACTTGTTGTTTACTGCTAAGCAAAATCGAGCCAACGCGTGAGATTCAGAGAAGCGTACCCAAAAGAAAGTGCACTGTGACGGAATTCGGCGGCCATAAGAACTACGGTGGCTCGGCAAGTATCAGCCGGCGTACACATCCCAATCCGAGCGTATACCTTTCCCGCCGTCTAGCCAAAGACTCGAGAGAATGCAGAGGCCGGTGAGCACCCCGTCGTTCCCCGTCTTCGCGGACGAGGAGGAAAGGGAGGACCTGGAGGCCAAGCCGGAGAAGGCGCCCGCCGTCCGGCCGTCGGCGGCGACGGAGCGGTCCGTCCACCTCGTGCCGCTCATCGTCGTGCTCTGCTTCGTCGTCCTCTTCCTCTGCTCCCACGTCCCCTCCCCCTCTGGTACCCGCGTCGCCTGTGCTTACACTACGCAGCAAACGTCTTGATACAGCTGTGCTGCTGATTCTGAGCTCTGCGTTATGCTGCGTTTTTTTTTATCTGCAGATATGTCAAGCTTCAGAGGGAAGGCCGGGGGCCGGAAGCCCAAGCTGCTCTGACGCGGACCAAGGAAGGAGACGATCGTGACAGCCTGACAGGAGCTGAAGAACTGAGGACGCGATATGCCAAAAATATGTGAAAGTTTTCTGCTTTCTTTCTTGATCTCAGCTGTGTTAGACAGTAAGCTGTACTGGTCTCGCTGCACCAATAATAAAGCGTGCATACAGAACGCAATAATTGTGTGGTTTCATGGCCGGTGCCATTTGTCCACTCATAATTGTGCGGTGAACAAACCTCTCATCATTTCTTCGTTCAAGAGGGTATAAAATGACGTAATTCAAAACGGTGCCCAGACTCATCTACCCCTGATGAACAGTAATTTAAAGAAAAACAAAATAACTCAAAAAAACCTGAAGGTTTTACACATTAAAGGTGAGAGAATCTTCTAGGTGGGTGCAAAATTTCAAAGTGTTTGGACATTTGAGAAGCCCGTGGTAAAAAAATAAATCCGGTCTACAGAGTGCACTTTTTGAAAGTTTCTTTGACAAACCAAATTTGTTATTTTTACCACGAGCTCATCAAAATTCCAAACAACTTGAAATTTGGCACGCACCTAGAAGATTCTCTCAACTTTCATGTGTAAATTTTTCAAATTGTTTTAAATTGATGGGTGGAACTGGAAGCATGAACTGTTTTTTCTTTTCTTTTTGAGGCAGGGAAGTGTGAACTTGTGAAGAGGCATGTTTTGGTTTCGTTGGCCATAATGCATGCGAGGCTTCTAAGATGGGCACGGGTATGACCGTACGGGCGAATCGACCACTTGTAAGACCATTGAATTCTGGGAAAACCCAGAGAGAAAGCTCCCAAAAATAATTTATGGATTATGAGCATTCATGGAAGATCATTGTATACCCTTTTGCATCAATATATTGAACTTCTTTTGTTACCCTATGTTCCCGTCACCAAATTAAGGGTTTTTCTATCAATGTTTCCGCATATTTTTGATATATATTCAAGCATTCCCATATCTTAAGGCAACAATTCCCCATTGACCCTGAATGTTCCTATTTTATTTTTCTTCATTCCTTTTGTGCCGAATAGATTGTCAGGTCATTTGTCGAACATCAAAACAGCTCGGGTGAGGTGCTAGATCAGTCATGTTTGCCTACTTTTAGATTTTCCAAACCAAGGTTAGATTCGACTTAATTATCTGGGAGACCAAATAGTTTTTGCCATGTTGCATGTAAGCACGGAGGAAGGCTTGGAAAGAAAAGGCTAGGCACACTAGCACACGAGCTTTTCTTTTGCAAGCACGAAAACTCATAACAAACAAAAACTGGTAAACCCAATACAACCCGAAAACCCATAATAAACAAAGAATATGCAGATTTGTAAAAGTAACTATCACTTAATAAGTGAAATAAATTGTTTATTTTGAAAACCTAATTTTATTGAAAAATATATTTAAATCTAGATAATAATCAAGTAAACCAAGGAATTAATAACATAAAAGAAATGAAAAATTATTCCACGTAATTTTCAAAATATGGAGATGTTACACATGGAAACTACTTAGAAAAAAATAAAAAATATGGGGAATAGGTATTCCGGGAAAACCCCTAGAATTAGAGAAAGCTACCGAAAATAGTTTACGGATTATTAGCATTCATGGAAGATCATTATATACCCCTTCTGCATGAATGTATTGAACTTATTTCGTTACGTTGTGTTCCCGTCACCAAATTAAGGATTTTTTATCACAGTACGCAGACAACCATATATGCACATATACACTCATTCATATGAATGCACACACGAACAGTGAACCTCTATGAGCACCTCCGGGAGATTGGCTGGCACAACATCTTAAGATTGACGAAGTCACCACAGACATGTTCATAGTCGACGAGAACGTCTCCTCACATTAAACGCACATCGCCCAAAGGCCTGAAATGAATCCAGAAAAAATGTGACCACCAATATCAAATCTAGGACTTGAACCCTGGTGAGTTGTTTGCATCAAAAGGAACCTAACCATCTGAGCTACGCTTAGTTTGCAAATTAATGGTTTTTCTGTCAATGTTTCCACATATTTTTATAGATTTTCAACTATTCTCATATGTTAAAGTAATTTTCCCCATTTTTCCTTAATGTTCCTATTATATATATTTCCCATTCCTTTTGTGCCGAATAGACTATCGGGTCATTTGTCGAACATAAAAGCGGTTCGGGTGAGGAGCCATATCAGTCATGTGTGCCTAGTTTTAGGCTTTAGGTACCAATATCAGATTTAACTAATTATTGGAGACCAACAATGTCATGGATATAGGATTTGATTTTGCATGTATGCCCGGAGAAAGATCCAGAAAGAAAAGACTAGGCACACTAGCACACGCTTCGCTTTTTCAAACACGCACCCCAAAAAGGCCGAAACATGGCTTCCCTCATGTTCTAGAAGCAACAAATTTTCCTTTATTAGTGGTATATACTTGACGAACTGTTGTAGACCAGAAAAGGAGGAATAAGGACTAGATTAGAACACGACGGAACACGTTTGGTTTCCTGTTCCATAACAAGTGACCCGGCGGCAGGCCAACTTGCGAATGCGGCCGTACAGCAGGAAGGACGCTGCTCCGTGCGCCTTTTCTCCAAAGGAATAATTGGAACGGGACGAAAAGGAAACGAGATACCGAATGCTATTGTGAGCTCGAGCTCACAGGCACCCTTTGCTACAGTACAAACAAAAAAAATATTTAAAAAGTTCAAAAAAATCTGAATTTTTTTGGCAACAAACATTGACATATTTTTCACATGCGTACAAATTTTCATGACAAAATGACATTTATGCAGGTCTCAGCAAAAAAAACAAAATGGATGCTCCAAAATGCTTCCAAAAACAGTTTTTTTGGAGCATGATTTTGTTTTTTTTTGCTGACACCTCCACAAATGTCATTTCATCATGAAAATTGGCACGCATGTAGAAAAAACATCAAAGTTTCTTGACAAAAAAATTCAGATTTTTTTGAATTTTTTTACTATTTTTTCGGATTTTACTGTTCATCCGGGATCACTGGTGCCCGGGATCAATTCCTCCGCGTCCACGAGATACCTTATTTTTTAACACAGTATGCACCTACACTTATCTCTGTGAATGTATGCACGCGCATTCTATTTTTTTAGCATCTTCGAGAGATCAAGTCACCACATCATCTTGAAATTGACGAGGTTTTCATAGTCGACGGAACACTTCTTTTCACTGAACGTACATCGTCGATAGTTTTGAAATAAAAAAATACGAACACCAATATCAAGTGTAGAACTTAAACTCTGATGAAATAATGATATCATTATTCTCCTAACAATCTAATCACAGATTGGTCTGTAAAAGGAAACGAGATACTCCGGACAAGAGTAGGACGCATGATCATACTGTTAAAGTGCTACGCCGCTACGCGGCAAGTGATCATAGTTTAATGTACTGCAGCAAACCCAAAAAAAGGTCGATCAACAAATAGATAAACAAGCAACGTGCCTTCAGCTTCTAAGCATACGCATGCACCACGACACTCTTAGGCCCCTCTCAATGCTCCACCTTATACAGGTGCTAAGCCTTTCATGTAGGCAAAAAATCTAATGTGGCATCTTATTTAAGAGGAGAGAGATGAGTGTTGTGACCCAGGAAGAAACAATGCTAAGCGCGTGAACCTAGGCAAAACATTTAAAGGAAAGAAACCCACCAATACATGAAGAGCTTTAGTTGCTAAATCATTAAATGAAGCAAGCTTAGCAACCCTAAGCTAAGCACCTATGCATTGGGGAGTATAGTTGCTAAGCTATTTAATGTGCTTAGCACCTCATTTAAGGGTATCTCCAATGGCTGTAAGATAGTTGTTGGTAAATTTTGCCACATAGAATTTTTGATGATGTGTTATACAATAAATGAGGGAAGAGAGGAAGATTGTATGTACATGAACCAACGCCCCTTGCACAAGCTCCAATGTAGAATGAGAGAACACCTTATTTATTATCCCACGTCTTATTAGGCAAACTAGATACAATCCATTGGAGTTGTTGTATATTAAGGTATTGGTTGATGACATGGCATATTTACCAACAAGCTAACATACAAACTGTTAGAAATGCCCTAAGCACCCATGCATTGGGAGCAGCCTTAAACCACCCCGCATGGCACCAAAAGAGGCTTCAACGACGCTCCCTTTTTCGCGAGCCTTTTTGCGCCGCAATGTTGAAAATGCTACTTTTCGCAAAGAAAAATTGATGATGCTGCCCATTTTCAACATGTGAAGACTTGGATCAGCCGAGTGATGGCGACGATAGAGCATTGCATTTCTGATCCGACGCCGGGCGATCGAATTGAGGGCAACTCTAATGCAGACCCGCAAATCGGACACCGCATCCATCTGCGGATAAATAAGGATCAGTTTGCGGATACGGATGTGAAAATCGGCTATCCAATGTTATCTGCATACATTTCAAGCCATGTTTTAAACAAATTATACGAATTACATGCAAACTGGATGATTTTCATACAAACCGGACGAAAACATTTTCATTTCGGGCATATTTTAACTAAAATATACCGGGCTAGGCTAAAACTAGTCTAATGCCGGCCAGGGTGGATCTCCACTCCCATGACATGTCTTCACTATGTCCGGCAGCCCGCTCATCGATGTGCCGGTAGCCCGCTCATCGGTTTGTCGTGAGCCCTAAAGGGATATGCTTCAGCGGGAGGGAAAGAGTGGCCTCAGCCTTCGCGAAGCACGGATCAGAGTTGGATTTTGGGCGAGGAAAGACGGTCGTCGTGGTCTACGCCCCCGCTCACCTGGTAAGTCACCGGCTGTGTAACCGGACGACGCGGTGGCGGTGGCCTTCATGAGATCCAGGCACCGGCGGGCTCCCATGATCTACTTTTCCTCACTGTCCGTGGTGGCCGTACAAAGCAAGCTAACAAGAAAATCCTATGTAGATCAACCTATACAACCCTAATTCTCATAAGAGATATCCACTATCTCCGTGCCCGGCTCTTGGTATATGGCCGGCAGCCACAGCTCCGGCTCCTGCGGCTGCTCCACGTTGGCCTGCGCCTCCATCTCCACGCCGAGTTCGGTGAAAAGCGCGTCGGTCACCACCCGTCCCTGCCAGATGAACTGCGGGCCCATGTTATCGAGGAAAATGTGAGCATCCATACCAAGTCTAAAACTTAAATCCCCATGGGTTGATTCCATCACAAGGAACTTAACTATCTGAACTACCCTCAATTTGATGAATATTATCTATTGCGAAACTCCAATTACATACAGTAGTAAAATTGGAGGCCCAGGAGGACCCAGGCCAACAAAAGTTCAAACACCGGGCCATGGTCAATAATTCAGAGAGAAGAAAAGATTAAAAAAATCAGCATGGAAGCCCAAGATGGATGAGAGATAGATGATGTAGTCCACCATGGACTACGCACCACGCTCTCATCCTTAGTTCATCTTGGATTAGTAGAACAAAGATTACCAAAAAAATTCGAAAAGGAGAACTACCCGGCGTCAGTATCAAGCAATGCACACAATTATTTTTATCATATTATTCAACAAGACCTGACAAAATAAATACATGGATCAACGCAAAGCCATCTTCCTGGCAACCAATGTCGCAACACCTACAATCTTGATGATGTGCCCTGACCTCGTATCAACACACATTATCTAATCCGATGGCCTCATTAAGCCGCCCGCCGGCAAGCTGAGGGCACCAACCAGTCTAGCAAACCCTTTGCATGCACCGCATGTGCACGCTCTAGAATCAGTTGTCACCATCTTTCATCATATCACCTGCAGGAGCGATGATCTTACTACAACCTCACACTACTACGGAAAACCTTATACACGCGGCTAAGGAAAACGCGCTACTGATGCGAATTTAGCAGTAGCGCTTGGTGGCTAAACCGCGCTGCTACAAAAATCCACCGACAGTAACCAACACCCTAAGTTTAGCAGCAGCATGGTGTCGCGGCCGGGGCGCGCTACTGCTACAGAAATAGTAGTAGCGCGCTTTTTGCTCAGGTCGCTGCTGCTAATTTTGAAATTGCCGCGCGGTTGGCCCCATTTAGCAGTAGCACGTGCGAGAAACGCGCGTTGCTGCTACGCTATTAGCAGTAGCGCGTTTTCTCTCCCGCGCTACTGCTAAGTCGCAGGGCCCCACCATCTTTTTCCACCCACCCATCCTCCCCCCATCCTCCCTTTCCCCTACCTCCCGTCCTCCCTCTCTCACTCTTCTTCTTCCTCAATACTTCTCCCCCCATTACTCTCCCTCTTCTCCATACCTTTCTCTCTCTTCATTACTCCTAGCTAACTACACACCACCTCCATCAATGCATCTCCTTTCTCTTTTTCCTTTCCCCTCTACTAGTTGAAGTTGTCTCCTCCCAAATTAGCTAGCTAGGTAGATGTAGCATTTAGTAAAGTGACCTATTTGCCCCCTAACAAGATCTATCTTTGTCAAGAAGAGCTTTGTGCACTTTTGATCTCCCTACATCATCATCTCCACCGTGTGATCGATCTCGAGAAAGAGGTGATTAAAATTTCATGCTTTTGCAAAATGGAAATATGTGTATGTGTCTGTGTGATATGATAATTGGGCAATATGATGGAAATTGTGTGTGTGGCATGTGTTGACGCCAAATTGTGCTTTTTAGTTGCCTATGTTTTGCCGAAATGTCGATTTATTTCCGTTTCAGTGAATTCCGGGCAAACTCTAGATCTATATATGTCCTATTTTTAGGGAAGGTCATGCCGAATTTTTGTATGACTTTAATGCATGCACGCATTTCTATAATCAATTTGTTTATTATTACCGTGCAGACGTTCATGATGGTCAGTGGAACGATGGTGGACAGGTGGTTGCGGTCGGCGGTGCAGGACGTCATGAAAGAAAATAACCGGACAAAGGTTTTATGTCCTTGTCAAAAATGCAAAGGAATAGTTTGGCTCGACCCCTATGACGATGGTCGTGTTGAAGCGCACCTGATCATGACTGGTTTCATGGATGGCTATACTCGGTGGATAATTGAAGATGAGGATGACGATGTTGAGGACGCCGACGGGGCAGGCAATGACGACACGGGGCAAGACGCAGAGATGATCGATAATGGAGGCGGGGAAGAGGGCGGACATGGTGGTGGAGAAGGGGCCGGACATGACGGAGGAGAAGGGGTCGGACATGGCGGCGGAGAGAACATGGACTCCACGCAACAGAGTTCGTCGGTACTAAGTTCAATCGTGCGGGACCCTCATCTTCAAGCACTGCTTCGCAAGGAGACGAGTACAGAGAGAGCTGCTTCTAGAGAGGAGGCTAAGTTGGAGCAACTGGTGGTAGACTCGAACACCCCATTGTATGATGGTTGCAATCCTGAGGTGACCCACTTGAGTTTCACGCTCGAACTCCTGAAGACGAAGGCTAAAAACAAATGGACCGACACTAGCCTCGATGAGCATCTCAAGTACCTAAAGGATGTTCTTCCCACGGGGAATCTATGTCCTACTAGTGTTGATGAGGCCAAGAAGATCGTGTGCCCTCTTGATCTGCCGCACGTTAGATACCATGCATGCATCAACGATTGCATAATTTATCGGAAGGAGCACGCGGAAAAAACAAGTTATCCGGTGTGCAATGCTTCTCGATACAAGAAGGCCGGGAAGAAATGTCCGCAGAAAGTTGTATGGTACTTACCAATCACTCCCCATCTCCAGCGGTATTTCGTAGATCCGAAGGAAGCAAAGCTAATGCGCTGGCACATGGAGAGGAAGAAGCCCGACGATGGAGATGATCCGAAGCTGAGACACGTCAAGGATGGAAGCCAGTGGAGAGCGTTGAACATCTTCTATTGGTATTTCGAATGTGATGCAAGGAACATCATGCTCAGCGCGGGTACCGATGGCATGAATCCGTTTGGCAACCAGAACACCAACCATATCACATGGCCCGTGTTTGTATGGATGTACAACCTCCCCCCGGTTGTGCATGAAGTTGAAGTACATTCACATGAGCATGCTTATTCAAGGGCCGAAACAACCAGGAAATAATATTAATTTGTATCTGGGGCTACTTCAAGAGGAGTTAGACACTTTATGAAAAACACCGGCCAAGACATGGGACGCCAGCAAAGGAGAGTATTTCTACATGAGAGCCGCGCTGATCACGATGGTGCACGACTATCTCGGTTACGAATATGTCACAAGCCAGGTGTGCCATGGATATTGCGGATGCACGCGGTGCATGGATGATACGATGTCTTGGCAGCTAACGTCAAGGAAAGATGGCGGGCCTGGGAAAATCGTGTACATGGGGCATCGAAGATGGCTCGACCAGGACGACCCGTGGAGAAACCATGGAGATCTATTCAATGGTCATGCTGAGCATCGAGGACCTCCACGTAAGCGGAGCGGTGCCGAAATCGATGAGCTGTTGAAAAACTGGAAGGAGTGCCCAGCGCCGGGAAAGACGATGAAAAGGCGCCAGAGCCGCTGCTGAAGGTATGGAAGACGAGGTCTGTGTTCTGGGACTTGAAGTACTGGCACAAACTCGATACACCTCATTGCCTTGATCAAATGCACATCTGTAAGAATGTCCTTGAGAGCTTGCTTGCGACACTGATGAACATGCCGGATAAGACCAAGGATGGGCCGAAGGCAAGAAAAGACTTGCAAGATTTGAATATCAAGGAAGATCTGCACATGCCGCCCCGTAAACAGTTAGACGAGACAGAGTCGGAGACAGAGGCGCGGGAGAAGAAGGGCAAGAAAATAAAAAAAGAGGATTATTGCCCCTTCTTGCTTCACCTTAAGTCAGGCTGAGATCGATCAATTCTTTAAGTGCCTTACCGGAGTCAAAGTTAGTTCCGGTTACTGTGGCAAGATAAGTAGATATCTAGATACGGACAAGAAAAGGTTCAGCATGATGAAGTCCCATGACTGTCATGTCATGATGACACAGATACTACCTGTTGCCCTTAGAGGGATAATGGACAAGATATGGACAGTGATGATCAGAACTCAGGGGTGACAATGGAATGCATGACCGGCAGCGACAACGGCGCAACTGAAAGATTTTATGAAAGGGTCGAGGAGATCTGGGAGCTTGACTACTCTAGACTACACAACACAACGATGTTACGTGTCAGATGGGCTAAGAATATCGAAAGAGAAAATCGGAATTTCACTACCATGACTATACCCAACGCCAAGAGCGCTACCATGAACGCTATCGCAAAAAATGAGCCATGGGTACACGCTAAGCACGTGACACAATGCTTCTTCATAACTGACCCGCGCAATCCCAGCCGTGTTGTCATGAGGAGAGGCAAAAGGAACATCATTGGAATGGATGGAGTCGCCAACGAGAAAGACTGCGATCAGTACGGCAACCCAATGAGGGAAGATGATGATGATGATGAAGTATACGTCAAAAGAAGAATCAATACTACATTACCTAAGAAAAATCATACTCCATGGAAAAGGCAAAGTCATAATGAGGGACTCAATTATTCTTCAACGAACAAGAAGGGAAAGAAGCTGACTTAAAAACGAAAACGTCAACGCTGAGGAACCGTATGTTATCGGCCAAATGATGTAATATATATGTTCCTATTTTGTATACACACTTAGCCATTATTATGCATGGGTCCAATGATGTAATATATATGTTCCTATTTTGTATACATATTTAACCGTCTAATGATGCAATATATATCGCCTACAATTCCCTTCGTTAACTGCTCTTGGAAAAAAAATGAGAGAAAATAAATGAAAAGAAAATAGAAGGAAACAAACAGGAAAATTGTTATATAGGTACTGGTTATAGCAGCAGCATGCTAATGAGGATATGGATGATCTGTCCGGGCAGGAAGGTCGTAGCAGGGATTGCAAAAAGTCTCTCTTCATGAAATCCTCACAAGACACACCTGAAGATGCCGCCTCAACACAGGCTCAACTAGCCGAGGGTCGTACAGTGCTTAGCCCGGGAACACTGGGGCAGGGGTTAAGGAAGGGTCTGAAAGGTGTGCCCAAAAAAAATGAGAGGAAGATATCGGGGAAGATAGCTGCCTCCAAACAAGTCAGAGCACATAGCAGCCAGATGATGGATTCTGAACAGCATGTACCCGTAAAAGGTGCGGCCATGTTCCATCTCAAGCGCGAGCCGATGCTACCGTCGAAACCGCTGGAGGCACTATCAGGGGATCTCAGGAGACTGCACGGCCATGTGATGTCGACTGAGAAAAGCCTACTAGCCTCGAAGGATTCAGGATATCCGACATATGCGGCTCGTGTGCCTGAGGGGAAGTGCTACGTCGACACACGGCCCGCGGAGGTGTTCTTCCTGCGGTTTAACCATATCTTTGAGATGTTTCTGAAAAGGCGGCTCAAGGCGGCTCGATTTTACAATCGTCCGCCTTTTTGTGCTACATATGAGCTCCGTTATGAAGAGAGAAGAAGTCTCGCAAATCTATGTGACGGATCCGTACTACATGCACGAGTCTTTCTTGAGTCTCGGCGACTTTGAGTGTGAAACTGCTAGGGACTACCTTCAAAACTTCATGGTATAGAATAAGGACCAGGAAATTGTCCTCATGCCTTATCATCCAAAGTAAGTCAGGTCCAGACAACCCTTTCGTACATTTCAATCATTCCTTCTCGCTCATATGGAGAATAATTTGAGGTGTCTTTTTCCCGCAGCAACGGGCGCGCCGTCCTTATCGTTCTTTACCCGCGAGTCTCCCACGCCGTGTATTTCGACTCTTCCAGACACTATGAGAAGAAGGACTACACTCATATAATGAATATTCTAGATGATGCTCTCCAAGGCTACAACATTAGAGGTGGCCACATGCAGATCAGGAAATAAAGAAACAAGAAGATGGGTTTCGCGCATAAAACTAACTTCTGCTGCATCCATGTCCCAAAACCAAGCAAGAAGGATGGATTCTACATCCTCCATCTCATGATTGAGTTCAGCACGGATCACCAAAAGCTTCGCATGACAAGCAGAAATGATGATCATATCCACAGGTGGCTAGAATCTCATGGAGAAGCAGATTATAAGCATAGAGATGACTTCTTTCGCATCCAAAGGGACATTGCGACGATCATCATGAAAGAAGTCGTCGATGAGAAGGGGATGTTCCACCACAGCCCTATATCGCGAGCTAATGTCCGAACTCGCATAGGCATGCAACGTCAAGACCTCACGCCGTTTAAGAAACTAGGGTCCATCCTCGATGATACGGAAGGATGAAACTTCTAGTGATTTACGATGCCGATGATGATGATATGTGTCGGTTGAACTTGTATACTTTCTGTAGCGATGAAACTTTGTGATGTCCACGGTCCCTGCCGAACTTGCATAATGCTACTTTGTTTGTTTGGGTACGATGACCTGCGTACCTTTAGTTAATTAGTTTGTCTACTATATGTTGCACCTAGTTGCTAATTAACCCTTTCTTTTTCGTGTTGCTCTAATATATTTTGCTGCATATGATTGTACATCCTTTTGATGAAGATGCATCTCTAACAGGTACCTAGTTTCTTGATGGCGAGATGGCGGTGCTATGTCGTGTACAAAGGAAAGGTTCCGGGGGTGTACAACGAGTGGCCTGAGTGTTAAGTACAAGTGAATGGGGTCTCGGGCGCCAGCCATAAAGGCTTCAAAACAAGACAAGAAGCCGAAGCTAGTTACTTGAGGTTGATGCTAGCGCGAAACAGGACTCGTAACCGCCGCCTCATGTACTGCATAGTTCCGCTCTCACTCATAGTGATAGCTCTTCTCGCGTACACCATTTTTTAGATGGATGACGTTGTAGTTGCAAGTATTCGAGACTTGCATGTATCGCTATTTTCGAGATGATGACGAGATACCACTTTGTGTTGGATGATGATTATGATGAGACTATTTGTATGTATATGATATGATTACATTTGTGGTCTCGCAGTCATTTGTATGTGTATCATGATGACATTTGTATCTGCTAAAGATTCTTCTATAAAGCCTGTTCAAATACAAAACAAATATGCAGAAAAAAACAAAAACTACTAAAATTAGCAGTAGCGAGTGGAGAAAAGTTAGCAGCAGCGCCACAGTAGCAGTAGCGCATCCAGGCAAAGAGCGCTAGAGCTATTAGCAGTAGCGAGCTTCCACGAAGCGCGCTGCTGCTACACTTGTATAGCAGTAGTGCGGGTGTGCACGCGCTACTACTATGGGTTAGCTGTAGCGCCTTATTAGTAGCGCATGTCCCCACGCTACTGATATACCTAGAACCTGTGCTGCTGCTAGCCTTTTCCCTAGTAGTGTCAAGGTCACACTGATCATCTGTAAAAAGAAATAGCAATGTGTCGCAACAACTAAAGTTGAGATACCCCTTAGTCTCTTGTTGTCTTGATGACTACAGTAAAGGCAACATACTTTTCTATAGTTCGATATGTGATGATATAATGGTGTGTCTTGCAACATTTCAATTAAACCGATGTGTATCAAAGGCAATGAGATGGCACACATTCTAGTGAAAAGCGTCTTTTTCAGATTTATTTCAACAGTTTATTTTATTTTTCAATGTAGATCAAATTATAGTTTGAAGTTTATGGCATGATATATTAATAATATTAATATTTTGCTGATCTTGTAGAAAAACTCTTTACTTTCATGATAATTTGGGTATACCACCTTTTTTACGTTGGTATCATTGTATCACCTCCCAGGCTGCCATTACATATGTCCTCAAAGTACTTCTGTATTTTGCATCTAGCCAGAAAAATCATATATAGTGCTCCAAGCTTTTGTGGTGTATATGATCATACTAATTTTTTTGGTATATACTATGTCAGATGCATATTTAATATTAAAATTGTTTGATGCATATGGTGTTGATGATATCACTCTTTTACAGATTCCATAGTGACTTTCTGGTAGTACTTCAATCTGGCATTATTTATGGAAATGACATGTGCACAAAGAAATATCCTTTGCCTACAAATGAGATAGATAGGTGCACAAGGGGCTAGATAATACAGGTGGGTCCTGGGTAGTTACGGAAATGATTATATGTGCCAAAGCAAAGCTAGGACCTAGGTTGTGAATCATTTAGCACGTCAGGGGTTACACAACTTGTTTGAAGCATTGGAGGTCAAATGTTCACGACAAAACTGCTTCTACAAGTCTCTGGCCAAGTCCACATAATTCATGACAGCCAAGCCCGTGCCTTCCGATTCTTTAGGTTTTGGAGCGCCGCCGTTTCCATGGGAACGCGACAGCGACGATATAGCTCATAGGTCACTCCGACGGCCGTAAGCAAAGCATGGCGTCGCTACATTTTCTCGCCAACCTAGACCTTCAGTTTTCTAATCATCTTGATCAAGTTGGAGTTGGAACCGATGAACCAATGATGGTAAGTCGCATCCCAGTTTACTTTCGGAAATCTAGTCTCTGGCCAAGGCCAGAAATTTCATGACAGCCAAGTCTGTACTTTGAAATTCCAAAATTTCGGAGCGACCGTTTCCATGTGAACGAGACGTTTGAATGTCTACTACTTATGGAAGCTTGTAGGTCACCCCATATAAGGAAGTATGGCGTTGTTGAATGAATTTTCTGCACAACTTGGCAACTTTCTTCAGTTTTCTAATCACGTGTTGTGACGCAGCGGACTTTTCTTTGTACGAACTTTATATTTCAGGGAATTCAGCAATTACGTACAATTATAATTAAACATTGTCGGTGTTACTAAAGAGGGGAGAAATGTCACTGTGGAGTAAGAAAAGAAAAAGACGGCATTTCTTGAAAAGCCAACTTTCATATCCTTTTTCTGTACCAGGAATCTTTTAAAATGGTGTGCGCGATTTGAATAATAAAAAACCGTACAAATATAAAATGTCGTAATTGACCAAATCGAGCAATTTCTTTTGAGATTGATAATCTGTTGTAGTATGCCGGTTGGTATGATATTTCCTCCATGTGAACGCCACGTCGGGTACAGACAAAGTGGTTTACTAGGCGTGTGTTTCAAATTTAGATCTCAATTTTTTAGGTCTTGTGAACGTCCAGAAAAAATTAAGAATTTTTCGAAACATTTAATGTGACTTTTGAAAACTTGGAGCATGGTAGCATGTGATGGATGGTATCACCTGATATTTTTCCCTCTTACTTGTACTATCTAGTGGTTAACATTTCTCCACAAGCATCATCTAAAAAACATTTCTCCACATCCCTCAAAATAAAGACCATTTCTCCACAAGCATGCATTTCCAAAGATTCATCCACTCACGGACCACGAGTTCCTTGAAAAAATGCGCGCGCAAAGGTTGCAACTGATGCATCAGGGCGCCCAGGATTCAACGGAATATTGCACGATACGATCATTAAACGAGTCGAAGCGAGCGAGCGACAGAGCGAATTTTGCATAAGGAATGTGAAAGCATGGCGAGGGCTTCCCGGCGCCGGCGCTGACGAGGCGCCGGAAAGATTCCCGCTGGCCATCCCCATCCCCATCCCCATCGGTGAGCGCACGTTGACGCGCGCCGCGGTGTCCATCCTCCATCGTCGCCCCCAACCCTTCGACGTCACACCGATCCCCGACTTTGCGACTTCGCGGCGTCCCTCTAGCTAGCTACTCCAGCTAGCAAGCAGGCTCAAATCCTCCTCGTTTGGTATCACGCGCGCACTGTTTCTTTTCCTCCAGGTTTGTTGCGCCGTATTCGCACCGTCTACCGCAGCGGAGATGTGCCGATGTCAGCCGGCGTGATCGGTTTCGTCCATGCATGGGCAGCATTGAGGTGCAAGATACTACGCTCGCCGACTACCACCGCTCTACCGGCGATGCCCGAAATTTGAACGGTTGCGGTGTCGCTGTACTGACTTTTCAGATGGTCCGGTCATTCAGTCAGGTGACTGGCGCAGTAAGATCTTGTCCAAGTGACGGTCAGACAGGTGAAAACCCACCTCGTCAGTTCACATTTCTTTCAGTTCAGATCAGATGATAAAAAAAGGCGGTACTGGTATCTTCGAGTTCAGTATGTAACTCGGGCACGCAAAGCCTAGCTATCCAGCTATAGCCTAGCCGGTTCGTGCCGACGCCCCGGCCGACAGTTCCAGCCAACGATCATCCGGTAGAAAGTTTCAGAATCCAGACCACTCCCAATCAAGGCATCCAATCAGTGATTCATTCCTCAGAATAGCGTCACGGTCACCAGCAGGCAGCAGCAGCCCCGAGGTTTCACCACCGCGGGCAAACACATAGCGATCGACGCGGTAATATATTCATTTCAACCTAGGACACTGTAAGTAGTACATAGGATTAGGTAAGTGACAGCGCTCAGCAAATGATTACGGTTGAACTGCGAAGCCAGCGTTCTGACAAATACGGCCATGTCTCCCTATCCAAGTTTCAGTTTCAACTAGGTAGTAGTGTAGGATTACCAGTGCCACACAGTGTTTTCAGTTGGGATTAGGCTTGGACTTGGCTCACTGATTAAACTAGTCCAAATGTGGCTTTCGGATTGAGGGAATTTGGTGGGATTTCCGTCCTTCCCCCTCGACGATCGACTGATTGACCGGTCGGTCGAGTTTGTTGGGGGTGGGGTTGCGTGAAATGACCCAATGACACACTGCTGCTGTAAGCCCCGCGTAACTTGGTGTGTCATCGTGTGAGGCTGGGGACAGGAGCGCCTGTCACCAGGCCACTGGGCGCTGATGGGTACCTACCTTAATATGTTTCTTGCGACGACCTTATCTATAAGACTACAAAACTTGTTTATTCCGGGAAGACTTTAGAGGCGAAAGGGAGGGTTAATATTTTCGCTAAAGAAGATGAGTGCTTTTTGTTGCTGTTGCTGTTGCTGTTGTGGGAAATCGATGGGTGAAAATGGAAGACTCAACTTTTTTTTTTGAGACAAAATGGAAGACTCAACTGTTTCTTTGTTTGATGAGGCAAGGAAAGCCTCAACTTGTGAAGCTTTGGTTTGACGGGCCATGGTGTCGGTGTGGGCCTCTTAAGATGGGCAGGTATGGGCGGGCGAATCGGCCGCCGCCTGTACAGCCCATGCATGGTAGACGAAAATATGGTAAAGTGCCCATAACAAGGACAATTTGGTAGGGAAAATATCAGGTGCTCTCACACATCAAATGCCCCCGTTTCAGGAAAAAAAACTTTAAGCGCTTCCATGCTACAAACTATTTTTTTAATATTTGAAAATTTTCGAAAAACAATTGTGAAGGCATATCTCTACAATCTCTAGAAATTATAAATAAACATTGGAGATACACATGGGAAAACAAAAAGAAAGATAAATCTGCAATCTGGAATTTCAGGCCTCAACACATATTGTCCGTCGCCAGGCTAAGGCATGTTATATTTTTCTTTCTTTTGGCGACATTATGTACAAAGCTTAATTGTTTTAGGAAGACTCTGGAAGGGAAAATGTGGTCTAATTTTGGTTGAAAAGAAAACTGTACGACATAGATGAGTGCTTTTTTGTTGCAGTCGAAGGAAATGGATGGGCGAAAATGGTTGCCTGAATTTTCTTTCTTTCTCAGCTGAACCAAGGAAAGCTGTCAGAGGGAGATAGGCAAGTGCTTTTTGTTGCTGCAGTTGAGGGAAACAACTTTGGTTAAAGAAGATTGCGCCACATAGATGAGTGGCTTTTGTTTCTGTTAAGGGAAATCGGTGGGTCGAATTGGAAGCCTGAACTGTTTTTCTTTTTTAGGCAGGGAAGCCTGAACTTGTGAACGAGTACGTTTTGGATTCATGGGCCACAAAGATGGGCGTATGATCGTATGGGCGAATCGGTCACCGCCCGTAGAGCCCAAACTCACCGTAGGGAGATTTGTTACCTATGTTCCATGATCTGTTCTCTGGACAGCTTCATTTATTTCACTTGAATTTTGGAATTATCACATTGTTTTTTAAGAAAACGGATGTTGTGAGGATAGAGCAGTTCAGGCCGATCTGTCTTCTTAATGTTAGTTTCAAAATCTTCACCAAGGTCGGGACTAATAGGCTTACACAGATTGTGCATTCTGTGGTGCAACAGTCCCAAACCGCTTTCATGCCGGATAGAAACATCCATGAAGGGGTGGTTGTCCTTCATGAAACACTCCATGAAATCCATTCTAAAAAACTAGATGAAGTAGTTTTTAAGGTGGATTTCGAGAAAGCGTACGATAAAGTCAAATGGCCATTCCTCCAACAGGCATTGCATATGAAAGGTTTCGATGAAGCTTGACGCCGCCAGGTTAAATCGTTTACGCAAAAAGGAAGTGTTGGAATTAAGGTGAATGGCGATATTGGTCATTACTTCCAGACACATAAAGGCCTAAGACAAGGAGATCCGATGTCCCATACTCTGTTTAACATTGTGGTTGATATGTTAGCACTTATGATAGGAAGGGCTAAGGAGAATGGTCAAGTAGGTGGCTTGGTACCTCATCTTGTTGATGGATGTGTCTCCAATCTTCAGTACGCTGATGATACAATCGTCTTTATGGAGCATGATTTGGCCAAGGCGAGAAATATGAAGCTGGTATTATGCCTTTTCGAACAATTGACCGGGCTTAAGATTAACTTTCACAAGAGTGAGTTGTTCTGCTTTGGTAGAGCCAAGGAAGAACAAGAGGCTTATAGGCAATTGTTTGGGTGTGATTTGGGGGCATTACCTTTTTCTTACCTAGGTATACCAATCCACCACCGTAAGCTGACAAACAGAGAATGGAAGTGCATCGAAGACCGATTTGGAAAGAAACTGAGTTGCTGGAAGGGCAAGCTCATGTCATACGGAGGCCGACTAATTTTGATTAATTCGGTGCTCACGAGTATGCCTATGTTTCTTTTATCATTCTTTGAAGTCCCAGTTGGAGTCAGGAAAAGACTGGACTTTTATCGATCGCGTTTCTTCTGGCAGGGTGATGAACTAAAAAGAAAGTACCGGCTAGCTAAATGGGTTATCATCTGTAAACCGAAAGACCAAGGGGGGCTTGGTATTGAGAATCTCGAAGTTAAGAACAGATGCCTTCTTAGTAAGTGGTTGTGGAAGCTATCCCATGAGACTGATGCCACGTGGGCACAAATACTCGTAGCAAGTACCTTCAGACCAAAACTTTGTCAGAAGTGACAGTTAGAACGACTGACTCGCCTTTCTGGAAAGAACTGATGAAAGTTAAACAATCCTTATTTAATAGGGCAAAGTTTATTATTGGCAACGGTGCTAGTACACGGTTCTGGGAGAATACTTGGCCCGGAGAGACACCCTTGGCCATTCAATACCCATCTTTATATCGTATTGTTCAACGTCGTGAGGTGTTCGTTGCAACGATATTTCAATCTATCCCCCTTAATATCCACTTTAGACGGTCGCTAGTGGGCAATCATTGGGAAGAATGGCTCCGTCTAGTTAGGAGGCTGATGGAGGTTCAGCTTTCCCAACAACCCGATGAATTACGCTGGAAGCTAACTAGGTCTGGAGTATTCACAGTTAAATCAATGTATATTGATGTTATCAATTCGAGCTTCATTCCTACCTCCAAGCATGTTTGGGCTGTCAAAGTTCCTTTGAAAATAAAAGTGTTTATGTGGTTTGTCCACAAACAAGTCATTTTAACCAAGGACAACCTGACAAAGCGTATTTGGACAGGATCTACTAGGTGTAGTTTCTGTGATCGGGATGAGACAATTAAGCACATGTTTCTTGATTGCCCGTTGGCCAAAGTTCTTTGGCATACCGTCCACATTGCTTTCAATATTACTCCACTGTATCCTGTTAACATGTTATTTGGGACATGGCTTAATGAGATTGAGCCTGACTTAGCGAGACATATTCATGTGGGAGTATGCACTTTGCTGTGGACTATCTGGAATTGCAGAAATGATTTGGTTTTTAACAGAACATCATGATTTCATTTTGTGCAGGTTATCTTTCGAGCCACGACATTGATCCGTTCGTGGTCGCTACTCACTCCGATGGAGGCCAGGGAGCATTTGGTTACTGGATCTATCCGCTGGGAGATGGTAGCTCGGGATATCTTCAACCGGTTTGGATGGCGGTCATGTAATAGAATATGCAATTAGTTTACCTATCTCTCTTTAGCCAGCCGGTTGTGGCGTCCTTGATTTGGCTAGTTTGTAGTTCTAGCCTATTTGGCTCTGAGTGAGCTTTTGTTTCAGTTGGAGATTTTAAGACTTTGTTACAACCTTATTTATTTATTTTAATAAGATGGTCGTATGCATCGTTCTGATGCAGAGACCGGGGTGACCCCCTTTTCGAAAAAAAGGAGAATGTGTCCGTATGTTTCCTTTAACTGCTTTCGGACACATTATCTTTTATCTACAAAGCTTAATTGTTTTAAGAATACTTTGGAAGGGGAAGCAATTGGTTTTTGTTGCTGTTGAGGGAAATGGATGGGTGAAAATGGTGGCCTGAATTGTTTTTCTTTTTTTTGTTGAAGCAAGGAAAGCCTTTGTCGCTGTCGAGGGAAATAGATGAGTGCTTTTTGTTGCTGGTGTTGAGGGAAACAATTTTGGTTAAAGAAGATTGTGCCACATAGATGAGTGCGTTTTGTTTCTGTTGAGGAAATGATGGGTGGAAATGGAAGCATGAAATGGAAGCATTTTCTTTTTGAGGCTGGTAAAAGCCTGAACTAGTGAAGAAGCATGTTTTGATTTCATGGGCCATAATGCGGGCCTCTTAAGATGGCAGGTGTGACAGTTGGCTGGGCGAATCTCGCTCGTAAGACAAAGTGCACGTGTATGGCCCTGATTGTCTAAAAACAAATTGGTACACGCAGTATGGAATACCCTACCCATAACTAGGACAATTTTGGTTTGGCATTCCACATTTCCACTGTATATATGGGTGTAATGTCCATGAGTGAAGAGAAGTATTCCCTCCGTAAATTAATATAAGAGCATTTAGATCATTTAGTGATCATCTAAATGCTTTTATATTAATTTATGGAGGGAGTAACAAAGAAAACCAAAAGTCAATATTCAGCATGAGTGACACGAGAATGAACTTAGCCTAGAGCACTCAGTTGATCGGCTGGGCCGACCTAGAGATGGCAAAAGCGGTAACAGCTGGGCAAATAATGAACAGCCACGCAGCGGTGCGTAGATTCAAAGCCGCACGTGACAAGACGAGAATCCCCAGTCGCCGGCGGCCAGGAAAGGACATCTAGGCGCCTTCAATGTAGTCGCGACTTGTGAAGCCGACGCGATGATAAAGCGGCCAGCAGGATTGCGGAGGAAGCCAGGGCGACACACACACGACGACGACGACACCACCAGGACGATCCTTTTCACCGTCGTCGTGTTCCTGCGTCGCAGCTCGTCTCAAGCCCTGCCTGCCCCTCTCAGGTTCAGGTTCAGGTGCAGGTTCAGCGCGCACTGCTTGCACGTCGTTGTGACCGGCGGCCACACAGACTCGGCCACTGGTGCAGCACAGCTCTGCACGCCCAACGAACCTGTAGCCCTGTACTTGCTGGTCGCTGCAGCGGACATGTGTTCTGGATAAGTTACCTGGAGCTGAATCTCCCTTTGGAGACCTTTGCTTCAGAAAATGGAAAGGGCGCCCTTACTTTCTTTCCCTTGGATTGGAGGCGCCTCGCCTACTCAAAGCGCCAAACTGTTGTTAGTTTTTTTTTAGCTGAATGAATTGATGCATACAACCATCTTTATTAATTACTCTCTTTGTTTCTAAATATTTGTCATTTTAAAGATTTTTTCAAATGGACTATCACATACGAATGTATATAGACATATTTTAGAGTGTAAATTCACTCATTTTGCTCCGTCAGTAGTCACTTGTTGAAATCTAGAAATACAAATATTTAGAAACGGAGGGAGTATTTCACAAAGGTCTGACAAGAAAATACATCAAGTCACTCGAAGCCACCACTCGCACCTATAAACTCGATAATGTGGAGTGCTCTCACCCCCATATCTAAAACCCATGTCGTCGCCGATCCATCCACATAACGTATCGGGACCAACAGCCGGTGCGGCAGACCAAAAACACGCACCACATGCACACATTTTAGAAGCTAGAAATAGCCATCATCATCGGACCGTTGGCCCATCTTCAGGTAGAGATCTGCATCATCCTTGCCAGTTCAGACATCCGTCGACGCCAAACGGCGCCACCGCCTTGCACGCATTCATCCAGACGCGAAGACTCTGGTAGATATGTCGTGCATAGCACCTGCCGACCAGGCATGACACAACATAGAACCTATCAACAGACATGACTTGACATCTCCACCGAAGCTTCGTGCAAGATTTAGCCGCTCCACCTCCTGCTTCTGTCTTCCAACGCTGCTCCACAAACAATTCTCCCAAGAGAGTAAAGACACCATAGTACCGCCATCGTCCAATCTGGATGACCAGATCTTAGGGTTTCCCTTGAAGCGGCACGAGTGGGTCGACAGAAGTTACACGACAATGCCTTCATCAAGGTAACGACGCAAAACGCCGCCATCACCCGCCATTGGGTCGATTTTCACCAGCAACTCTGTCTCCCCAACTCGCAGCCGGGACTAGATGACGGATCTGGAGATCCGACCACCCAGCCTCAAGCTCACCATCTTCGGCGAAGGAGGCGACCACCACCGCCATGCCCAGGGCCGAAGTGTTGGAAATATGCCCTAAAGGCAACAATAAAATGGTTATTATTATATTTCCTTGTTCATGATAATTGTCTATTGTTCATGCTATAATTTTATTAACCAGAAACCGTAATACATGTGTGAATATATAGATCACAACAAGTCCCTAGTGAGCCTCTAGTTGACTAGCTCGTTGATCAATAGATGGTTGTGGTTTCCTGACCATGGACATTGGATGTCGTTGATAATGGGATTACATCATTAGGAGACTGATGTGATGGACAAGACCCAATCCTAAGCATAACACAAGATCGTGTAGTTCATTTGCTAGAGCTTTTCTAATGCCAACTATCATTTCCTTATACCGTGAGATTGTGCAACTCCCGCATGCCGTAGGAATGCTTTGGGTGTATCAAACGTCACAACGTAACTGGGTGACCATAAAGGTGCACTAAAGGTATCTCCGAAAGTGTTTGTTGGGTTGGCACGAATCGAGACTGGGATTTGTCACTCTGTATGATGGAGAGGTATCTCTGGGCCCACTCGGTAATGCATCATCATAATGAGCTCAATGTGACTAAGGAGTTAGCCACAAGATCATGTGTTACGGAACAAGTAAAGAGACTTCCCGGTAACAAGATTGAACAAGGTATGGGGGTACCGACGATTGAATCTCGGGCAAGTAACATACCGATGGACAAAGGGAATTGTATGCGGGATTGATTAAATCCCTGACATCGTGGTTCATCCGATGAGATCATAGTGGAACATGTGGGAGCCAATATGGGTATCCAGATCCCACTATTGGTTATTGGCCGGAGAGGTGTCTCGGTCATGACTGCATGGTTCCTGAACCCGTAGGGTGTACACACTTAAGGTTCGGTGATGCTAGAGTTGTAATGGGAATTGTATGTGGTTACCAAAAGTTGTTCGGAATCTCGGATGAGACCCCGGACATCACGAGGAGTTCCGGAGGTGAAGATTTATATATGGGAACTCCAGTTTCAGTCGTCGGAAAGTTTCGGGGGTTATCGGTATTGTACCGGGACCATCGAAAGGTGTCTGGGGGTCCACCGGGTAGGGCCACCTGCCCCGGAGGGCTTAGTGGGCTGAATATGGGTGGGGACTAGCCCCTTAGTGGGCTGGTGTGCCCCCCTCCCAAAGGGCCCAAGGCGCCTAGGGTTGGAAGGGTGCCTCCCACCTGTTTGGGGGGCAAGTCTTCCCCCTTGCCCCACCTCTAGATGCATCTAAGGGGGTCGGCCCCCTCTCCCCTTCCCCTATATATAGTGAGGGGGTGGGAGGGCAGCCGCACCCTTCCTCTGGCGCAGCCCTCCCCCCTCGAACTCCTCCTCCTCCGTAGTGCTTAGCGAAGCTCTGCCGGAGAACCACGAGCTCCACCACCACGTCATCGTGCTGTCGGAGTTCTCCCTCAACTTCTCCTCTTCCCTTGCTGGATCAAGAAGGAGGATACGTCCCCGGGTTGTACGTGTGTTGAACTTGGAGGCGTCGTCCATTCAGTGCTTGGATCGGATCTTCCGCGATTTGAATCGCCGCGAGTATGACTCCATCAACCGCGTTCTTGTAACGCTTCCGCTTAGCGATCTTCAAGGGTATGATGATGCACTCCCTCTCTCTTGTTGCTAGAATCTCCTAGATTGATCTTGGTGACACGTAGGAATTTTTTTGAATTATTACAACGTTCCCCAACAGTGGCATCATGAGCTAGGTCTATGCGTAGATTATATGCACGAGTAGAACATAAGTAGTTGTGGGCGATGATTTGGTCAATTTGCTTGTTGTTACTAGTCCTATCTTGATTCGGCGGCATTGTGGGATAAAGCGGCCCAGAACGACCTTACACGTACGCTTGCGTGAGACAGGTTCCACCGACTGACATGCACTTGTTTCATAAGGTGGCTAGCGGGTGTCTGTCGCTCCCACTTTAGTCGGATCGGATTCGATGAACAAGGTCCTTATGAAGGGTAAATAGAAATTGGCATATCACCGTTGTGGCTTTTGCGTAGGTAAGAAACGTTCTTGCTAGAAACCCATAGCAGCCACGTAAAACATGGAACAACAATTAGAGGACGTCTAACTTGTTTTTGCAGGGTATGCTATGTGATGGGATATGGCCAAAAGGATATGATGAATTATATATGTGATGTATGAGATTGATCATGTTCTTGTAATAGGAATCACAACTTGCATGTCGATGAGTATGACAACCGACATGAGCCATAGGAGTTGTCTTAATTTATTGTATGACCTGCGAGTCAATATGAACGCCATGTAATAACTTTACTTTATTGGTAACCGTTAGCCATAATAGTAGAAGTAATAGTTGGCGAGACAACTTCATGAAGACACGATGATGGAGATCATGATGTCATGCCGGTGACGATGGTGATCATGACACGCCTCGAAGATGGAGATCAAAGGCGCAAGATGATATTGGCCATATCATGTCACTTTATGATTTGCATGTGATGTTTATCATGTTTATATCTTATTTGCTTAGAATGACGGTAGAATAAATAAGATGATCCCTCACTAAAATTTCAAGAAATGTGTTCCCCTAAGTGTGCACCATTGCGAAGGTTCGTTGTTTCGAAGCACCACGTGATGACCGGATGTGATAGATTCTAACGTTCGCATACAAAGGGTGTAAGCCAGATTTACACATGTGAAACTCTTAGGTTGACTTGACGAGCCTAGTATGTACAGACATGGCCTCGGAACACGAGAGACCGAAAGGTCAAACATGAGTCGTATAGTAGATGCGATCAACATGGAGATGTTCACCATTGATGACTGGTCCGTCTCACGTGATGATCGGACACGGCCTAGTCGATTTGGATCATGTATCACTTAGATGACCAGAGGGATGTCTATCTAAGTGGGGTTCATTAAATAATTTGATTAGATGAACTTAATGATCATGAACTTAGTCTAAAATTGTCTTTACAATCTATCTTGTAGATCCAATGGCCCACACTAATGTTGGCCTCAACTTCAACGCATTCCTAGAGAAAACCAAGCTGAAAGACGATGGAAGGAACTATACGAACTGGGCCCGTTACTTTAAGATCATCCTCATAGCTTCCAAGAAAGCATATGTCCTTGAAGCACCGCTAGGTGATGCGCCCATTTTCCTAGCAACTCAAGACGTTATGAACGCCTGGCAGTCGCGTAGTGATGATTACTCCCTGGTTCAGTGCGGCATGCTTTACAGCTTAGAACCGGGGCTCCAAAAGCGTTTTGAGCAACACAGAGCATATGAGATGTTCCAAGAGCTAAGAATGGTTTTCCAAGCTCATGCCCGGGTCGAGAGATATGAAGTCTCTGACAAGTTCTTCAGTTGTAGGATGGAGGAAAACAGTTCTGTCAGCGAGCATATACGAAAAATGTCTGGGTTGCACAACCACTTGTCTTAGCTAGGAGTTAATCTTCCAAATGACTCGGTCATTGACAGAATCCTCCAGTCGCTCCCACCTAGCTACAAGAGCTTTGTGATGAACTTCAATATGCAAGGGATGGAGAAGTCCATTCTTGAGTTATATTCAATGCTGAAATCAGCGGAGGTGGAGATTAAAAAGGAACATCAAGTGTTGATGGTGAATAAGATCACTAGTTTCAAGAAAGGCAAGGGTAAGAAGAACTTCAAGAAGGACGGCAAGGGAGTTGCCGCGCCCGGTAAGTCAGATGCCAGGAAGAAGCCGAAGAATGGACCAAGTCTAAGACTGAGTGCTTTTATTGCAAGGGAAATGGTCACTGGAAGCGGAACTGCCCCAAGTACTTAGCGGATAAGAAGGCCGACAACGCCCAAGGTATATATGATATACATGTTATTGATGTGTACCTTACCAGCGCTCGTAGTAGCTCCTGGGTATTTGATACCGGTGCGGTTGCTCATATTTGTAACTCAAAACAGGAGCTACGGAATAAGCGGAGACTGGCGAAGGACGACGTGATGTTGCGCGTCGGGAATGGTTCCAAGGTCGATGTGATCACCGCCGGCACGCTACCTCTACATCTACCTTCAGGATTAGTTTTAAACCTCAATAATTGTTATTTAGTGCCGGCTTTGAGCATGAACATTGTATCTGGATCTCGTTTAAGGCGAGATGGCTACTCATTTAAATCCGAGAATAATAGTTGTTCTATTTATATGAGAGATATGTTTTATGGTCATGCCCTGTTGGTCAATGGTTTATTTTTATTGAGTCGCGAATGTGATGTTACACATATTTCCAAAAGATGTAAGGTTGATAATGATAGTTCCACATACTTGTGGCACTACCGCCTTGGTCACATTGGTGTCAAACGCATGAAGAAACTCCATGCAAATGGACTTTTGGAGTCTCTTGATTATGAATCATTTGACATGTGTGAACCATGCCTCATGGGAAAGGTGACCAAGACTCCGTTCTCCTGAACAATGGAGCGAGCAACCAACTTGTTGGAAATAATACATACTGATGTATGCGAACCAATGAGCGTTGAGGCTCGCGATGGCTATCGTTATGTTCTCACCCTCACTGATGACTTAAGTAGATATGGGTATGCCTACTAAATGAAACACAAGTCTGAGACCTTTGAAAAGTTCAAGGAATTTCAAAGCGAGGTAGAGAATCAACGTGACAGGAAAATAACAGATCATGGAGGAGAATATTTGAGTCACGAGTTTGGCACACACTTAAGGAAATGTGGAATTGTTTCACAACTCATGCCGCCTGGAACAGCTCAGCGTAATGGTGTGTCCGAACGTCATAATCGCACTCTATTGGATATGGTGTGATCTATGATGTCTCTTATCGATCTACCGCTATCATTTTGGGGTTATCCTTTGGAGACTGCCGCATTCACTTTAAATAGGGCACCATCTAACTCCGTTGAGACGACACCGTATGAATTACGGTTTGGGAAGAAACCTAAGCTGTTGTTTCTGAAAGTTTGGGGATGCGATGCTTATGTCAAGAAACTTCAACCTGAAAAGCTCGAACCCAAGTCGGAAAAGTGTGTCTTCATAGGATACCCTAAGGAAACTATTGGGTATACCTTCTACCTCAGATCCGATGGCAAGATCTTTGTTGCCAAGAATGGATCCTTTCTGGAGAAAGAGTTTCTCTTGAAAGAAGTAAGTGGGAGGAAAGTAGAACTTGATGAGGTACCCCCTCTTGAACCGAAGAGTAGCGCAGCTCAGGAAGATGTTTCTGTGGTGCCTGCACCGACTAGAGAGGAAGTTAATGATGATGATCATGAAACTTCAGGTCAAGTTCCTACTGAACTTCGTAGGTCCATGAGGACACGTTCCGCACCAGAGTGGTACGACAACCCTATTCTGGAAATTATGTTGTTAGACAACGGTGAAGCTTCGAACTATGAAGAAGCGATGGCGGGCCCGGATTCCAACAAATGGCTTGAAGCCATGAAATTCGAGATAGGATCCATGTATGAAAACAAAGTATGGACTTTCATGGACTTGCCCGATGATCGGCAAGCCATAGAGAATAAGTGCATCTTTAAGAAGAAGACTGGCGCAGATGGTAATGTGACCGTCTATAAGGCTCGGCTTGTCACTAAGGGTTATCAACAAGTTTGAGGGATTGACTACGATGAGACCTTCTCACCTGTGATAACCCACAAGTATAGGGGATCGCAATAGTTTTCGAGGGTAGAGTATTGAACCCAAATTTATAGATTCGACACAAGGCGAGCCAAAGAATATTTGAAGGTATTAGCAGCTGAGTTGTCAATTCAACCACACCTGGAGATTAATTATCTGCAGCAAAGTGGTTAGTAGCAAAGTAGTTTGATAGTTTTGATACTAGTGACAACAACAACGGTAACAGTAACAGTGATAGCAATAATTTTGTAACAAGTGGTGATGATAGCAATAGTAACGCAGCAGGATCAATAAGGATAAATTCGTAGGCATTGGATCGGTGACTTGTTGGATGATATTTATCATGTGACAGTTATAACCTAGGGCGATACAGCACTAGCTCCAGTTCATCGATAAAATGTAGGCATATATTCCGTAAATAGTGATACGTGCTTTATTAAAAGAACGTGCATGGCATCTTTTGTCCTACCTTCCCGTGGCAGCGGGGTCCATATTGGAAACTAAGGGATATTAAGGCCTCCTTTTAATAGAGAACCGGGACAAAGCATTAACACATAGTGAATACATGAAGTCCTCAAACTACAGTCATCATCGGGAGTGCGCCCGGTTGTTGTCACTCAGGGGTTGCCGGATCATAACACGTAGTAGGTGACCATAACTTGCAAGATCGGATCTAGAACATGGATATAATGATGAATTCATAAACGGTTCAGATCTGAAATCATGGCACCCGGGCCCAAAGTGACAAGCATTAACCATAGAAAAGTCATAGCAACATCAATCTAAGAACATTGTGGATACTAGGGATGAGGCCCTAACACAACTAACTCGACTACATGATGAATCTCCTCCAACTCCTCACCGGCCAGCGAGTCTGCGAAGGAATTACTCACTCCCGGTGGGGAGCATCATGGAATTGGCGATGGAGATTGGTTGGTGATGACGAAGAACGAAGACCCCCCCTCTCCGGAGGCCCAAACGAACTCCAGATCTGCCCTCCCAAGGAAGAACAGGGCTTGGCGGCGGCTTTGTCTCGTGGATTGTGATAATTCTTTCTCCCTGATTTTTTTCTGAAATAATGTGAATTTATAGTATCAGGGGGGTCGTCAGCGGGGCCACTAGGTGGGTACAATCCACCTGGGCGCGCCAGGAGAGGGGCGCGCCCTGGTGGGTTGTGCCCACCCAGGGGCCCCTCTTTGATGGGTCTTGGCTCCAGTAATTCTTATTATTAATATAAAAAATCCTCGCAAAGTTTCGTTCCATCCCAAGAACTTTTAGTTCTGCACAAAAACAACACCATGGTCGTTCTGCTGAAAACAACGTCAGTCTGGGGTTAGTTTCATTCAAATCATGCAAATTAGAATCCAAAACAGGAGGAAAAGCGTGAGAAAAAGTAGATACATTGGAGACGTATCATTACCTCAATGGGGATATGAATGTCCCCAAAAATAATCATTTCATATTTCTTTTTGACAGTAGGTAGAGGTATTAGAAAACTTCCAATAGTGATTGTCGGAGATTTTTCAATAACATTAATACCATTCACTTGGAATTGTTTCTTCGGAAAGTGCACTGTATGCTCATTACCATTGATATGAAAGTGACCTTGCTTTTACTGCAATCAATAACAGCCCCTACAGTATCCAAGAATGGTCTACCAAGGATAATTGACATGTTGTTGTCCTCGGGCATCTCAAGTATAACAAAGTCAGTCAAAATGGTAACATTAGCAACAACAACGGGCACATCCTCACAGATACCGATAGGTATGGCAGTTGATTTGTCAGTCATTTGCAAAGATATTTCAGTAGGTGTGAGTTTATTCAAGTCAAGTCTTTTATATAAAAAGAAAGGCATAACACTAACACCAGCTCCTAAATCGCACAAAGCAATCTTTACATAATTCTTTTTGATAGAGCAAGGTATAGTTGGTATTCCCGAATCTCCAAGTTTTTTAGGTACTCCATCTTTAAAAGTGTAATTAGCAAGCATAGTGGAGATTTCAGCTTCCGGTATTCTTCTCTTATTTTTGATGATGTCTTTCATATACTTTGCATAAGGAGGCATTTTTAGGAAATCTGTCAAGCGAGTACGCAAAAATACTAGCCTCAGCATTTCAGCAAATCGTTCAAATTCTTCATCATCATTCTTTTTAGTTGACTTAGGTGAAAAATGCATAGGTTTTTGAACCCATGGTTCTCTTTCTTTACTGTGTTTTCTAGCAACAAAGTCTATTTTATCATACCTTTTATTCTTAGGTTGTGGGTTATCAAGATCAACAGGTGGTTCTATCCATTGTTCAAGAAATCGGTAACTGCTAGCTGCTTGGTCTACTTGGGAGTAGCGATTAATCGGTGAATTGGCCTATTAACTAGATTAGTCGGTCGACCATTAATCGATAGATTAAATAGAAACTTGCCAACATATATCTAGTTTTTTACGTATTATACCATAGTTTCATACTCTTACCTATGTAATATATCAAAATATGCTACTGTTTTGTCGAACCCTAACTATTGAGGAGCGAGAGGAGATGAGAGGGGTTACTGGACAAAATTTTGGGTTTTGTTTGCCCACAAGTGAATGGGCCAGCAATGATTCACCGATTAATCGGTCTGACAGACCAATTAATCGGCCTGACAAGTTAACACGGCGAATAGGTGTTAGTCGATTCGGCCACCCTATGAGTAGCAATTAACTAGCCCATTAACTGATTAATCAGATGAATTCTTGAATAGTGGTTCTATCTCAACATCATTGGCTGGTTCTTTATCATTGGTTGGTTGAGAGTCTTCATGAACCTCATCACTATCTTTTTCTTTATCATTACGTGAGTGTTCATTACCAGATTGAGTTTCATCATCTGAGATAGAAACTTCATTATCATTATCAGGAGGTTTTTCTATTTCAGGTTCACTAGGAGCATGTGAAGCCCTATCATTCTTCTTTTTATTTTTCTTTCTAGAAGAACTAGGTGCACTAGTGTTAGTTCTTTGTGAATCTTGTTCAATTCTTTTAGGGTGTCCCTCGGGATAAAGTGGTTCCTGAGTCATTTTACCTTCTATAGTTGCAACTCTAATAGCAAAGTCATGCATATTATTATTATTATTCATTTCATCAAGTAATTCTCTTTGAGATTTAGCAACTTGTTCTAATTGAGTTTGATCCATAGAAGTATGTTTTCCAACACCTCTAACATCATTTGATATTCTAAATAACAAGTCACTCAAGCGAGCAATCATATCAAAATTGTATTTCAATTGTTTCATAACATTTGCATTGAAGTGATCTTGTTTTCTCATGTAGTTTTCAAACTCATAAAGGCATTGACTAGGATGCATATTGTGGGGATTGTCATTATCATTGAATTTCATAAGAGAATTTACCTCTACCACCTTAGGCAGTGGTGGTGTATTAAGCCCATGTATTTCTTCAATAGGAGGTAAATTTTTAACATCCTCAACTTTAATACCTTTTTCCTTCATAGATTTCTTTGCCTCTTGCATATCTTCAGGACTGAGATATAATATACCCCTCTTCTTCGGAGTGGGTTTAGGCGATGGTTCAAGAATAGTCCAATCATCATAATTTTTCAATATGTTATTCAATAATTCCTCAGCTTGTCCAACAATTCGTTCCCTGAAAACACAACCAGCACAACTATCTAGGAAGTCCCTAGAAGCATCGGTTAGTCCATTATAGAAGATATCAAGTATTTCATTTTTCTTAACAGGATGATCAGACAAAGCATTAAGTAACTGGCAAAGCCTCCCCCAAGCTTGTGGGAGACTCTCTTCTTTAGTTTGAGCAAAGTTAAATATTTCCTGTAAGGCAGGTTGTTTCTTATGAGCAGGAAAATATTTTTCAAAGAAGTAATAAACCATATCCTGGGGACTACGCACACAACTAGGAGCAAGAGTATTGTACCAAGCTTTAGCATCACCCTTTAATGAGAAAGGAAATAATTTGAGGATAAAGTAGTAGCGGGTTTTCTCATCATGAGTAAAAAGAGTGGCTATATCATTCAACTTAATAAGATGTGCCACGATAGTTTCAGTTTCATAACCATGGAAAGGATCAGATTCAACCAACGTAATTAACTTTGGGTCGACAGAGAATTCATAATCCTTGTCATTAATAAAGATAGGTGAAGTAGCAAACTTAGTATCACTGTCGGTGTCAAAACCGGTGGATCTCGGGTAGGGGGTCCTGAACTGTGCATCTAAGGCAGATGGTAACAGGAGGCTGGGGACACGATGTTTTACCCAGGTTCGGGCCCTCTTGATGGAGGTAAAACCCTACCTCCTACTTGATTATTCTTGATAATATGAGTAGTACAAGAGTTGATCTACCACGAGATCAGAGAGGCTAAACCCTAGAAGCTAGCCTATGGTATGATTGTATGTTGTCGTATGGACTAAAACCCTCCGGTTTATATAGACACCGGAGGGGGCTAGGGTTACACAAAGTCGGTTACAAGGAAGGAGATCTACATATCCATATTGCCAAGCTTGCCTTCCACGCCAAAGAGAGTCCCATCCGGACACGGGACGAAGTCTTCAGTCTTGTATTTTCATAGTCCAACAGTCCGGCCGAAGGATATAATCCGGCTGTCCGGATACCCCCTAATCCAGGACTCCCTCAATCACATTCAATTCTAGCATTCATAGATTTTTCTTTATACTTGTGTAATAATTTGTAACACCCCGGATGTAACTTGCCATATTTGTAACTCTGACTCTTACCATTTTCGACTTTAAGTTATGATATTTCCTTCGTGGTTGGGTTTTTGTCTTTTGTTTTGCATTTTGTTCATGTCATGCATCTCATCTCATATCATCATGTGCATCTTCATGTGTAGCATATTGCATTGTGACATGTTATTTGGTGATTCATGGCATCATCATATTCCCCCCTCATCTCCCCACCTCTTCCTTTCCTTATTTTGGCAAGCAATATTATAGCCTCCATTAATGTTCAATTTTTCCCAATAAATCTGGCATAATGTCCTAAATCCCTCTGCCAAGTTTTACCTCTTTTGGAATTGTTTTGGTGAGGCTCTAAAATGGCTCAAGTTTGAATTAAATTCAAACTTGAATTATTTTACTTCCTTTAAAACTCTCCAAACCAATTTTATTAAATAGGGCATAATTCCGGGGCCATGGGAATGTTGTTATATCTCTCACAACCCTCTCCATTTCCCCCGCTCTCTTCCTTTTTGTTTTTCTGTCTGAAGAAATAGAAAAAGACAAAGAAAGCAGCAGCAGCAGTGCAACCCAGCAGCAGCAACGCTCACCTGGGCCTCGGCCTCCCAAGCCAGCCCAACTGGCGCCAACCGCAGCCGCAACCCAGCTCCAGCCCGAGCGCACGACCCTCTCTCCCTTTCTCACCCATGCACCCGCTCGCCCCCGCTAGCACGCGTCCACGTGGCCAAGCCGGCCCCACTCGCCAGCGACCCTGGCTACACCCCTCACCCACCTTATTCCTCCTCGGCCCCCCTCGCGGGCACGCACATGGCCGCAGTCGAGCGCACGCGATTTTCGCCCCGTTCGCCCTAGCCCCCTATTTAACCCCTTTCCTTGCCCAAACGCTTCCTAGGGTTCCCCTCTTCCTTCCCCCGCCGTCGCCGGGCGTTGAGACCACCAGATCCACCGGACTCCGTCGTGCCCGGGCACGTCCAGGTGCACGACCTCGTCGCTGGTGAGCTCTTCGGCCACCTCCACCCTGGCAATCATGTCCGTCTTCTTCCCCGATGTCGTCTACGTCCTCGACGTCCGCTACTTCACCACGGGACCCCAAGACGCCATCGACTCCTTCCTCTTCTTCCCCGCGGTGCCCGTAGGTGTTCGATCGCTGTCGTGCTCCCCTCCGACCTCCCCTCGTCCAACCGAGCACACCCACGTGCTCGTGGTAAGCTCCTGAGAAGACCTGCACCTTTCTCCCCCTCTTTTGCATGCTCTAGCTAGCCTCGCGCCGTCCGCCCGAGTCACCGCCGTTGGACCTCGACTCCGGTGAGTGCTCCGTCCCTCGCTGCTTGTCTGCGTGTGTCCGTCGTGCTCGCCGCTTAGAGTAGGGTCGATCCGCGCCCTCAACAGCTCGCCTAGGCGTTCGCCGCGTCATTTGCGTCTCTTCCATCACCGTCTCTGTCACCTCGTCGCCAACGTCGCTCTCGTCGTCGTACGATGACGTTCTTGTCATGCGCATGTGCGGGATCCCCTGGTGATTCCGTCGCACCCTTTTGCCGCTCCGCTAGGCCACCGGAGCAACTCCGGCGAGGCCTCCGCCGTGCTCTGTCACCACCGACCCCTCCTCTATTTTTCCCCTGCTCGTATGCGCTTGCGTCACCCGCCATGTGGGCCCCAAGCCAGACCCACTGGTCAGCGAGTCAGGGGCCAGACCCCACTTGTCATGCTCTCACGCACACACGCCCTCTCCCCCAGATGTGTGGCCCAGGGGCCCAGCGGTCAGCCTAACAGCTGGGTACCGCCCTGGTACACATAGCATTTGCCCCATCTATGTTTTTATTCTAGTTTCGGTATATGCCAGATTTGGGATATGCCTATGTTTCCATTTTAGGCAGTTTAGTGTTTTGCATATTTGTGGGGGATTTTTCTACTGCAACCTAGACATATTATATATGTTTTTGGGGTAGAAAAATCCCACCAATCCAAAGGTGGAATTAATTTATGCATTTGAGAAAGTTCTTGAACATGCCATTTTACATCATGTTGCTATTTTGTCTTTCATGTGTATATTTATGCAAATATGCTAGGGGGTAGTTTTGCACATGAACATGCTCTTCCACATGCCTACTACATGCTAGATTGTGTTACATGCCATGACATGCTTTATATGGAGCTAAACATGCTTGCAAACATGCTTTGATGAATCTGTTTTTGCCATGCTAGTCATTTTCACTAAGTCTGCTAGAGCTAATATCTTTTGCATTTTTGCCATGCTTGTTTGAACCTGTTCTAGTGTGATTTAGCCATAGCTCAGTGTTCATGTTTTGTCAAGTATCTCTTGTACATCACTGCCATATGCTTTGTTAATATGTTGGAGTGCAGTAGCTTAGTTTCTTGATGTATTCTAAGTGTGATCGTGCTATTAATCGCAGTTTTGCATCATCCTTGTTTTGCTTGGCTTGTGCAAACCGTACATCCATTTCCGATGATCTTTATATTGTTTCAACCGAAATCACCTCATCTTTCCAGTGGCATACTTGGTTTGCCAAGTTGATGCCTTGATCATTTTTTCCCTTTTGGAGCACGCATGTGCATTGCATATCATATCTTGCGTATCATGCCATGTATTGCATCATGTTGCTTGTGCATTGCACCGTGATTTATTGTTGTTCCATTGCTTGTGTTCTTGCTTTGGGTAGAGACGGGAGATGAGTACGTGAACGAGGAACCTGTTGAGTACGCTATCGAGGATCAAGCTTTCGACAACTCTGAGAACTTTGTAGGCAAGATGACCATACCCTAGAAATCACTTCTATCTTTGCTTGCTAGTTGTTTTCTCTATCGTTATGTCGTGCTACCTACCACTTGTTATATCATGCCTCCCATGTTGCCATGTCAAGCCTCTAACCCACCTTCCTAGAAAACTGTTGTTTGGCTATGTTACCGCTTTTGCTCAGCCCCTCTTATAGCATTGCTAGTTGCAGGTGAAGTTGAAGTTTGTTCCATGTTGGAACATGGTTATTGTTGGGATATGATTATTATATCTTATTTACTTTAATGCATCTATATACTTGGTAAATGGTGGAAGTCTTGGCCTTATGCCTGGTGTTTTGTTCCACTCTTGCCGCCTAGTTTCCGTCACACCGGTGTTATGTTCCTTGATTTTGCGTTCCTTACGCGGTTGGGTGTTATGGGAACCCCTTGACAGTTCGCTTTGAATAAAACTCCTCCAGCAAGGCCCAACCTTGGTTTTAACATTTGACACCTAAGCCTTTTCCCTTGGATTCCGCGGACTCAAGGGTCATCTTTATTTTAAACCCCCGGGCCAGTGCTCCTCTGAGTGTTGGTCCAAACTGGGCGATGTCCAGCGCCCCCTGGGCAACCAAAGTCTATTCCTACCCGACGTCTTGCCCATCCGGTGTGCCCTGAGAACGAGATATGTGCGACTCCTATCGGGATTTGTCGGCACATCGGGTGGCTTTGCTGGTCTTGTTTTGCCATTGTTGAAATGTCTTGTAACTGGGATTCCGAGACTGATCGGGTCTTCCCGGGAGAAGGAATATCCTTCGTTGATCATGAGAGCTTGTGATGGGCTAAGTTGGGACACCTCTGCAGGGTATAAACTTTCGAGAGTCGTGCCCGCGGTTATGTGGCAGATGGGAATTTGTTAATATTCGGTTGTAGAGAACTTGACCTTTGACTTAATTAAAATGCATCAACCGCGTGTGTAGCCATGATGGTCTCTTTTCGGCGGAGTCCGTGAAGTGAACACGGTCTTGTGTTATGCTTGAACGTAAGTAGCTTCAGGATCACTTCTTGATCACTTCTAGCTTCTCGACCGTTGCATTGCTTCTCTTCTCGCTCTTATTTGCATATGTTAGCCACCATATATGCTTAGTGCTTGCTGCAGCTCCACCTCACTACCTTCTCCTACCCATAAGCTTAAATAGTCTTGATCTCACGGGTGTGAGATTGCCGAGTCCTCGTGACTCACGGATACTTCCAAACAGTTGCAGGTGCCGATGATGCTAGTGCAGGTGATGCTACCGAACTCAAGTGGGAGTTCGATGAGGATCTGGGTCGTTATTATGTTTCGTTTCCTGATGATCAGTAGTGGAGCCCAGTTGGGACGATCGGGGATCTAGCATTTGGGGTTGTCTTCCTTTATTTTGGTTCCGTAGTCGGACCTTTGATTGTACCTTGGATGATGTATGGATTATTTATGTATTGTGTGAAGTGGTGATTGTAAGCCAACTCTTTATCCCTTTCTTATTCAGTACATGGGATGTGTGAAGATTACCCCTCTTGCGACAAAACAACCATGCGGCTATGCCTCTAAGTCGTTCCCCGACACGTGGGAGATATAGCCGCATTGTGGGTGTTACATAATTTCTCTAGATCATCTCTATCATTACAAGCAAGAATAACTCTAGTTGTTTCTTCACTCATAACATAACCTTCTGGTACCTTAGGCAATTCATATCTAGGCAGGTTAGTTCTAGCAGGTGTTTCAGGAGTTTCAGTTTCAAGCTCATCATCAGATTCAACAACATCATGTTGTATTACTCTAGCAATTTGTTCATCAAGAAATTCACCAAGTGGCACATCATCATTATCAAGCAAGGTACTAGCATAATCATAAGCATTATCCATAGTAGAAGTAGCATCATCAATAACTTGCGACATATCAGAATTAATAGCATGTGGTGGTGTTGCAAGTTTATTCATAACAGAAGGTGAATCTAAAGCAGAATTGGATGGCAGTTCCTTACCTCCCCTCGTCCTTGAGGGAAATATCTTAGTCTTAGGATCCTTCAGATTCTTCATAGTGATAATATAATAATAATCCCAAGTGACTCAACAAATATAGTTGTGCTCCCCGGCAACGGCACCAGAAAAAGGTCTTGATAAACCACAAGTATAGGGGATCGCAATAGTTTTCGAGCATAGAGTATTCAACCCAAATTTATAGATTCGACACAAGGGGAGCCAAAGAATATTTGAAGGTATCAGCAGCTGAGTTGTCAATTCAACCACACCTGGAGATTAATTATCTGCAGTAAAGTGATCAGTAGCAAAGTAGTTTGATAGTTTTGATAGTAGTGACAGCAGCAATAGTAACAGTAACAGTGATAGCAGTAATTTTGTAGCAAGTGTAACAATGATGATAGCAGTAGTAACTTAGCAAAAACAATATGGAAAAGTTCGTAGGCATTGGATCGGTGACTTGTTGGATGATATTCATCATGTGACAGTTATAACCTAGGGCTATTCGGTACTAGCTCCAGTTCATCGATATAATGTAGGCATGTATTCCGTAAATAGTCATACGTGCTTTATTAAAAGAACTTGCATCACATCTTTTGTCCTACCCTCCCGTGGCAGCGAGGTCCATATTGGAAACTAAGGGATATTAAGGTCTCCTTTTAATAGAGAACCGAAACAAAGCATTAACACATAGTGAATACATGAACTCCTCAAACTACGGTAATAACCGGAAGAAGTCCCGGTTATTGTCACTCCGGGGTTACCGGATCATAACACGTAGTAGGTGACTATAACTTGCAAGATCGGATCTAGAACGTGGATATAATGGTGATAACATAAACGATTCAGATCTGAAATCATGGCACCTGGGCCCAAAGTGACAAGCATTAAGCATGGCAAAGTCATAGCAACATCAATCTAAGAACATAGTGGATACTAGGGTTCAAGCCCTAACAAAACTAACTCGATTACATGATGAATCTCATCCAACTCCTCACCGACCAATGCTACCTCCTGAGCACTGTGTTGGTTTCCCTTGAAGAGGAAAGGGTGATGCAGTAAAGCAGCGTAAGTATTTCCCTCAGTTTTTGAGAACCAAGGTATCAATCCAGTAGGAGACCACGTGCGAGTCACCTCGTACCTACACACACAAATAAGAACCTCACAACCAACACGATAAAGGGGTTGTCAATCCCTTCACAACCACTTGCAAGAGTGAGATCTGATAGAAATGATAATAATAAGATAAATATTTTTGGTATTTTTATGATATAGATTGAAAGTAAATATTGCAAAATAAAGTAGATGGGAAACTTGTATGATGGAGAATAGACCCGGGGGCCATAGGTTTCACTAGTGGCTTCTCTCATGATAGCATAAGTATTACAGTGGGTGAACAAATTACTGTCGAGCAATTGATAGAAAAGCGAATAATTATGAGAATATCTAGGCATGATCATGTATATAGGCATCACGTCCGTGACAAGTAGACCGAAACGATTCTGCATCTACTACTATTACTCCACACATCGACCGCTATCCAGCATGCATCTAGAGTATTAAGTTCATAAGAACATAGTAACGCCTTAAGCAAGATGACATGATGTAGAGGGATAAACTCATGCAATATGATGTAAACCCCATCTTTTTATCCTCGATGGCAACAACACAATACATGTCATTTCCCTTTCTGTCACTGGGATCGAGCACCACAAGATTGAACCCAAAGCTAAGCACTTCTCCCATTGCAAGAAAGATCAATCTAGTAGCCCAAACCAAACTGATAATTCAAAGAGACTTGCAAAGATAAACCAATCATACATAAAATAATTCAGAGAAGATTCAAATATTGTTCATAGATAGACTCGATCATAAACCCACAATTCATAGGATCTCGACAAACACACCGCAAAAGAAGATTACATCAAATAGATCTCTAAGAGAATCGATGAGAACTTTGTATTGAGATCCAAAGAGAGAGAAGAAGCCATCTAGCTACTAGCTACGGACCCGAAGATCTGAAGTAAACTACTCACACATCATCGGAGGGACCATGGAGTTGATGTAGAGGCCCTCCGTGATCAATGCCCCGTCCGGCGGAGCTCCGGAAAAGGCCCCAAGATGGGATCTCTTGGGTACAGAAGGTTGCAGCAGTGGAAATAGGGTTTGGTGGTGCTCCTGGATGTTTGCGGGGTATATGGATAGGAGGAAGAAGTAGGTCAGTGGAGCAACGAGGGGCCCACGAGGGTGGAGGGTGCGCCAGGGGGGTGGGCGCCCCCTTCCTCGTGGCCTCCTTGATTGTTTCTTGACGTCCACTCCAAGTCTCCTAGATCACATTTGTTCCAAAAATAACGCTCCCAGAGGTTTCATTCCGTTTGGACTCCGTTTGATATTCCTTTTCAGCGACACACTAAAATAGGCAAAAAAAATAGCAATTTGGGTTGTGCCTCCGGTTAATAGGTTAGTCACAAAAATAATATAAAAGTGTAAAAATAAGCCCATTAACATCCAAAATAGATAATATAATAGCATGGAGCAATCAAAAATTATAGATACGTTGGAGATGTATCAACCAGCGAGCCTATGAAGGAATTACTCACTCCCAATGGGGAGCATAATGGAGTTGGCGATCGAGAAGGGTTGGTGATGATGAAGAATGAAGATCCCCCTCTCTGGAGCCCTAAACGGACTCCAGATCTGCCCTCCCGAGGAAGAACAGGACTTGGCGGCGGCTCGGTCTCGTGGATCGCGATAATTCTTTCTCTCTACATTTTTTCTCCGAAAATAGGAATTTATAGCGTTGGTTTCAGGGTGAGCGGGGCCACTAGGTGGGGACAACCCACCTGGGCGCGCCAGGAGAGGGGGCACGCCCTGGTGGGTTGTGCCCACCTAGGGGCCCCTCTCTAGCAGGTCTTGGCTCCAGAAGTTCTTATATATTATATGAAAAATTCTCGCAAAGTTTCGTTCCATTTCAAGAACTTTTATTTCTGCACAAAAACAACACCATGGTAGTCCTGGTGAAAATAGCATTAGTCCAGGGTTAGTTTCATTCAAATAACGCAAATTAGAATCCAAAACAAGAGGAAAAGCATTAGGAAAAGTAGATATGTTGGAGACGTATCAACCCGTAGCGAAGCTGAAGTCCGTCCGAATCATGTTAGCAATTGTCGCATTCTATGATTATGAGATCTGGCAAATGGACGTAAAATGGCATTCTTAATGGTTTCCTTAAGGAAGAATTGTATATGATGCAGCCGGAAGGTTTTGTCGATCTTATGAGTGCTTACAAGGTATGCAAGCTCCAACGCTCCATCTATGGGCTGGTGCAAGCATCCCAGAGTTGGAACATTCGCTTTGATGAAATGATCAAAGCGTTTGGGTTTATACAGACTTATGGAGAAGCATGTATTTACAAGAAAGTGAGTGGGAGCTCTGTAGCATTTCTCATATTATATATGGATGACATACTGTTGATGGGAAATGATATAGAACTTTTGGAAAGCATAAAGGCCTACTTGCATAAGTGTTTTTCAATGAAGGACCTTGGATAAGCTGCTTACATATTAGGCATCAAGATCTATAGAGATAGATCAAGACGCCTCATTGGTCTTTCACAAAGCACATACCTTGACAAGATATTGAAGAAGTTCAATATGGATCAGTCCAAGAAGGGGTTCTTGCCTGTATCGCAAGGTGTGAGATTGAGCACAGCTCAATGCCCGACCTCGGCAGAAGAAAGAGAAAAGATGAGTGACATCCCCTATGCCTCGGCCATAGGCTCTATTATGTATGCCATGTTGTGTACCAGACCTGATGTGGACCTTGCCATAAGTTTGGTAGGGAGGTACCAAAGTGATCCCAGTATGGAACACTGGACAACTGTCAAGAATATCCTAAAGTACCTAAAAAGGACTAAGGATATGTTTCTCGTTTATGGAGGTGCCGAAGAGATCGTCGTAAAGGGTCATGTCGACGCTAGCTTTGACATGAATCTGGACGACTCCAAGTCACAAACCGGATATGTGTATATTTTGAATGGTAGGGCAGTCAGCTGGTGCAGTTGCAAGCAAAGCGTCGTGGAGGGATCTACATGTGAAGCGGAGTACATAACTACTTCAGAAGCAGCGCAGGAAGGAGTCTGGATGAAGGAGTTTATCACCGACCTAGGAGTGATTCCCAATGCGTCGGGCCCGATGACTCTCTTTTGTGACAACACTAGAGCTATTGCCATTGCCAAGGAGCCCATGTTTCACAAGAAGACCAAGCACATCAAGCACCGCTTCAACTCAATTCGTGAATATATTCAAGATGGAGACATAGATATTTGTAAAGTACATACAAATCTGGATGTCGTAGATCCGTTGACTAAACCTCTTCCACGAGCGAAACATGACCATCACGAAAACTCTATGGGTGTTCGATTCATCACAATGTAACTAGATTATTGACTCTAGTGCAAGTGGGAGACTGTTGGAAATATGCCCTAGAGGCAATAATAAAATGCTTATTATTATATTTCCTAGTTCATGATAATTGTCTATTGTTCATGCTATAATTGTATTAACCGGAAGTCGTAATACATGTGTGAATACATAGATCACAACATGTCCCTAGTGAGCCTCTAGTTGACTAGCTCATTGATCAATAAATGGTTGTGGGTTCCTGACCATGGACATTGGATGTCGTTGATAACTGGATCACATCATTACGAGAATGATGTGATGGACAAGACCCAATCCTAAGCATAGCATAAGATCGTGTAGTCCGTTTGCTAGAGCTTTTATAATGTCAACTAGCATTTCCTTAGACCATGAGATTATGCAACTCCCAGATGTCGTTGGAATGCTTTGGGTGTATCAAACGTCACAACATAACTGGGTGACCATAAAGGTGCACTAAAGGTATCTCTGAAAATGTCTGTTGGGTTGGCACAAATTGAGACTGGGATTTGTCACTCCGTGTGACGGAGAGGTATCTTTGGGCCCACTCGGTAATGCATCCTCATAATGAGCTCAATGTGACTAAGGATTTAGCCATGGGATCATGTGTTACGGAACGAGTAAAGAGACTTGCCGGTAAAGAGATTGAACAAGGTATGGGATATGGACGATCGAATCTCGGGCAAGTAACATACCGATGGACAAAGGGAATTGTATACGGGGTTGATTAAATCACCGACATCGTGGTTCATCCGATGAGATCATCGTGGATCATGTGGGAGCCAATATGGGTATCCAGATCCCGCTATTGTTTATTGGCCGGAGAGGTGTCTCGGTCATGACTGCATGGTTCCCGAACCCGTAGGGTCTACACACTTACGGTTCGGTGACGCTAGGGTTGTAATGGGAATCGTATGTGGTTACCGAAAGTTGTTCAGAGTCCCGGATAAGATCACGGACATCACGAGGAGTTCCAGAATGGTCCGGATGTGAAGATCTATATATGGGAAGTCCAGTTTCAATCGCCAGAAAGTTTCGGGGGTTATCGGTATTGTACCGGGACCATTGAAAGGTGTCCGGGGGTCCACCGGGTAGGGCCACCTGCCCCGGAGGGCTTAGTGGGCTGAATATGGGTGGGGACCAGCCCCTTAGCGGGTTGGTGCCCCCCTAAAGGGCCGAAGGCGCCTAGGGTTGGAATCCCTAGGGGGTGGGGGAGCCTCCCATCTGCTTGGGGGGGGGGGCAAGTCTCCCACCTTGCCCCCCCCCCCCTATATGCATCTAAGGGGGGCGACCCCCTCTCCCCTTCCCCCTATATATAGTGAGGGTGTGGGAGGGCAGCCGCACCCTTCCCCTGGCACAGCCCTCTCCCCTCCAACTCCTTCTCCTCCTCCATAGTGCTTAGCGAAGCTCTGCTGGAGAACCACGAGCTCCACTACCACGCCGTCGTGCTGCCGAAGTTCTCCCTCAACTTATCCTCCCCCTTTGCTGGATCAAGAAGGCGGAGACGTCCCCAGGCTGTACGTGTGTAGAACGCGGAGGCGCCGTTCGTTCGGTGCTTGGATCAGATCTTCCGCGATTTGAATCCCCGTGAGTACGACTCCATCAACCGCGTTCTTGTAACGCTTCCGCTTAGCAATCTTCAAGGGTATGAAGAAGCACTCCCTCTCTCTCTCGTTGCTAGCATCTCCTAGATTGATCTTGGTGACACATAGGAATTTTTTTGAATTATTACTACATTCCCCAGCACAGAGCCCCCGACGTCCTCGTGATGCGGGTTAATCCCAGGGGCAGCATGCCGTTGATGGGATGACACACGACATCAGCAAGTGTGGCCCACCCGAAGCCCATCTAGGCCCAGATCGGGTGCTCAAGCTTCCGCCGCTGGACCCGTCGTCGAACACCGCCGCCCCGCACCACTGATGTAGATTTGGCCATCTTCGGCCAATTAGTCGCTAGGCAGCGATGTCGAGGCGGACATCTTCAGTTCCCGGGGCTCCGGAGGCGGAGCTGGAGGGCGCTGAGGTGGAACTGGAGACGGTGAAGCTTCAGTTCTCGAGGCTGATGGCCGGAGACGGGGACCGGACGTCGATGATCATTTAGATTATGTATTAATTATACTCTGGAGCCCGCCTAGGACCGATTTGATGTATTTATAATGAAATTCATCGTGTTTATGTGAAATCCGGTATGTTTATATGAAATCAGGTCATGTTTATATGAAATCCGGAGTTGTTTGTACGAATTTTGGGGTCTAGGTCATTGCGAAAATGTATGTGGCTAGCGTTGGGTGGCTGCCTCCCGCATCCATGTCCGTGGACTGGTCCCCCTCTATCTAGAGATAGATGTGAAAGGTTTCTTACGGGTTATCGTTGGAGATGCCCTTAAATGGCTTGTTTGAAGCATTATTTTATTTTTGACGAAATGCAGGCAGGTTGCTTCTTTCATTCATTAAGAAGGGGAGTACCTCAAGATAAGGCAAAAAGTGCTAGTTACAGAGTTACTGTGCAAGTTGTAAGGAAGGAAAAGAAAAAAAGGAAATTACATTGCCAGAGACAGATCTCTCTTAACCATGATTTCCTAGCCACTGTGCACCCTTGAGGCCAGTTGTCCACCAAGTGCACAGCTCAAGTACAATTCGATCACAAATATTCAGAAATGAAGAAAATTTGTGATTGAAGATGCGGTCATTCCGTTCCTTCCAAATGCCCCACCAAATAGCCATCACCAGCGAGGAGAAGGCCTGCTTCCTCCAGTTAGGAATTTTTTCTAGAGACAACATCCACCAGTCAAGAAAAGAAGGGTGATGACCCACAAGTATAGGGGATCTATCGTAGTCCTTTCGATAAGTAAGAGTGTCGAACCCAACGAGGAGCAGAAGGAAATGATAAGCGGTTTTCAGCAAGGTATTCTCTGCAAGCACTGAAATTATAGGTAATAGATAGTTTTGTGATAAGATAATTTGTAACGAGCAACAAGTAACAAAAGTAACAAAAGTGCAGCAAGGTGGCCCAATCCTTTTTGTAGAAAAGGGAAAGCCTGGACAAACTCTTCTATAGAAGAAAGCGCTCCCGAGGACACATGGGAATTATCGTCAAGCTAGTTTTCATCACGTTCATATGATTCACGTTCGGTACTTTGATAACTTGATATGTGGGTGGACCGGTGCTTGGGTGTTGTCCTTACTTGGACAAGCATCCCACTTATGATTAACTCCTATTGCAAGCATCCGCAACTACAAAAGAAGTATTAAGGTAAACCTAACCATAGCATGAAACATATGGATCCAAATCAGCCCCTTACGAAGCAACGCATAAACTAGGGTTTAAGCTTCTGTCACTCTAGCAACCCATCATCTACTTATTACTTCCCAATGCCTTCCTCTAGGCACAAATAATGGTGAAGTGTCATGTAGTCGACGTTCACATAACACCACTAGAGGAGAGACAACATACATCTCATCAAAATATCGAACGAATACCAAATTCACATGACTACTAATAGCAAGACTTCTCCCATGTCCTCAGGAACAAACATAACTACTCACAAAGCATATTCATGTTCATAATCAGAGGGGTATTAATAAGCATATAGGATCTGAACATATGATCTCCCACCAAATAAACCGACTAGCATCAACTACAAGGAGTAATCAACACTAGTAGCAACCTACATGTACCAATCCCAGACTTAGACACAAGAATTGGATAAAAGAGATGAACTAGGGTTTGAGAGGAGATGGTGCTGGTGAAGATGTTGATGGAGATTGGCCCCCTCCCGATGATAGGAGCGTTGGTGATGACGATGGCGATGATTTCCCCCTCCCGGAGGGAAGTGTCCCTAGTAGAACAGCTCCACCAGAGCCCTAGATTGGTTCCGCCAAGGTTCCGCCTCGTGGCGGCGGAGTCTCGTCCCGAAAGCTTGCTTATGATTTTTTTCTCAACGAAAGACTCCATATAGCAGAAGATGGGCATCAGAGGGCCACCAGGGAGCCCACGAGGCAGGGGGCGCGCCCAGGGGGGTAGGGCGCGCCCCCCACCCTCGTGGCCAGGGTGTGGGCCCCCTCTGGAACTTCTTGCACTCAGTATTTTTTTATATATTCTGAAAATAGCTTCCTTGAACTTTTAGGACTTTTGGAGCTGTGCAGAATAGGTCTCTAATATTTGCTCCTTTTCCAACCCAGAATCCCAGCTGCCGGCATTCTCCCTCTTTATGTAAACCTTGTAAAATAAGAGAGAATAGGCATAAGTATTGTGACATAATGTGTAATAACAGCCCATAATGCAATAAATATCGATATAAAAGCACGATGCAAAATGGATGTATCAACTCCCCCAAGCTTAGACCTCGCGTGTCCTCAAGCGAAAGTCGAAATCGAAAAATATGTCCACATGTTTAGAGATAGAGGTGTCGATAAAAATAAAATATAGACATGAGGGCATCATGATCATTCTTAGAACATCATGTTATATAATTATTGTCATATGATCTCTTATGCTAGAGTAACAATTCAATCACAATTTCAAGTATGAATCATAAACTCCATTGAAAACTAACAAACTATAATCTCAGTCATTGAAGCAATTGCAATTTATCATAACATAGGAAAGAGTCAATATAAGAGCTTTTCAGCATGTCCACATACTCAACTATCATATAGTCTTTCACAATTGTTAACACTCACACAATACTTATGGGTATGGAGTTTTAATCGGACACAGAGAAAGATAGGGGCTTATAGTTTTGCCTCCCAACGTTTTACCTCGAGGGTAATGTCAACAATAATAGTTCATGAAAACTCACATCCAATTAGCCATATATACCAGGATCTTTCCAACATATTGTGCTTGCCAAAAGATAAAATTTAAAAAGGAAAGGTGAAGATCACCATGACTCTTATGTAAGGTGGGAGATAAAAGTAAAAGATAGGCCCTTCACATAGGGAAGCATAGGTTGTCATGCGCTTTTATGGTTGGATGCACAAAATCTTAATGCGAAAGAATGTCACTTTATATTGCCACTTGTGATATGGACCTTTATTATTCAGTCTGTCGCTTTTATTTCTTCCACATCACAAGATTGTATAAAGCTTATTTTCTCCCACACTAATAAGTCATACATATTTAGAGAGCAATTTTTATTGCTTGCACCGATGACAACTTACTTGAAGGATCTTACTCAATCCATGGGTAGATATGGTGGACTCTCATGGCAAAACTGGGTTTAGGGATATTTGGAAGCACAAGTAGTATCTCTACTTGGTGCAAAGAATTTGGCTAACATGAGGGGAAGGGCAAGCTCAATCATGTTGGATGATCCATGACAATATAATTTATCTCAGATGTAAGAAAACATAACCCATTACGTTGTCTTCCTTGTCCAACGTTAACTCTTTAGCATGCCATATTTTAATGAGTGCTCACAATCATAAAAGATGTCCAAGATAGTGTATTTATATGTGAAGACCTCTCTTTCTTTATTACTTCCTATTAGTTGCAGCGATGACCAAAACTATGTTTGTCAACTCTCAACAACTTTTATTCATCATACTCTTTATATGTGAGCTCATTACTCTCCATATGATCCATATGATCTCTTTTATTTCTTTTTATTCTTCTCTTTTATTTTATTCCCTCAAGATCATAGCAAAATATCAAGCCCTTGACTCAACACTAATCTTTATTATATAGCTCACGGACTCGATTACATAGAGGGATCATAAAGCAAAACTCACAACTAGATCATACTAAAACTTTATTCTACTAGATCAAGATATTATCAAAAGAATCGAACTAAGAAAAACAGTAAAGATAAAAGTGATGGTGATATGATACCGAGGCACTCCCCCAAGCTTGTCAGTTGCCAAGGGAAGTGCCCATACCCATACGATTATGTGTGCTTTGTTGGTGAAGAAGATGGTGGTGATGATGAAGTAGGCTTGTCGTCCATCTTCCAAGGCATAGGCTCACCATCATAGAAGGATGAACCAGTCTCCGGGATCCTCAAATATGTAACCAAACTCATCCTCTTGAACCTATATTCATACTCACAGTTTTGGTTTTGCAGGTCATAGATTTGGGCTTGGAGGTGCTCGATCTTCTCGTGAAGCTTGAAGATGGTCTCCCCAATGTTCTTGGCATCCAGCTTGTGGTTGTTGGTGAACTCCGCAATCATCATGTGATTGGAGTCAAGTCCACGCTCGACCATCTCCTGGCACTTGAAAACTTGTTGCTCCATTGCCTCGAGCCTTGTCTCCATGCTTCCGGTCCTCCTTGGTCCCTCAACATCATGGATGTGCAGCACCCTCTCATGCATCTCAATGGTTTGAGGGTGTTGCAGCACTTCCGTGAGGTAGGGGTTGATGACTTTCTCGAAAAACTTGTCCTTGGGGGCACTTGGAGACGTCATGATGATCCAGATCTGTTAGAAAAACAGCTCGAAACAAGAACAGAGGACAATTGCGTGATACAAGAGTCAAAACCTTCAGGAGATTATATAATGAATTTTTACCGACCAAAATACGTAACGTGCAAGAAAACGGAGTCCGGAGAGCGCATGATGTCTACTACACAACCTTCTTCTTGTAGACGTTGTTGGGACTCCAAGTGCAGAGGTTTGTAGGACAGTAGCAAATTTCCCTCAAGTGAATGACCTAAGGTTTATCAATCCGTAGGAGGCATAGGATGAAGATGGTCTCTCTCAAGCAACCCTGCAACCAAATAACAAAGAGTCTCTTGTGTCCCCAACACACCCAATACAATGGTCAATTGTATAGGTGCACTAGTTCGGCGAAGAGATGGTGATACAAGTGGTATATGGATAGTAGATAAAGGTTTTTATAATCTGAAATAATAAAAACAGCAAGGTAGCAAGTGATAAAAGTGAGCGTAAATGGTATTTCAATGCTAGGAAACAAGGCCTAGGGTTCATACTTTCGCTAGTGTAAGTTACCTCAACAATAATATCATAATTGGATCACATAACTATCCCTCAACATGCAACAAAGAGTCACTCTAAAGTCACTAATAGTAGAGAACGAACGAAGAGATTATGGTAGGGTACGAAACCACCTCAAAGTTATTCTTTCCAATCAATCCGTTGGGCTATTCCTATAAGTGTCACAAACAACCCTAGAGTTCGTACTAGAATAACACCTTAAGACACAAATCAACCAAAACCCTAATGTCACCTAGATAATCCAATGTCACCTCAAGTATCCGTGGGTATGATTATACGATATGCATCAGACAATCTCAGATGCATCTATTCAACCAACACAAAGGACCTCAAAGAGTGCCCCAAAGTTTCTACCGGAGAATCACGACGAAAACGTGTGCCAACCCCTATGCATAGGTTCATGGGTGGAACCCACAAGTTGGTCACCAAAACATACATCAAGTGGCACGTGGTATCCCATTGTCACCACAGATATCCACGGCAAGACATACATCAAGTGTTCTCAAGTCTTTAAAGACTCAATCCGATAAGATTACTTCAAGGGGAAAACTCAATTCATTACAAGAGAGAAGAGGGGGAGGAGCAACATAAGATCCAACTATAATGCAAAGCTCGCAATACATCAAGATTGTGCCAAATCAAGAACACGAGAGAGAGAGAGAGAGAGAGAGAGAGAGAGAGATCAAACACATAGCTACTGGTACATACCCTCAGCCCCGAGGGAGAACTACTCCCTCCTCGTCATGGAGAGCACCGGGATGATGAAGATGGCCACCGGAGAAGGATTGCCCACTCCGGAAGGGTGCCGGAACGGGTCTAGATTGGCTTTCGGTGGCTACGGAGGCTTCTGGCGGCGGAACTCCCGATCTATTGTCCGTTCTGGAAGTTTTAGGGTATATGGAGTTATATAGGCAGAAGAAGTACGTCAGGGGAGCCACGGGGGCCCCACGAGGCAGGGGGTGCCCTAGGGGGGGCGCGCCCCCCTCCCTCGTGGGCAGCTCCCGTATCTTCTGACGTGGGGTCCAAGTCCATCAGGTGTGTTTCCTTCCAAAATTAACTTCTCCAGTTGATTTCGTTCTGTTTCGACTCCGTCTGATATTCCTTTTCTTCAAAACACTGAAATAGGCATAAAACAGCAGATCTGGGCTAGGCCTCCGGTTAATAGGTTAGTCCCAATAATAATATAAAAGTGGATAATAAAGCCCAATATTACCTAAAACAGTAGATAATATAGCATGGAGCAATCAAAAATTATAGATACATTGGAGACGTATCAAGCATCCCCAAGCTTAATTCTTGCTCGTCCTCGAGTAGGTAAATGATAAAAAGATAATTTTTGATGTGGAATGCTAGTTGGAATAATTTCAATGTAATTCTTCTCAATTGTGGCTTGAATATTCAGATCCATAAGATTCAAGACAAAAGTTTAATATTGACATAAAAACAATAATACTTCAAGCATACTAACTAAGCAATCATGTCTTCTCAAAATAACATGGCTAAAGAAAGCTATCCCTACAAAATCATATAGTCTGGCTATGCTCCATCTTCACCACACAAAATATTCAAATCATGCACAACCCCGATGACAAGCCAAGCAATTGTTTCATACTTTTGATGTTCTCCAACTTTTTCAATCTTCACGCAATACATGAGCGTGAGCCATGGACATAGCACTATAGGTGGAATAGAATGGTGGTTGTGGAGAAGACAAAAAGGAGAAGATAGTCTCACATCAACTAGGCGTATCAATGGCTATGGAAATGCCCATCAATAGATATCAACGTGAGTGAGTAGGGATTGCCATGCAACGGATGCACTAGAGCTATAAGTATATGAAAGCTCAAAAAGAAACTAAGTGGGTGTGCATCCAACTTGCTTGCTCATGAAGACCTAGGGCATTTTGAGGAAGCCCATCATTGGAATATACAAGCCAAGTTCTATAATGAAAGATTCCCACTAGTATATGAAAGTGATAACTCAAGAGACTCTCTATATGAATAACATGGTGCTACTTTGAAGCACAAGTGTGGTAAAAGGATAGTAGCATTGTCCCTTTTATTTATATATTTTTTTATTTGGCCTTTCTTCTTTTTTTGGCCTTTTTTGGACAATGCTCTATTAATGATGATCATCACACTTCTATTTATTTACAACTCAAGAATTGCAACTCAATACTTAGAACAAGATATGACTCTATATGAATGCCTCCGGCGGTGTACCGGGATGTGCAATGACTCATGAGTGACATGTATGAAAGAATTATGAACGGTGGCTTTGCCACAAATACAATGTCAACTATATGATCATGCAAAGCAATATGACAATGATGAAGCGTGTCATAATAAACGGAACGGTGGAAAGTTGCATGGTAATATATCTCAGAATGGCTATGGAAATGCCATAATAGGTAGGTATGGTGGCTGTTTTGAGGAAGGTATATGGTGGGTGTATGATACCGGCAAAAGCTGCGTGGTATTAGAGAGGCTAGCAAAGGTGGAAGGGTGAGAGTGCGTATAATCCATGGACTCAACATTAATCATAAAGAACTCACATACTTATTGCAAAATCTATTAGTTATCGAAACAAAGTACTACGCGCATGCTCCTGGGAGATAGATTGGTAGGAAAAGACCATCGCTCGTCCCCGACCGCCACTCATAAGGAAGGCAATCAATAAATAAATCATGCTCCGACTTCATCACATAACGGTTCACCATACGTGCATGCTACGGGAATCACAAACTTCAACACAAGTATCTCTCAAATTCATAACTACTCAACTAGCATGACTCTAATATCACCATCCTCATATCTCAAAACAATCATCAAGTATCAAACTTCTCTTAATATTCAACACACTAATAAGAGAATTTTATTATTCTTGAATACCTAGCATATTAGGATTTTAAGCAAATTACCATGCTATTTAAGACTCTCAAAATAATCTAAGTGAAGCATGAGAGTTCATCTATTTCTTCAAAATAAAACTACGACCATGCTCTAAAAGATATAAGTGAAGCACTAGAGCAAACAACAAACTACTCCGAAAGATATAAGTGAAGATCAATGAGTAGTCGAATAATTATGCAACTATGTGAAGACTCTATAACATTTATTAATTTCAGATCTTGGTATTCTATTCAAACACCAAGCAAAACAAAATAAGATGACATTCTAAGAATGGCAAACATCATGTGAAGAAGCAAAAACTTAGGATCAACCGATACTAACCGATAGTTGTTGAAGAAGAAAGGTGGGATGCCAACCGGGGCATCCCCAAGCTTAGATGCTTGAGACTTCTTGAAATATTATCTTAGGGTGCCTTGGGTATCCCCAAGCTTGAGCTTTTGTGTCTCCTTAATTCCTCTCATATCACGGTCTCCCTAAATCTCAAAAGCTTCATCCACACAAAACTCAACAAGGACTCGTGAGATAAGTTAGTATAAACCATTGCCAAAACCTTATCATACTCTACTGTAGCAAATCACTAAAATTATTATTCAACACTGCATACTAAATGCCTCTGCATATTTAATAGTCCTATCCTCAAATAGAATCATTAAAGAAGCAAACATATGCAAACAATGCAAACATAACAGCAATCTGCCTAAACAGGACAGTCTGTAAAGAATGCTGCAACATCCATACTTCCCTAGCTCCAAAAATTATGAAAGAAAATTCCCACTTTAGTAAATTTATAAGAGCTTAATATTAAAAATGTTTAAACATTTTATCCCATTCTGACTTTTCTAGGGAATTATTGCAACAGCGGTAAACTTTCTGTTTTCAAACAGCAACATGTATACTTGTAACATAGGCATAGTAAAGGCTATCAATGCCACTTTTATTGAAATAAAAGATGCAAAACATTGTTCTAAATAACAGAAAGCAAATCCTAACAAAATAAATTGACTCTCCAAGCAAAACACATATCATTTGGCGAATAAAAATATAGCTCCAAGTAAAGTTACCGATGAACGAAGACGAAAGAGGGGATGCCTTCCGGGGCATCCCCAAGCTTAGGCTCTTGGCTATCCTTGAATATTACCTTGGGGTGACTTGGGCATCCCCAATATTAGGCTCTTGCCACTCCTTATTCCATAGTCCATCGAATCCTTACCCAAAACTTGTAAACTTCACAACACAAAACTTAACAGAAAACTCGTAAGCTCCGTTAGTATAAGAAAGCAAAACACCACTTCAAGGTACTGTAATGAACTCATTCTTTATTTATATTGGTATTAAACCTACTTTATTCCAACTTCTCTATGGTTTATAAACTATTTTACTAGCCATAGATTCATCAAAATAAGTAAACAACACATGAAAAATAGAATCTGTCAAAGACAGAATAGTCTGTAGTAATCTGGATCAAACGTATACTTATGGAACTCATAAAATTCTCAAATAAATTTCTGGACCTAAGGAATTTATCTATTAATCATCTGCAAAAAGAATTAACTAAATTTCACTCTCCAAAAAAATGGCAGTAGTTCTCGTGAGCATTAAAGTTTCTGTTTTTGACAGCATGATCAACAAGACTTTCCCCAAGTCTTCCCAAAGGTTCTACTTGGCAAAAACACTAATTAAAAGCATAAAACCACATCTAAACAGAGGCTATATGAATTATTTATTACTAAACCGGAACAAAAAGCAAGGAATAAAAATAAAATTGGGTTGCCTCCCAACAAGCGCTATCGTTTAACGCCCCTAGCTAGGCATGATGATTTCAATGATGCTCACATAAAGGATAAGAATTGAAACGTAAAGAGAGCATCATAAGGAATATGACTAGCACATTTAAGTCTAAAATACTTCCTATGCATAGGGATTTTGTGAGCAAACAACTTATGGGAACAATAATCAACTTGCATAGGAAAGCAAAACAAGCATAACTTCAAAACTTTAAGCACATAGAGAGGAAACTTGATATTATTGCAATTCCTACAAGCATATATTCCTCCCTCATAATAATTTTCAGTAGCATCATGAATGAATTCAACAATATAACCAGCACCTAAAGCATTCTTTCATGATCTACAAGCATAGAAAATTTACTACTCTCCACATAAGCAAAATTCTTCTCATGAATAATAGTGGGAGCAAACTCAACAAAATAACTATCATGTGAATGAAAATTAAGATCAAGATGACAAGTTTCATGGTTATCATTATTCTTTAAAGCGTACGTGTCATCACAATAATCATCATAGATAGGAGGCATGCTTTCATCATAGTAAATTTGCTCATCGAAGCTTGGGGGACAAAAAATATCGTCTTCATCAAACATAGTTTCCCCAAGCTTGTGGCTTTGCATATCATTAGCATCATGGATATTCAAGGAATTCAAACTAACAACATTGCAATCATGCTCATCATTCGAATATTTAGTGCCAAACATTTTATAGATTTCTTCTTCTAGCACTTGAGCACAATTATCCTTTCCATCATACTCACGAAAGATATTAAAATGGTGAAGCGTATGAGACAAACTCAATTCCATTTTTTTGTAATTTTATTTTATAAACAAAACTAGTGATAAAACAAGAAACTAAAAGACTCGATTGCAAGATCTAAAGATATAGCTTCATGCACTCACCTCCCCAGCAACGGCGCCAGAAAAGAGTTTGATGTCTACTACACAACCTTCTTCTTGTAGACGTTGTTGGGCCTCCAAATGCAGAGGTTTGTAGGACAGTAGCAAATTTCCCTCAAGTGGATGACCTAAGGTTTATCAATCCGTAGGAGGCGTAGGATGAAGATGGTCTCTCTCAAGCAACCCTGCAACCAAATAACAAAGAGTCTCTTGTGTCCCCAACACACCCAATACAATGCTAAATTGTATAGGTGCACTAGTTCGGCGAAGAGATGGTGATACAAGTGGTATATGGATAGTAGATAAAGGTTTTTGTAATCTGAAATAATAAAAACAGCAAGGTAGCAAGTGATAAAAGTGAGCGTAAACGGTATTGCAATGCTAGGAAACAAGGCCTAGGGTTCATACTTTCGCTAGTGTAAGTTACCTCAACAATAATATCATAATTGGATCACATAACTATCCCTCAACATGCAACAAAGAGTCACTCCAAAGTCACTAATACCAGAGAAGGAACGAAGAGATTATGGTAGGGTACGAAACCACCTCAAAGTTATTCTTTCCAATCAATCCGTTGGGCTATTCCTATAAGTGTCACAAACAGCCCTAGAGTTCGTACTAGAATAACACCTTAAGACACACATCAACCAAAACCCTAATGTCACCTAGATACTCCAATGTCACCTCAAGTATCCATGGGTATGATTATACGATATGCATCACACAATCTCAGATTCATCTATTCACCTAACACAAAGGACCTCAAAGAGTGCCCCAAAGTTTCTACCGGAGAATCACGACGAAAACGTGTGCCAACCCCTATGCATAGGTTCATGGGCGGAACCCGCAAGTTGGTCACCAAAACATACATCAAGTGGCACGTGGTATCCCATTGTCACCACAGATATCCACGACAAGACATACATCAAGTGTTCTCAAGTCTTTAAAGACTCAATCCGATAAGATTACTTCAAGGGGAAAACTCAATTCATTACAAAAGAGAAGAGGGGGAGGAGAAACATAAGATCCAACTATAATAGCAAAGCTCGCGATACATCAAGATCGTGGCAAATCAAGAACACGGGAGAGAGAGAGAGAGATCAAACACATAGCTACTAGTACATACCCTCAGCCCCAAGGGAGAACTACTCCATCCTTGTCATGGAGAGCACCGGGATGATTAAGATGGCCACCGGAGAAGGATTGCCCCCTCCGGCGGGGTGCCAGAACGGGTCTTGATTGGCTTTCGGTGGCTACGGAGGCTTCTGGCGGCGGAACTCCCGATCTATTGTGTGTTCTGGAAGTTTTAGGGTATATGGAGTTATATAGGCAGAAGAAGCACGTCAGGGGAGCCATGGGGGCCCCATTAGGCAGGGGACGCGCCCTAGGGGGGCTCCCCCACCCTCGTGGGTAGCTCCCGTATCTTCTGACGTGGGGTCCAAGTCCATCAGGTGTGTTTCCTTCCAAAATTAACTTCTCCAGTTGATTTCATTCCGTTTCGACTCCGTCTGATATTCCTTTTCTTCAAAACACTGAAATAGGCATAAAACAGCACATCTGGGTTGGGCCTCTGGTTAATAGGTTAGTACCAAAAATAATATAAAAGTGGATAATAAAGCCCAATATTGCCTAAAACAGTAGATAATATAGCATGGAGCAATCAAAAATTATAGATACGTTGGAGACGTATCAGCGCATGAGGTGCCGACGAGGCAGGGGCGCCCAGGGTGTAGGGCACGCCCTCCACCCTCGTGGAGCCCTCGTGTCCTTCCCGGACTGCTTCTTATTTTTCTATTTTTCTAAATATTCCAAAACGGAGAAAAAATGCTATTAGAACTGTTTTGGAGTCGGTTTACATACCGTACAACATACCTATTCCTTTTCGGAGTCTGAAACGTTCCAGAAAGTGTCCCTTATGTATTCCTCTGGGGTTACGGTTTCAATAACATTAGTTTCAACATTTATAGGATTACTTGAGATATAATGTTTGATTCTTTGACCGTTCACCTCCTTCGGATTTGTGCCTTCGAAGTTGTTGATATTCATGGCACCGGAACGATAGACCTCCTCGATAACGTAAGGACCTTCCCATTTAGAGAGAAGTTTTCCTGCAAAAAATCTTAAACAAGAGTTTTATAGCAATACATAATCACCTACATTAAACTCACGCTTTTGTATCCTTTTGTCATGCCATCTTTTAACTTTTTCTTTAAACAATTTGGCATTCTCATAGGCTTGGGTTCTCCATTCATCAAGTGAGATAATGTCAAATAACATCTTCTCACCGACAAGTTTGAAATCATAATTGAGCTCTTTAATAGCCCAATAAGCCTTATGTTCTAGTTCGAGAGGTAAGTGACATGCTTTTCCATAAACCATTTTATACGGAGACATACCCATAGGATTTTTATATGCAGTTCTATAGGCCCATAATGCATCATCAAGTTTCTTGGACCAATTTTTTCTAGATCTATTAACAGCCTTTTGCAAAATTAATTTGAGTTCTCTATTACTCAATTCTACTTGACCACTAGACTGTGGGTGATAAGGAGATGCAATTCTATGATTGACATCATACTTTGCAAGCATTTTATGGAAAGCACCATGAATAAAATGTGAACCACCATCAGTCATTAAATATCTAGGGACCCCAAACCTTGGAAAAATAACTTCTTTAAGCATCTTAATAGAGGTGTTATGATCAGCACTACTAGTTGGAATAGCTTCTACCACTTAGTAACGTAATCAACAGCAACTAAAATATGTGTATACCCATTAGAGGCAGGAAAAGGTCACATATAATCAAAGCCCCAAACATCAAACGGTTCAATAACAAGTGAATAATTCGTAGGCATTTCTTGACGTCTACTAATATTACCAATTCTTTGACATTCATCACAAGATAAGACAAACTTACGGACATCCTTGAAGAGAGTAGGCCAATAAAAACCGGGTTGCAATACCTTATGTGCAGTTCTATCTCCAGCGTGGTGTCCTCTATAAGCTTCGGGGTGACACTTGCATAGAATCTGTTCCTATTCATGCTCAGGTACACAACGTCTAATAACACCATCTACTCCTTCTTTATAGAGATGTGGGTCATCCCAAAAGTAATGCCTTAAATTATAGAAAAACTTTTTCTTTTGCTGGTATGTGAAACTAGGTGGTATAAATTTAGCAACAATGTAATTACCATAATCAGCATACCATGGAGCAGTATGAGAAGCGTTTATGATATTTAATTGTTCATCAAGAAAGCTATCATCAATAGGTAGTGGGTCATCAAGAACATTTTCTAACCTAGACAAGTTATCTGCAATGGGGTTCTCAACTCCCTTTCTATCAATAATATGCAAATCAAATTCTTGTAGCAAGAGAACCCATCTAATAAGTCTAGGTTTAGCATCTTTCTTTTCCATAAGATATTTAATAGCAGCATGATTCATGTGAATAGTTACTTTAGAATCAACAATATAAGGTCTGAATTTATCACAAGCAAATACAGCTGCTAAGAATTCTTTTTCAGTAGTAGCATAATTTCTCTGGGCATTGTCTAGAGTTTTACTAGCATATTGAATAACATTTAATTTCTTATCAACTCTTTGCCCTAGAACAACACCTACAGCATAATCACTAGCATCACACATAATCTCAAAAGGTAAATTCCAATCAGGTGGCTGAACAATAGGTGTAGAGATCAATGCTTTCTTAAGTATTTCAAATGCTTCTACACAATCATCATCAAAGACAAACGGTATATATTTTTGTAATAAATTAGTCAGAGGCCGAGAAATTTTTGAGAAGTCCTTAATGAACCTCCTATAAAAGCCGGCATGACCAAGGAAACTTCTTATACCTTTGATGTCCTTGGGACACGACATCTTTTCAATAGCATCAACTTTAGTTTTATCAACTTCAATGCCCCTTTTAGAAATTTTATGCCCCAACACAATACCTTCATTAACCATAAAGTGGCATTTCTCCCAATTCAAGACAAGGTTAGTTTCTTCACATCTCTGCAAAACTCGATCAAGGTTGCTTAAGAAATCATCAAAAGAGGATCCATAAATGGAGAAATCGTCCATGAAAACCTCACAAATATTTTCACAAAAGTCAGAGAATATAGCCATCATGCATCTTTGAAAGGTAGCAGGTGCATTACATAAACCAAAAGGCATACGTCTATAAGCAAAAGTACCGAAAGGGCAAGTAAAAGTGGTCTTTGATTGATCATCAGCTGACACAGGTATTTGAGAGAAACCAGAATAACCATCTAGAAAGCAAAAATGTGTATGTTTGGATAATCTTTCTAGCATTTGATCAATGAAAGGTAAGGGGTAATGATCTTTTTTAGTAGCCTTATTTAGTTTGCGGAAATCAATTACCATCCTATAACCTATAATAATTCTTTGCGGAATCAATTCATCTTTATCATTTGGAACGACAGTAATACCTCCATTCTTAGGAACACAATGGACAGGACTTACCCACTGACTATCAGCAACGGAGCTTTAGTATTTCTTTTCTTACCACTTCTTTCATCTTAGGATTCAGCCGTCGTTGATGATCAATAACTGGTTTGGCATCTTTCTCCAAAGTTATTTTGTGTTGACATAGAGTGGGACTAATGCCCTTAAGATCATCAAGAGTATATCCAATAGCAGCACGGTGCTAGTCCAATCAACTTGATGTACGTCCTTGAGAGTTTTTTCCCCTAGGTCTCGCGACTAGGGTTTGCTAGTCCTCCGGGGGTGCCGCTGCCGAGAGTTACCATTGTCGTCGGGTGTGATCCGGCGAGTCTGTGCCTGCTAACCTGCTGCCTGCCTCCTCCCATCCCTAGGGTTGGCTCCTGGGTGTTTGGGTGCACGCAGTTAGGGCTTTAAGCTTGGAGTTTCCCAGCCATGGCGGGGATTGGTTCTGTGAGTGGATCGGGAGATCAGAGCCTTGAAGAAGAGGCAACACTGCTGGAATGATTGAACCTCCAGGATGAGGAGGTGGATGATCTAGTCTGGGAAGATGAAGCCGATGTTGAGGAAATTAAGCCAAAGTGTCTAGCCCTAGGGCGGCTGTTGACAACAAAAAGCTTCAGTCAGAGTGCGTTGATTGCGGACATGAAGGCGGATTGGAATGCAGCGCATCAGGTGGTTTGGAGGAGAATCAATACAAATCTGTTTTCAATTCAATTCAACTGCCTTGGAGAATGGAATAAAGCGATGCATCAAGGGCCATGGGATTTTAAGGGCTCAGCGCTGCTATTGACGGAGTATGATGGGTTTGCTAACCCGGAGAAGGTGAAACTAGATAAACTGGAGACGTGGTGTCAGATTCATAAACTGCCTGATGGTGTCCTGAGGAGCCCAGCGGCGTTGAGAAGCTTGGCCAGCAGAATTGGTGAAATTCAGGAGGTACAAGTGACACTACCCAATGGATTCATAGGTGAGTTCATTCGGGCCAGGGTGAAATTGGATGTTAATAAAAGGCTTACCAGGGCGGTTGGAATAACTAGAGCAGGGGAGACTGAGAAATATCTTGTTAAGTTTGAAAAACTTCCAACCTTCTGCCATGCATGTGGGTTCATGGGGCACTGGTATGAGGAATGTGGTACAGGAGAGCATGACATAACAAAATTCGAATGGGGCCCTTTTATGTTAGCTTCAAGGAGGGGAAGAGGAGGAGGTCGTGGAGGCCGAGGAGGCACAAGTAGAAGCACGGATAGGGGTGATGATGAGACGGAGGAAGGAGGAAGAGGAGTCGGGAGAGGACTTGCCAGAGGCAGAGGCCGCAATATTCAGATGGAACCGAATCCCACAAACCAGGGGAGTTGGAGATTTAATGCTGCGGGCCAAAGGACAATGAGGAGTGCAAGGGATGAGGATGAGAATATGCTAAACCCAAGCACCACCATCCCGAGTCAGGATGTGAGAGTGATGAAGGCTGTAGAAATGGGCCAATCGTTGGAAATACACCAGGCAAGTAATGCCAGAGGATTGGAACATGATGAGAACACAGTAGGGGCGGGAATCTATTTGGGAAAGAGAACAGCAGAGGATTCGACTGCAGTAGGGGCAGAAAACTTAGCCATGGTACCGGCGGGCAAAACTGTGAAATCGATCGTATCAAACTTAATACATCGCTATGAAGGAGAGGATGAAGAACCGAGCTGCTCAGAGAACCAAGCAACTACCCCCCAAAAGAATGCCAACAGGAAGAAGCTCAAAGGAGTGAATGGAGAAGTGCTAAGCAACGTAGAGGAGATAGAGCAAGAAACAGATTATGAGAGATCGGCGGCCCCTTTCGAAGGGGACCGCCGAGCGCAATGAAACTATTAAGTTGGAACTGTCGGGGGCTTGGGAACGCCCCGGCAGTTCGTGCTTTGCTGGACGTCCAGCGAAGTTGTAGCCCAGATGTGATGTTTTTGTCGGAGACACACCTAGAAAGCTATACGGCTGAATGTTTGAGGAGAAGACTAAAAATGGATCATAAAATAGTTTTTCCTGGTAATAGTAGGAAGGGAGGTTTGGTGATGCTATGGAAAAAGGAAATAAAGATTCTTCCACTAAATTTAGACCCAATGTTCATTGATGTACAAGTGGAGGATGAAACGCATTCAGTGTGGAGGTGCACGGGGATGTATGGTGAATTCAGGTGGGCGCACAAATATAAAACATGGGAGAGAATGCGCCGTTTGCACCAAAACAACAATATGCCGTGGCTACTGATTGGGGACCTGAATGAAATTCAATTCTTGTCTGAAAAGGAAGGAGGAAACCCGAGACCGTCGCAGTACATGCAGGCCTTCCAGTCGGCGATTGACGACTATGAATTGCGGGACATGGGTTATATAGGCGATCGGTTCACATGGCAGAGGGGTGGAATCAGGGAGAGGTTGGACAGAGGGCTAATCAACGCTGCTTGGGAAGCTATGTACCCATTGGCGGCACTGCAAAACATGCTATACAATCACTCGGACCACCGTCCAATTTTGGTTGATACAGAGTACTATGCTCCAGCACACGATGGTGGAGAACGTACAAAGCGCTTTGAAGCGAGATGGCTAAGGGAAAGAGATTTCCCGGAGCTAGTACAAGAGGCATGGCATGCAGCAAATTTGAATCCGAACCTCACAACCATCCAGGAGAAACTAAACAGCATGCATGCCTCGTTTCATGATTGGGATCAAAGGGTGCTGAAGAAACCAAAGAAAAGACTTCGGAAAGCGCAAAGAGAGCTTGAGGAAGTTATGACTGGTCCAATGGATGAAGCCAGTGAGGAGAAAAGGAAGGAGATCTTAGAGCTCATTGAATTCTTGCTTGAGTTAGAAGAAATTCATTACATGCAGCAATCAAGAGCGGGATGGATGAAACATGGAGACCGCAACACGGGGTTCTTCCAAGCCTATGCAAGTGCTAGGCGTAAAAAGAATATGATTAAAAAGCTGAAGGAGGAGAATGGAAATATTCTGGAAGGTATGGACGCCCTAAAGCCACATATAAAAGGCTACTTTAGTAACCTGTTTACATCCGAGGTTAATTATGTAGACCCTGCTGTCATAAATAAAGTGCAAACTAAAGTGACAGATCAAATGATGATATGTTAATGGCCCCTTATATTGCTGACGATGTGCGAAAAGCTGTGTTCAGTATTGGGGATCTTAAAGCCCCCGGGCCGGATGGCCTTCATGCCATTTTCTTCAAAAAATATTGGGGCATATTAGGAGATGAGATAACCCAAGAAGTTCTGTTTGCTATTAACAGAAGGCAGATTCTAGAGGAATGGAATGATACATCTATTGTGCTGATTCCCAAAGTTGATTCTCCTGAACTAATCACACAATATAGACCTATAAGCTTATGCAATGTTCTTTATAAAATCATTTCCAAGATGTTGGCTAGTAGACTGAAGGGTATCCTACCTGAGATCATATCACCTTCTCAGAGTGCTTTTGTTCCTGGGAGACTTATCACAGATAATGTTTTGATTGCCTATGAATGTGTTCATAAAATCAAGAATAAGAGGGTAGGGGCGGCTGGTCTGTGCGCAGTCAAGTTAGATATGCATAAGGCCTATGATCGAGTGGAATGGATCTTTCTCAGGAGAATGATGGAGAAACTGGGGTTTAACACACAATGGATAGATATGATCATGGCGTGTGTCTCTTCGGTAAGATACAAGGTGAGGATAAATTCTCAAGAAACTGAAATATTTATACCCTCAAGGGGGACTAGACAAGGGGATCCCCTTTCTCCCTATTTGTTTCTTATATGTGCAGAAGGATTATCCAGCATGTTGTGGTATGAAGAAGAAGTTGGTGGCATGGATGGGATTAGTGTGTGTGTAGAAATGCACCATCAGTATCACACCTTTTATTTGCTGATGATTCACTAATACTCATGAGAGCAGATGTGTTAAATGCAACTTCCTTACAACAAGTTCTGGATGCCTATTGTGCAAGTTCTGGACAGATGGTGAGCCTGGCTAAATCAAGCATATATTTCAGCCCTAATACCAGTGAGGTAACAAAAGCAAAAATTGGTCAAATACTTCATATTGATACAGAAGCCTTGTCAGACATATATCTAGGTCTTCCAACTATTGTGGGGGCAGATAAGAGTGATTGTTTCAGGCATTTTTTTGAAAGGATAAAAAAAGAATATTAGGGTGGATGGAAAAACAACTTTTGGTTGGGGGCAAAGAGATTTTACTGAAAGCTGTTGCACAAGCTATCCCAGTTTTTGCTATGTCAGTTTTCTATATCCCAAAGGGGATTTGTAAAGAGATTACAGATATCATAGCTCAGTTTTGGTGGGGGGATGATGAGGATCACAAGAGGATGCATTGGATGGCATGGTGGAAGCTTTGCATCCCCAAAAGTGAAGGTGGAATGGGATTTCGAGACATATACTCTTTTAACTTAGCAATGCTTGCAAAGCAGTGCTAGAGGATTGTAACAAAGCCGGAGTCCCTAGTGGCCCGTGTGTTGAAAGCTAAATACTTCCCTAATGGAAGTATCTTAGAAGCTACCCCGAAAAACGGGTCTTCCTTCACTTGGCAAAGCATGCCGAAAGGATTAGAAACATTTAAAAGAGGATATATTTGGAGAATTGGTACGGGAGAACATGTGAATATCTGGAACGACCCATGGATCCCTACCAGCGCAGACAGGAAAGTGATCACCCCTCATAACCAAACGCTTCTGACAAGAGTTTGTGACTTGATGGATCCGTTGTCTGGAACTTGGGATGAGGAGTTACTAAGAGATATATTTTGGGCAGTGGATGTACGGAGGATTATGCAAATCCCAATATACCCGCAAGCCTTCAAAGATTTCATTGCTTGGAAACCTAACCGAACAGGGATTTTCTCTGTCAAAACGGCCTACCACCTTCAGTGGAATCATACTTTTAGGGAGCATGCAAACAGGGTAGAGAGCCCGACTAGATCCACACCCTTGGATATTTGGAATACTCTATGGAAACTACAGGTGCCACGTAAAGTTCAAATCTTTGGTTGGAGAATATTGCGAGGGATCGTCCCACTAAAATCAATCCTAATGAACCGGCATGTAGGATCGGATGGGGCCTGTCCGATTTGTCATCAGGGCATGGAGGATCTTAAACACCTTCTGTTCTTGTGCACTAATGCAAAGGAGCTGTGGAGGCGACTGGGTATGATGGATGTCATCGAACACTCAGCTGTGGTTGATCGGTCGGGGTCTGTTATTGTTGAACACATTCTATCTCTACCAAAGAATCAACTATCCATACACCCTAATGCCGAGTTTAAGCAAGGTCTGATGGTGGGGGCATGGTATCTGTGGTGGATAAGGAGGCAGATTGCTCATAATGAACAGGTTCTGCCAACATTGAGATGGCCTGTGTCGGTCCTCTCTATAATACGTAACTTTGCAACAATACATGCAGGTCCCTTGAGCGTGCCTGAAGCGAAATGGACAAAACCGAACCCAGGTTCCATTAAAATGAATGTTGATGCCGCTTTCTTCTCAGATGAAGGGGTGGGTGCGACCTTGGTGGTCCTATGAGATGGAAGGGGAAGTTTTATTGCGGCCCAATGCAAGTTCCTCCCGGTGGCAATAGATGCGATTACATCAGAAGCCATGGCAATGAGGGACGGATTGGAATTTGCTAATTCACTGGGATTTAGCTGTCTGGAGGCGGAATCTGACTCTTTACAAGTTATCAATTTCTGTTCGGGTCAAACAAGATGGTGGGATGAAGCGGCAGCGCTCTTTGCAGAATGTGTGGACTTAAGTACATCGATCGGGAAGGTCATCTACAAGCACTGCTTACGTTCTTGTAACCGTGCAGCTCATGTGCTAGCAAACTTCAGTTATTGTAATAAGGTTTCTTCTGTTTGGTTGCATGAGCCTCCTAATATTCTGGTTAGGGAGCTCGTGGACGATGTAAACATTATCCATAATCAATAAAGCTAGCCATGATGGCCTTTCCTCAAAAAAATAGCAGCACGGTGCTTCTTCAGAGTTTTCAATAATTTTCTTCCTCCTTCTCTGAAAGGTTAGCACTAATAATAACAGGATATATCTTATTTTCATCAAGATAAGCATATTTAAGAGTATCAGGCAATGGTTTAAGCTCAAACACGGGATCACCCTTGGGTGGAGGAGGATCCCCTAAGATTTCAACAGGCAAGTTGTGTTTCAGAATAGGTCTCTGTTTAAAGAACACTTCATCTATTTCCCTTCTTTCTTTCATAAACATATCATTTTCATGGTCTAGCAAATATTGTTCTAAAGGATCACTAGGAGGTACGGCAATAGAAGCAAGACCAATAATTTCATCTTTACTAGGCAATTCCTCTTCACGGTGTTGTCTACAAAATTTAGAAAAGTTGAACTCATGAGACATATCACCTAAACCAATAGTAACAACATCCTTTTCGCAGTCTATCCTAGCATTAACAGTGTTTAAGAAGGGTCTACCAAATATAATGGGACAAAAGCTATCTTGTGGGGAACCAAGAACAAGAAAATCAGTAGGATATTTAGTTTAACCACAGAAGACTTCAACATCTCTAACAATCCCAATTGGTGAAATAGTATCTCTATTGGCAAGTTTAATTGTGACATCTTCGAACTCAGCAGGTGCAATATCATGCATAATTTCTTTGTATAAGTCAATAGGTATTGCACTAGCACTAGCACCCATATCACACAAGCCATGATAACAATGATCTCCTATTTTAACAGAAATAACAGGCATGCCTACCACAGGTCTATGTTTATCTTTAGCACAAGGTTTAGCAATTCTAGCAGTTTCATCACAAAAATAAATAACATGCCCATCAATATTATCAGCCAAGAGATCCTTAACAATAGCAATATTAGGTTCAACTTTAACTTGCTCAGGAGGTGTATAGGTTCTAATACTGCTTTTACAAACAACAGTTGAAGCTTTAGCATTATCTTTTATCCTAACAGGAAAAGGTGGTTTCTCAACATAAGCGGTAGGAATAATAGGATCATTATAAGTGATAGTCTTTTCTTCAACTTTAATAGGTGCAACTACTTTTACTTCTATGGGAGGATGATATTTAAACCACTTCTCCTTAGGGAGATCAACATGAGTAGCAAAATATTCACAGAAAGAAGCTACTATCTCAGAGTCAAGTCCATATTTAGTGCTAAATTTACGGAAAACATCAGTATCAATAAAAGATTTAACACAATCAAACTTAGGTGTCATACCTGACTCCTTACCTTCGTCGAGATCCCAATCTTCAGAGTTGCGTTTAATTCTTTCCAATAAATCCCATTTGAATTCAATAGTCTTCATCATAAAAGAGCCAACACAAGAAGGATCGAGCATGGTGCGATTGTTATCAGAAAGCCGAGCATAATTTTTTTGGATAATCATTTCTCTTGAGAGCTCATGATTGGGGCATGAATATAACATTGATTTAAGCCTCCCCCAAGCTTGAGCGATGCTTTCTCCTTCACGAGGCTAAAAATTATATATATAATTGTGATCACGATGAACAAGATGCATAGGATAAAACTTCTGATGAAATTCCAATTTCAATCGTTTGTAGTTCCATGATCTCATATCATCACATAGCATATACCATGTCAATGCATCTCCCTTAAAAGATAGAGGGAAGACCTTCTTCTTGATAACATCATCGGGCATACCTGCAAGCTTAAATAATCCACAAACTTTATCCACATATATTAGGTGCTCATCAGGATGTAATGTTCCATCTCCTGCAAAAGGATTAGCTAGCAGTTTTTCTATCATACCCGAAGGAATTTCAAAGTAGACATTTTCATTTTCAGTAGGTTCAGTAGGTTGAGGAGAAACTCTTTGCTCTACTGGTCGGGGTGAAGATACCCCGAAAAAGCCCCTCAGAGGATTACTTTCCATAGTAATAAGTGACAGTAATTTCAGCACACTAGATATATTTTTACTTAACAAATTCACCTACCAAAGGTGCTTCACTCCCCGGCAACGACGCCAGAAAAGAGTCTTGATGACTCACAAGTATAGGGGATCTATCGTAGTTCTTTCGATAAGTAAGAGTGTCGAACCCAACGAGGAGCAGAAGGAAATGATAAGCGGTTTTCAGCAAGGTATTCTCTGCAAGCACTGAAATTATAGGTAATAGATAGTTTTGTGATAAGATAATTTGTAATGAGCAACAAGTAACAAAAGTAAATAAAGTGAAGCAAGGTGGCCCAATCCTTTTTGTAGCAAAGGACAAGCCTGGACAAACTCTTCTATAGAAGAAAGCGCTCCCGAGGACACATGGGAATTATCGTCAAGCTAGTTTTCATCATGTTCATATGATTCGCGTTCGGTACTTTGATAATTTGATATGTGGGTGGACCAGTGCTTGGGTTCTGTCCTTACTTGGACAAGCATCCCACTTATGATTAACTCCTATTGCAAGCATCCTCAACTATAAAAGAAGTATTAAGGTAAACCTAACCATAGCATGAAACATATGGATCCAAATCAGCCCCTTACGAAGCAATGCATAAACTAGGGTTTAAGCTTCTGTCACTCTAGCAACCCATCATATACTTATTACTTCCCAATGCCTTCCTCTAGGCCCAAATAATGGTGAAGTGTCATGTAGTCGATGTTCACATAACACCACTAGAGGAGATACAACATACATCTCATCAAAATATCGAACGAATACCAAATTCACATGACTACTAATAGCAAGACTTCTCCCATGTCCTCAAGAACAAACGTAACTACTCACAAAGCATATTCATGTTCATAATCAGAGGGGTATTAATATGCATATAGGATCTGAACATATGATCTTCCACCAAATAAACCGACTAGCATCAACTACAAGGAGTAATCAACACTACTTGTTGGGGATATTACTACTGGAGGTAAACCGGCCTTATGTAGCCGGGTTGACTCCTTGAAGATTAGAAGCCCATGAAGACATAAAGATGCTAGCGCTTTACGGAGGGTCCAAAGGCGAGTTACAATATGTAAATGTAAACCGGCCTAGTCATGTAACTTGTATAGTAAGATAGAAAGAGAGAGGCCGAACCGGATACGTTTATAAACCGGCTTTGGGACTCTGTAGCCCGACGAGCGTCAACCTATGTATATAAAGGGACGATCCGGCCGCGGTTTAGGGACAGACAACAACAACTCAAAAGCCAGACAAAGCGGATTCGCTCCCTGGCCTTCGAAACCCTAGCAATACCAATCACAACTAGACGTAGGTTTTTACCTTCATCGAAGGGGCCGAACTAGTATAAACTCCCGTGTCCCCTTGTCCGGTTTAACCCCTTTAAGCTAACTCGTTGCGATGGCTCCACAACTAAGTCCTTTCACGAGGACATCTGCCGTGACAAACCCACGACAGTTAGCGCCCACCGTGGGGCTATCGCATGATGGTTTCAAGTTCTTGAAGGGCAGCTTCGATGGACTTAAGGGATACGCTATGGGCCGGATGACGAAGAGTCGCCGCGGCAAGCTCTACATCGACAATGCAGGATGGGATCCCGATTCAAACGAATACGGGTACCGGGTCCCCTTTGGTGGGATTCATGTCTTCATCGGCAAGATCAGCGAACCGGCCCCCGAGCCGGACATCTGCACCGACATCATCGAAACGGCTCGGCGTGCAAGTCCTTCGCCGGTTCAGCCCGAGGTAAGGCATCTTTTCGTAGGTGTCGTCCATGGATCAGGGCACGAGGACGGACCGGTGTCCGAAGGAGAAACCGTAGTCTGCTTTCATGACGAGTCTTCTGGAGAAACCGAATCGCTTTACCAGTTGCAGGACGGCCGGATTGAGGGAGGATCTGAGGGCAACAGTATCCCGGATTCCCCCGGTCTGCCAAACCGGGCCGCCATCTTCATGGCCAGCACACAATCGGCGCCTCATTCATATACCGTCGCAGCAATGCTCTCTGGTTCAACAACGGCCACACCAGCAGGGGCAGGAAGCTCGGCGCCACCTTCGGCCCAAGTCTTATCTGATTTGTTCGACGCTCTGGCAACATTGATGTCCGCGGAGGTAGACGCAGCAGCCAGGGATCAGCACGATGCGGAGATTGCAAAGGTGAAAGATCAGATAGCCCAGGCCAAGGCAGACCTGGCAGTAGAGAACTCCAGGATGGCTACGGAGCGGGTCGAGTTGGAAGCACAGGCTTACCGGATTAGACTGGATCAGAATGCTTCAGAGGAAGTCATGAGAAGAAGGTACCGATCACGTCTCCCGTCGGTTTATGAGCCGTAGAATCTTTTCAACACGCCAGGCGCAGGAGCTGGTAACCAACCCACACTAAACCAGGCGGTGGCACCGGGAGCAGGAGCGCCAGTTCAGCCGCGCACGACGGACCTGCCTCGCCAGAACAACATTGTACCATCAACGCCGCCCGGGCATTATTCCAACCTGTTGGACAACATTGTGGCCGCTGCATCACGCCTGGCGGCCCTCCCAACCGACGGCGAGTCACCAGTGGTAGTGGAAGCACATCGGGCCAGGGATCTCCTTCAGACAGCACTGAATCAACCGCAAGCATATTCACACAGCCATGAGAGGATTCACTCCACTCCCCGCCCAAGCCGGAGTTGTAGCAGACAGGTGGAAGACGAACCGGCCGTGTCCAGTAGTGCATGCCGCCAAAATTTGCCACGAGGGAAAAACCTGGCTGGGGGAGGTGCTAATGCACAAGATGTTGTGGATCATGGCCGCGCACGTCGAGAGGCCGGGTTGATAGCTCGACAAGAGGCACGACAGCATACTACGGTTCACCCCACTGCCTCCGTGGAGAAAGGGGCGATGTTCAGTTCCTTAGGGGTACCGTGTTTATCTCCTACTTTGCGTAATGTGCGACTACCCAAGGATTTCAAGGGACCTCGTAAGGTACCAAATTATACCGCCGATTTGCAGCCAGAGGCGTGTGCTAAATATTTCACCATGATGTTGGAAGGAACAGCTCGCACTTGGTTGAAGAGCTTGACGACCAACTCTATTGGATCATGGGCCGAATTGAAGCACCGGTTTATCCAGAACTTCAAGGATACGTGTAAGCAGCCGATGTCAATTGTAGATCTGGCCACTTGTGTCCAAGAGGAAGGGGAGTCCACGACCCATTGGGTCAAACGGGTTTCGGCAATTTTGCATTCGTCAGATCGTATCAACGCAGACACCGCAGTGTTAACGTTAGAGGGTAATTGCGGTTTCAAACCGTTGAAACAGAAGTTGGGAAGGCTCAAACGTCACTGCAATGACATGTCAACACTCATGGCTGCTTTGGTTAAATACGCCGATTCAGATAATACCAACGATCCGGATTCAGAGGAGGACAAACCGGAGAAGGGTAAGAAGACCGGCAATGCCAAAGGCCAACAACACAATCCGGCAGGCCATGGAAACACTGGTAAACGCAAGGCCGACAGTGGTTTGGACTTTGTCGTAAATACCAACGCACAGGAGAATGGCCAGCACCGTAAAGGCAAGCAGCCCCAGAGGGGTGGAGGTCCAGGCAACAATTTGGACGTTTGTTAAATCAGCCCTGTCCAAAGCATGGATCAAAGGAGAAACCGACATCACATCTCTGGAAAGATTGTTATATCATGCGGGAATTCAAGAATTCCAATATGGTCCAATATGACAATGGCCCGCCCGGCAGTTCAGGAGGAGGTTTCCATGGGCCGAGTTACGAAGGCGGTGGTTCCGGTTCAGGGTTTCCAGGCAATCAAACCGGACACGTCAATCAAGGACACCAAGGCAACCAGGGAGGTTACAACCATCAGGGGAGTCAGCAGCAACAGCAGCAGTCGGGTTATCAGAGCAATCCAAACAGCTGAACAGTGGGCAATATCATGTCTTCACTACTAGTTTGTGCAAACGTGATCAGAAGCTTCACAAAAGGGTAGTCAACTCTGTTGAGCCGGCAGTACCTCAGTATTTACGCTGGTCGGAGCAACCTATTTTGTGGAGCAGAGAGGATCACCCGCCCCGGGTTGATAATCCAGGTCATTTGGCCTTGGTGGTAGCCCCTCAAGTTGGGGGATACAAGTTCACTAAAGTGCTCATGGATGGGGGAAGTAGTATCAATATTTTGTATTATGATACATTCCGCCGTATGGGGTTGACAGATAAGGATCTTAAACCGTCGAATACGGTATTTCATGGTGTGGTGCCTGGTAACTCTGCATATCCTGTTGGTAAGATAGCTTTGGAGGTAGCTTTTGGAGATGACTATGATTCAAGGTCAGAAACAGTGACATTTGAGGTGGTGAAGATCAAAAGTCCGTACCACACTCTGTTTGGGCGGCCGGTTTATGCTAAGTTTATGGCAAGGCCATGTTATGTTTACCTTCAGCTTAAAATGCCAGGTCATAAGGGGACTATCACAGTACATGGAAGTAGAAATATTGCTTTGGAGTGTGAAGAAGGCGATGCGGCTTATGCTGAGTCGGCTTGTGCCACGGAGGAGTTAACATTCTATAAGGAGCAAGTTGATCCGGCAGACATGACCTCCTTAAAAAAGCCAACCACGGAACATGATCCAGCATTGAAGTTCAAATCAGCTACAGACACTAAGATGGTTGACTTTGTCCCTAGCGATTCATCCAAACAGTTCAGCATCAGCGCTAACCTGGATCCCAAATAGGAAAGCGCGCTCATCGAGTTCATCCGTGAGAATCGGGACATCTTTGCATGGAAACCTTCTGACATGCCAGGTGTACCGAGAGAACTCGCTGAGCACACACTCAACATTGATCCGAAATTCAAACCGGTCCAACAGTTCCTCCGCCGCTTCAACGAGGAAAGGCGCAAGGCTATAGGTGAAGAGGTCGCCCGTTTGTTAGTTGCTGGGTTTATTGTTGAAGTTTTTCATCCAGAGTGGTTAGCCAATCCTGTGCTAGTTCTTAAGAAAAACGGCACTTGGCGCATGTGTGTGGACTACACAGATTTAAACAAGGCTTGCCCTGCAGACCCCTTTGCTCTCACTTGCATTGATCAGATAATTGATGCTACGGCGGGTTGTGACCGTTTGTATTTTTTAGATGCTTACTCTGGTTATCATCAGATCAAAATGGTAGTTAAGGACCAGGAGAAGACAACCTTTATAACTCCCTTTGGAGCCTTCTGCTATGTTTCCATGCCCTTTGGACTCATGAGTGCCCAGGCAACTTACCAGCGATGTGTTCAGAATTGCCTTCATAAGCAAATTGGGCGCAATGTCCATGCGTATGTAGATGATATTGTGGTCAAATCCAGAAAGGAGGAGACTTTGATAGATGATCTACGGGAAACTTTTGACAATCTCCGGGTCTACAAGATGATGCTCAATCCGGAGAAGTGTGTTTTCGGTGTCCCGGCAGGCAAGCTCTTAGGATTTCTGGTTTCAAACAGAGGCATTGAGGCTAATCCAGAAAAGATCGCAACAATTATGTCCTTGGCTAAACCGGCGTGCATTAACGATGTGCAATGTCTGGCTGGCCGGATTACAGCCTTGAGCCAGTTTATCAACCGCCTTGGAGAGAAGGCCATTCCCTTATATCAGATGCTCAAGAAAACGGATAACTTTGTCTGGAGTGAAGCAGCTAATAAGGCAATTGAAGATCTGAAGAAACAGCTCGTGGAACCACCCGTGCTGGCAGCACCGATCGATAAAGAGCCCTTATTATTATATGTGGCTGCTAATGCCCGGGCTATCAGCGTAGACATTGTGGTAGAGCGCAAAGAGCCCGGCAAAGAGTATCCGGTTCAACGGCCGGTTTATTATATCAGTGAGGTGCTCATTGAGTCAAAACATAGGTATCTGCATTGGCTGAAACTGGTGTATGGGGTGTTTATGGCAAGCTGGAAGCTCGAACACTATTTTCAGGGCCATCCTATCACAGTAGTCAGTTCAGCTCCTCTGGGTGACATCATTCAAAACAGAGAGGCAACTGGCCGGATTGCCAAGTGGGCCATTGAGCTTGGACCCCATGGGCTCAGATATATACCCCTCACGGCGATCAAGTCCCAGGCACTCATAGATTTCATCAACGATTGGACGGAGTTACAGGCACCTGAGGAGAAACCAGATAATACATATTGGACTATTCATTTTGATGGGTCCAGACAGCTAGAGGGTTCGGGGGCTAGAGTCGTATTAACTTCCCCATGAGGTGATAAGTTTTGTTATGTCCTCCGTTTAATGTTCCCTTGTACTAATAATGCAGCTGAATATGAGGCTTTACTCCACGGTCTTCGGATGGCTAAAGAGATGAATTTGAGCCGGGTTAAGTGCTTCGGCAATTCAGATCTAGTGGCTCAGCAAGTGTCTGGCACTTGGGATTCTAAAGACCCACTCATGGTTGCATATCGGCGAGAGGTGGACACAGTGGCTGGTCACTTTAAAGGTTATCACGTGGACCATATAGACCGGCGGAAGAATGAAGCGGTGGATGCTTTAAGTCGTCTTGGTTCCCAACGTAAAACCGGTTCCGCCCAATGTCTTTCTTGATGTGTTGCACAATCCGTCAGTCAAAATACCAACCGAAGAAGATTTGGTTGTTCCTGATCCGGAGGCTCAATTGGTGGCAGCTTTGCATGCCATACCGGATTGGACGATCCCATATCTGGATTACATGAACCGGGGTGAGTTACCAGCTGAGGAAACGTTGGCTCGACAGATAATCCGGCGTTCCAAGTCCATGACCATACTCAACGGGGAGTTACATCATTACATTGTTTCAGGAGCGATTCAACGATGCGTTTCTCCTCAAGAAGGTTGTGAGATTTTGTGAGAAATTCATAAAGGGGATTGCGGTCATCACGCCGGTTCAAAGTCGTTGGTTGCTAAAGCTTTTCGCCACGGTTTTTACTGGTTGACGGCGCATGCTGATGCGGAGGATTTAGTCAAAAGATGTGATGGATGTCAAAAGTTTGCCCGCCGTGCGCACGTTCCGGATCAAGAGTTGCGGTTGATTCCAATTACGTGGCCGTTTGCCACTTGGGGGCTGGATATGGTTGGACCCTTCAAGCGCTCCAAGGACAAGAAGACCCATCTGTTAGTAGCAGTTGATAAATTCACTAAATGGGTAGAGGCAGAGCCAGTCAGCAAGTGTGATGCAGCCACAGCGGTTCAGTTCATCAAAAAGGTGATATTCTGGTTTGGCTTTCCACATAGCATTATAACAGATAATGGCACTAACTTGTCAAAAGGAGAGATGGAAGAATTCAGTCAACGTGAGCATATCCGGCTTGATATAGCATCAGTGGCTGACCCCCAATCTAATGGTCAAGCGGAAAGGGCAAATCAAGAAATTCTGTGAGGTATCAAACCAAGGCTTATGGTTCCCTTAAAGCGGATGCCGGGTTGTTGGGTCGAGGAGCTACCTTCTGTGTTATGGAGCATCAACACCACACCCAATAGGTCTACGGGTTACATGCCTTTCTTCATGGTTTATGGAGCAGAGGCGGTTCTTCCTAGTGACATCCGTCACGATTCGCACCGTGTGGCAGCTTATGTTGAAGCTGATAATGAGAAGGCACGTCAGGATTCTCTGGACCTGTTGGATGAAGAGCGGGATCTTGCAGCAGCGTGTTCGGCGATTTATCAACAAGATCTCCGACGTTATCATAGCCGCCTGGTTAAAACTAGAACCTTTCAAGAAGGTGATTTGGTGCTCCGGCTCATCCAGGATCAGACTGATATGCATAAGTTACCCCCCCCCTTGGGAAGGACCCTTTGTGGTCAGCAAAAATCTGCACAACGGATCCTACTACCTCATTGATGTTCGAGAGCATGAAGACTCACGTCAATCGAAGGAGGAGAAAAAGAGGCCATGGAACATAGCTCTCCTTCGGCCTTACTATACTTGAAGCCATATGCTTTTTCACCTGTACATATTTATGACAGTGTATATACCATATAATAAACCGAAGCCTCCGTTATAAGCGGGGTATCTGTTCTTTCTTATATCATATGTGTGCTTTTACAAGTTAATGGTCAAAGCGGAGTCTTTGTTAAACCGGATTTAGCAACTACATAAAGATAAAGAAAATCACTAGGGGGCTTGGTCATGTTTGAACCACAGCTACACCTCTTGATAGGCATTTCAGCCACACAAGGAAAAAATTTGTGGATCCAAAGAGAGTATTGTACACTGTACAAAGTCAAACATAGGCACACGCTGAGCATCGCTCACAAAGTTACTTGGGGGCTCTTTTTTGCAAAGCAACAAAGAGTTTTAAAGGACCCTCGTAATTGGCTATCAAGCCACGGCTTGGAAGCCTGGTGTATTCACCTAAAACCCTGGGTTAACCTGCCTTCATCAAGTAAGCCACTCCTATCCAGGTAATCCTGGCATGACCCATCGAACGTTTGACAAGTCAATCTTTTACAGACCCTGAACTTGTCATAGTTAAAATGGTGATTGATTAATTGTAGGCCCATCTTAAAAGGCTTTGTTAAATGGTTTAACTCAGAGGCCTGGCAGCCCATGAAAAGCCTCGATTTGGAGCCTGGCAGCTCATAAAAAGCCTCGCATATTTTCCTATTTGAATTCTGTTTGTTGACAATCATAAGTATTTTTTGATAAACCGGCATCCTTGATCCGGCTTGCTTTCCAACCACCGGCTGTTGGCTCATGATCAGTTATAAACCGATGGTCACTGACCCGGTATGGTTTGACTAAATCACCAGTGTTATGAAGAAAATCCGGTAGGTATACCGGTCCGGTTTAATAGATAGACCAGCATTATGAAGATGAGATTATCAAACGTATCGGGTTGGTGTTAAACACCTTTGATGTATACACGTTTGCTCACTCAATGAGGTATGTTCTGTACATTATTTTTTGTACAAACACTTGATTATTCAGCTCAAGTACTATATACTTCTTGGATATTATGACATGTTTAGTGGTAAACCGCTAGACACTTTTAAGTTTTTTGTAGCCAGGAAGGCAAGTCATCATAGACTATGCATAAAATATATCCTGAAGGGCGGCACAGATTGTCACAACAGGCTATGAAGCATGCTCGATGGCATGGCAGATAAACAAAGTTTCAGCTATCCTATTACATGAAGCTTTAAAGCAGCTCAACAGTGCCATTGTTTTTCATAGTAGCAATATAAACCGGCGACCGGATTAGGACTCTTCATCATGACGGTTTGACGGTTGCGGATCAGTTGGTGTACGCACTTCTTCATCCCTCCCCAGCCGCTGGAAATCAGCCGTTGACCAATCGATTCCTGTTAAAGCTTGGAATACTGCTTCTTCATGGATAAGATCAGAAGGGTTAATATCAGGGGCATAAGTGTGCTTACGAATCGGAGGCACAAGTTCTTCGAATTCATGGATCTCGGTCGGTTGTCTTTTCCCTTCTGCATCATAAAATAGTTGAAAATGGGACAAATCGGTGTCTTCAGCTAATTTGCTGGCCGCTGGCCGCATCTGTTTGGTCAACCGCCGAAGATCATCGTTATCAAAGTTTCAACCGTCTTCTTTAACGCCTGGATACCCTTTAATGATATCCTCCGCTTCAAGATCTGGAATCCAGGCCTTGGCTCGAATAAGGGCAGTTAATGCTCCGGCTCTTGCATCGGCTCTTTTCAACTCGGTAATACGCGCCGGTAACATGCCCAGCTTCTCAAGGGTTTCCTTAATCAACGTTGGCACCGGTTTGTTATAAGCTGCTGTACTAATGGCTCGCTGAGATCCAGAGTATAGCTGCTCAACCAATGTGTATGCCGCTTTGAGCTTCATCCGCATATCTGCACCAAGATGAGTGATCCGAGTTCCTGCCAAAGATTTTTCAACATCATGGTCAGTTTTAAGATTGATTGACTGATGCAACATAAATAAGCAGATACTTACCAAAGATAGCAGAGGTCATAGCGTTGATTTGGCGCTTCAAACCGGCTAGTTCTTCAGCCACGGGTTTCAGGGCTTCCTCGGCATCTACGACTCTTTTGGTTAAACCGGCTTTTTCGATTTCCCATGCAGCACGATCTTGATTGAAGGATTCTTTCAATTTTTCCATTCCGGACAGGGCCTGGGTTAGCTCCTCTTTGGCTTTTGCAGCTTCGGCTTGTTGTGACTTCACATTTTCTTGCAAGTCAGAGTTTTTGGCATCTTTGCTTCTCAGTTCAGCCTGCAACATTGAAGGTATCTTCAATAAAACAACATATATATGCACTAAGTATAAAGCATATAACAAGTTATCCACTCATACTTGGGGGCTAATTCTTATTTGCTCTCAAATACTACCTTCTATACAAGTCTCCAGAACAATGCAAGCATTATCCTTGACACTTGGGGGCTAATGTACGTTTTTTCTAAACTGGCGGTGTGGATTAAAAACTGGATTAACTTGCCAAGTTAAATCGGCCTTTTGGGGCTATGCTACAGAACGTTATCTAATTTTTCAAACATGAGTTTTATCTATGATTGAAGACACGCCTTGGCAAGGATTAATGATGGGATGCTTAAAGTATTACAAAGACCCGGTTTATGATTGACAATCATAAAACGGCTCTTGGGGGCTACTTGGAATAGTATTTTAGCTATAAATCAATGTGCAAGGGAGAAGAATTTACCTCATATCGTTCTTTCATCAAATTCACCAAACCGGCTTCATAATCCCGGTTTGAGTGCAGACGGTTCAAGAAGCCGGAATGAAGCTCATCAGCGTTAAGATGAGCATAGTTTGATAAGTCGCTGCTCCATTTACCTTTATCCCTGGCAATTTGCTCTTCTTTGGCACTATGCTGAGCCAAAATGACGGGATGACTAGGAGAACTGTGGCCTACTCCAGTAATAATAACGTCATCTCCTTGGCCTTCAGGATTTTGGGCGGATGATGATGGAATTTCAGTGTCTTTCATTCAATTAGCCCGGTTTGGTTCTGTCGGTTCAGCATCAGGGGCGGCAGGCTCAACATCTGTGGGTTCGTCAGTATGTTGGCCGTCAAGGGGCGGATCATCAAAAGTTGTTTCAGGATGTAGGCCTTCCGGTTCACCTGTTTGCTCCGGTTCAACTCTTGGTTCTTCTTCTTCAGCAACAGGGTCTTCTGGCGGATTGGTGACCCGAGCTTTCTTGTTGGGTCTGGCTTTGGCCCTGCAAACAGAATAAAAAGGGTTAACATCCTGTTCAAAAGATGTAGGTCGCATTGAAAGGAAAGGTTTTTCGTAACTCACCCAGCCACAATTTTCAAAGGGGGGAGTTGAGTTGCTGTCGATTCACCAGAAGAGGAAGGAGGTGTCACCTGATAATTTGAATTAGACGGATTAAGAGGTTGTCTGAAATAACCTGCCTTGGGGTAAGAATGGTCAGAAGTAGGAGAGACCTCAGACCAACGCTTCTGAACCGGAGTATCAGGTAAACCGGTAGAGGTGACCTGTTGGCCACTGTGCCGAGTTGTCCGGCGAGTCTCATGTTGTTGAGTCTTCAAAATAAATGTTGGATCCAAGTGAGCAAGAGGATGAGAAAAGCTTACTTTACGGATTGTTTGGCGAGGTTTTTGTGTTGGCATAGAGTCTGAACCGGAGGAAAGGGTAGTTACCTCTACGTCCTCAGCCTGACTAGCTTCGGCCTCCTCCTGAGGAAGATCATTGTTAACAAGATGCATAAAAAGAGAGCCAAGTGAGTCAAGTTCTACCTCAGCTTCTGGGTCATCAGTATCATCATCAAGCTCCATATTAATCCGGTCAGTCATTTTCCGCTTTGACGTCCCTTTTACGGCTTTGGTCTTCAGGCGGGTTGGCTTGGCCACTTTGTCTCCAGTTGGCTTTGCTGCTTTCTCTATGGATTTCCGTTTCCAGAAGGGGTCATCACCCTATACATATAAAGAAGAAGGGTTATAGCTTGTATAAGTCAAAGATATTAGAGATGAAGAGGAAGTGTAATGCTTACAGCAGGCGGTTTGTTCTTGGTGTAGAAGGGACTCAGACCGGTTTGACTATAGACCAGTTCCGATTCATTCAGAATCTTCTTTACACCTTCAGTAACTTCTTCCTTAGATAATTGGATGTTGTAGTGGTTTTGAGGATCGTCAACCTCACCGGTATATTCGCACATTAAACCGGGATGCCGGCTTAGCGGCAAGATACTCCAGGATATCCAACAGCGTACAAAATCCACATCTGTTAAACTGTTTGCCATAAAGGCCCGGAGCTTGGCGATTTGAGGAGCATACTTTTCCCTTTCTGAGGAGCTCAGGCGTTGTGGCATTGGGTGAGTATTGGATAATCTATGATCTCGAAAGCCAGGGAGGGGATTCTCATCTTCAGGCGAAGTGTCTCTGCAATAGAACCATGTTTGGTTCCATTCCTTTGGGTGGCTATGGTGTTTGGCATGAGGAAATTCCACTTCTTTCCACTTTTGAATCGAAACACCACCAAGCTCTGTATTCGGGCCATTCACAAACTCTGTGCGCCGGTTTAAGTGAAAGAAATCCCGGAACAATTCTGCAGTTGGTTCTTCCTGTAAATAGGCTTCACAGAAGACTTGGAAATTGCATAAGTTGGAGACTGAATTGGGACCAATATCTTGTGGATGCAGTTGGAAGCTGGCAAGCACATCTCGATAAAATTTTGACCCTGGCGGTTTGAAACCACGGCCTATATGGTCAACAAAGATTACCACTTCGCCTTGTCTTGGGGTTGGCGGATTCTCAGTTCCCGGGGCTCGCCATTTGATTTTCGTTTTCTTAGGCAGAGAGCCGATACTAACCATCTCATCCAGTTGAGCCTCAGTAACCTGGGAACGAGCCCAGTTGCAGGCAGTGAATTGTTTGGCCATTGCAAAGCGAACAAACTGAAAATGAAAGGCCGGTTTATAAATTATGCATGATCATACACAAGAGACAAGGGAGTAAGAAACGTACTAATATAATAAATGGTACAACCCGGAGACTAGTATAATGAGAAAGAAGGTAATGCTAGCGCAAGATTGATCAGACACTGTTAAACCGGAGCGTAATTATGAAGGTAACATGCTCTTCCGGTTTATCAGAGGGCTAATGGCATAGACTATTTATCCAATATCAAATTGCTTATATTGATGCGAGGAGAAACAGATCTCACAGTGATGTATAAAACTTTCGGATCTAGAGATAAGACAGAAAAGCAAAAATAATTGGATCTTGAAGGGGTGCAGAACTGAAGCAATTTTTGACAGACAGATCAGTTCTTTGCGCATAAAGATTTGTGATGATCATGGTAGGTAAGCTACGGTAAGAGATGTATCAAGCATGAAGTGTCCATCTATTAAAGGAAGAACATGGAAGAATAGCACTGATGAACTTCGGAAGAACTGCGAGGAATATCGAAACCCTAGAACAGATCTATGGTGAAAAAAGCAGAGAACTTACCGGAGCTAGTGAGGAAGCGGAAGGGCGCCACAGTTCTCTGGTGCATTCAGGGCGATGCAGCGGCCGAGGTCGGAGCAGAAACGACGGTCGACGGTGGCGGCGGAGTTCCAGAGGATGAGCGGCGCGAGGAAGACGATGCGAAGAGGCACGGGGGGGGATGGTGAAAATGACCCCTCGGTCCTATTTATAAGGCGAAGTGAAAAATGGCAAGTGCGGGAATTGAGGAGTCCAAAAAATGGATAAGTTAATAAAGGTGTCGCCTCGATAACTTGATATATATTAAATGAAGGAAATCTCCGATATCAACGGACGGATGACGTCAGGACGGTTTATCGCAATTTTGAAGTATGACGTCACGACGGTTTACAAGATCAAAAATGAAGACAAGAGAGAAGATTTTTTCTAAAGTGTGGAAGATTGACATGAAGAAGTTCAAACCAATCTGGGGCCTAATGTTGGGGATATTACTACTGGAGGTAAACCGGCCTTATGTAGCCGGGTTGACTCCTTGAAGATTAGAAGCCCATGAAGACATAAAGATGCTAGCGCTTTACGGAGGGCCCAAAGGCTAGTTACAGTATGTAAATGTAAACCGGCCTAGTCATGTAACTTGTATAGTAAGATAGAAAGAGAGAGGCCGAACCGGATACGTTTATAAACCGGCTTTGGGACTCTGTAGCCCGGCGGGCGTCAACCTATGTATATAAAGGGACGACCCGGCCGCGGTTTAGGGACAGACAACAACAACTCGAAAGCCAGACAAAGCGGATTCGCCCCCTGGCCTTCGAAACCCTAGCAATACCAATCACAACTAGACGTAGGCTTTTACCTTCATCGAAGGGGCCAAACTAGTATAAACTCCCGTGTCCCCTTGTTCGGTTTAACCCCTTTAAGCTAACCCATTGCGATGGATCCACAACTAAGTCCTTTCACGAGGACATCTGCCGTGACAAACCCACGACACTACTAGCAACCTACATGTACCAATCCCAGACTTAGAGACAAGAATTTGATACAAGAGATGAACTAGGGTTTGAGAGCAGATGGTGCTGGTGAAGATGTTGATGGAGATTGGGCCCCTCCCGATGAGAGGAGCATTGGTGATGACAATGGAGATGATTTCCCCCTCCCGGAGGGAAGTGTCCCCAGCAGAACAGCTCCGCCAGAGCCCTAGATTGGTTCCGCCAAGGTTCCGCCTCGTGGCGGCGGAGTCTCGTCCTGAACGAAAGACTCCATATAGCAGAAGATGGGCATCAGAGGGCCACCAGGGGGCCCACGAGGCAGGGGGCGCTCCCAGGGAGGTAGTGCGCGCCCCCCACCCACGTGCCCAGGGTGTGGGCCCCCTCTGGAACTTCTTGCGCTCAGTATTTTTTATATATTCTGAAAATAGCTTCCATGAACTTTCAGGACTTTTGGAGTTGTGCAGAATAGGTCTCTAATATTTGCTCCTTTTCCAGCCCAGAATCCCAGCTGCCGGCATTCTCCCTCTTTATGTAAACCTTGTAAAATAAGAGAGAATAGGCATAAGTATTGTGACATAATGTGTAATAACAGCCCATAATGCAATAAATATCGATATAAAAGCACGATGCAAAATGGATGTATCAACTCCCCCAAGCGTAGACCTCGCGTGTCCTCAAGCGAAAGTCGAAATCGAAAAATATGTCCACATGTTTAGAGATAGAGGTGTCGATAAAAATAAAATATAGACATGAGGGCATCATGATCATTCTTAGAACAGCATGTTATATAATTATTGTCATATGATCTCTTATGCTAGAGTAACAATTCAATCACAATTTCAAGTATGAATCATAAACTCCATTGAAAACTAACAAACTATAATCTCAGTCATTGAAGCAATTGCAATTTATCATAACATAGGAAAGAGTCAATATAAGAGCTTTTCAGCATGTCCACATACTCAACTATCATATAGTCTTTCACAATTGTTAACACTCACACAATACTTATGGGTATGGAGTTTTAATCGGACACAGAGAAAGATAGGGGCTTATAGTTTTGCCTCCCAACGTTTTACCTCGAGGGTAATGTCAACAATAATAGTTCATGAAAACTCACATCCAATTAGCCATATATACCAGGATCTTTCCAACATATTGTGCTTGCCAAAAGATAAAATTTAAAAAGGAAAGGTGAAGATCACCATGACTCTTATGTAAGGTGGGAGATAAAAGTAAAAGATAGGCCCTTCACATAGGGAAGCATAGGTTGTCATGCGCTTTTATGGTTGGATGCACAAAATCTTAATGCGAAAGAATGTCACTTTATATTGCCACTTGTGATATGGACCTTTATTATTCAGTCTGTCGCTTTTATTTCTTCCACATCACAAGATTGTATAAAGCTTATTTTCTCCCACAATGCAATAAATATTGATATAAAAGCATGATGCAAAATGGACGTATCAAAGGGGCGCTGACATACGGTTTGGCATCAAATGGAAAATGAAATTTTGTCAGGTAGAAACCCCAAACACCACCTGTAAATGGGCAATCGGTGAAGAGGTGGTGAGCGGATTAGAGGCCAATTCTGCAGAGGGGGCAGACCGGGTCGTGGGGCCATTTTCTCTTGAGCCTCTTGTCTGAAAGCGGCATACCCAAGTAGATGCAGGGGAAAGAATCAATTTGGCATCCAACAGAGTTTTGAATGATGTTAAGGTCAATACCTTCGCACCTAATAGGCACGATTTTACTTTTGGTCGTGTTGGTGCCCAAACCAAAGGCCCTGCCAAATAAGTCCAGAACACTAGCAATAGAGGAAATGTCTTGGTTGTCAGGCTTGGAGAAAATGACCACATCATCAGCGTAAATGGAAGCTCTATGGTTCGTGATCACCACCATCTTATGGGTATGGAGTTTTAATCGGACACAGAGAAAGATAGGGGCTTATAGTTTTGCCTCCCAATGTTTTACCTCGAGGGTAATGTCAACAATAATAGTTCATGAAAACTCACATCCAATTAGCCATATATACCAGGATCTTTCCAACATATTGTGCTTGCCAAAAGATAAAATGTAAAAAAGGAAAGGTGAAGATCACCATGACTCTTATGTAAGGTGGGAGATAAAAGTAAAAGATAGGACCTTCGCAGAGGGAAGCAGAGGTTGTCATGCGCTTTTATGGTTGGATGCACAAAATCCTAATGTGAAAGAACGTCACTTTATATTGCCACTTGTTATATGGACCTTTATTATGCAGTTCGTCGCTTTTATTTCTTCCACATCACAAGATCGTATAAAGCTTATTTTCTCCCACACTAATAAGTCATACATATTTAGAGTGCAATTTTTATTTTTTGCACCGATGACAACTTACTTGAAGGATCTTACTCAATCCATAGGTAGATATGGTGGACTCTCGTGGCAAAACTGGGTTTAGGGATATTTGGAAGCACAAGTAGTATCTCTACTTGGTGCAAAGAATTTGGCTAGAATGAGGGGAAAGGCAAGCTCAATCATGTTGGATGATCCATGACAATATAATTTATCTCAGATGTAAGAAACATAACCCATTACGTTGTCTTCCTTGTCCAACGTCAACTCTTTAGCATGTCATATTTTAATGAGTGCTCACAATCATAAAAGATGTCCAAGATAGTGTATTTATATGTGAAGACCTCTCTTTCTTTATTACTTCCTATTAATTGCAACGATGACCAAAACTATGTTTGTCAACTCTCAACAACTTTTATTCATCATACTCTTTATATGTGAGCTCATTACTCTCCATAAGATCCATATGATCTCTTTTATTTCTTTTTATTATTCTCTTTTATTTTATTCCCTCAATATCACAGCAAAATCATCAAGCCCTTGACTCAACACTAATCTTTATTATATAGCTCACGGACTCGATTACATAGAGGGATCATAAAGCAAAATTCACAACTAGATCAGACTAAAACTTTATTCTACTAGATCAAGATATTATCAAAAGGATTGAACTAAGAAAAACAGTAAAGATAAAAGTGATGGTGATACGATACCGGGGCACTCCCCCAAGCTTGGCAGTTGCCAAGGGGAGTGCCCATACCCATATGATTATGTCTCCTTTGTTGGTGAAGAAGATGGTGGTGATGATGAAGTAGGCTTGTCGTCCATCTTCCAGAATCCCAGCTACTGGCATTCACCCTCTTTATGTAAACCTTGTAAAATAAGAGAGAATAGGCATAAGTATTGTGACATAATGTGTAATAACAGCCCATAATGCAATAAATATCGATATAAAAGCATGATGCAAAATGGAAGTATCAAAGGGGCGCTGACATTCGGTTTGGCATCAAAAGGAAAATGAAATTTTGTCAGGCAGAAACCCCAAACACCACATGTAGATGCAGGGGGCAGACCGGGTCGTGGGGCCATTTTCTCTTGAGCCTCTTGTCTGAAAGCGACATACCCAAGTAGATGCAGGGGAAAGAATTAATTTGGCATCCAAGGGAGTTTTGAATGATGTTAAGGTCAATACCTTCGCACCTAATAGGCACGATTTTACTTTTGGTCGTGTTGGTGCCCAAACCAAAGGCCCTGCCAAATAAGTCCATAACACTAGCAATAGATGAAATGTCTTGGTTGTCAGGCTTGGAGAAAATGACCACATCATCAGCGTAAATGGAAGCTCTGTGGTTCGTGGTCTGATTGCCAATAGGCGATAAAATGGCGTGCTCTTGTGCTTGATCCATTAATCTGCCAATACAATCCATAACAAGCACAAACAGGAGGAGGGATAGGGGGTCACCCTTCCTCAGGCCGCAACGGTGCATGATTTGTTCCCTAGTGCAAGAGTTCACCAAGATCCTGGTGGATGAAGAGAGAAAAAGGCAAGAAATCCAGTCCCTCCACTTTTTGACTAAATCCCCTAAATGCCATAAGGTTGAGTAGGAACTCCCAAGAAACAGAGTCAAAAACTTTTGATATGTCCAACTTTAACATCATAGTAGGAATCTTTTTCTATCGGAGTGTTTTAGCCAAAGCCTGAACGTATACAAAATTGTCATGTATGCTTCGACCTTTGATGAAGGCATTCTGACATTGAGATATTAGCCTATTCATAAGTGGTTGCAGTCTAGATGCAAGGATCTTAGCCACCAACTTGGCAAAGCAATGGGTAAGACTAATAGGGCGAAAATCATGCGGCTTGTTAGTGCCTTGGTGCTTGGGTAGAAGAGTCGTGACAGCACTATTGAGAAGGTATAGATTCTGAGAATTGGAATTTTGTAAGTGCAACAGAGCAACCATCAGATCAGGTTTAATGATATTCCAAAATTTGCGAAAGAATAGGCCGGTGAAACCATCGGGCCCCGAAGCCTTTTCCGGCTGCATATCGAAAATGGCACACTTGACCTCTTCCTTTGTGAATTCATCATCCAATCTGAGTAGGTCGCAAGGCTGAAAACTAAGGGCAGTAAAATTTAAGGAGGAGGTCCTTGGTTGGTAGGTACCCAACAAAGTGTTGAAATGCTCCCATATACAATTCTCTTTGCCCTTCTAATCAACAATCTCGGAGCCATCCATGAACAGAGACGGAATGCAATTTTTTCTTCTCCTGGCAGAAGCCTTCATGTGAAAGAAGCGAGAGTTGCAATCATCTGCTTTTAGACATAAGAACTGAGACTTCTACCGCCAGATGCATCGTTCAAGCGAGGTCAGCCCAAGACTCAACATTTTCAATTTTCCTCTAAACATGTGCTCTTCCCATGTGGGCACAGATTTTGTGCAATAATTATTTACAGTCAAAAATGCTCACCCAGGTTACCATGAGACCAACTGACTCACCATTCTGGAAGGGACTTATGAGAACGAAGGACTTGTTCTTTCATAGGGTCATATTCTTGGTTGTCAACAAGATTTTAGGAGGAAACGTGGTTAGGAGAGACGCCCCTGGCCGTACAATATCCCATCCTTTATAACATTGTGCAACATAAGGAGGATTACGTAGGCACAGTTTCTCAAATGATTCCCTTGAATATTCAATTCAGACGTGCGTTAGTTGGTGAGCGATGGACTGTCTAGATGCACTTGGTTCGGAGATTGATAGATGTTCAATTATCCGACCAGCCGGATTTGACACACTGGAAATTAGCTAGAAATGGGGTATTTACGGTGAAATCTTTCTATATGGATTTGGTTAATTCTGGCCCAATCTCACGATCATTACATATTTGGAAGGTTAAGGTTGCCTTGCATATTAAGATTTTTATGTGGTACGTCCACAACCAAGTAATACTTACCAAGGACAATTTAATCAAGAGGCGATGGGTAGGTAGTTCACGTTGTTATTTTTGTGATCATGATGAAACAATACAACATCTATTCCTTGAATGCCCACTCGCCAAATTGCTTTGGAGAACGATTCATATAGCCTTTAACATTAATCCTCCAGTTGACATTGAGTCGTTGTTTGGAATGTGGTTAGCTGGGGTTGAGCATACTACTGCGGCTCGTATTCGGATTGGAATATGTGCGCTTCTGTGGGCTATATGGAACTGTAGGAATGATGTGATTTTTAACAGACAACACACTTTAACTTTCTTGCAGATCATCTTCAGAGCTACCGCATGGATCTGTACGTGGTTATTACTCACTACTTTGAACTCCAGGGAGCCTTTGGTTACTGGGTGCAACCAATGGGAGATGGAAGCACGGGCTATATTCAACTGGTTCGGATGACAGTTGCATAACAGGATAGGAGTCTACGGAGCTTATCCTTCACATTGCCTTACCGGTTGCGATTTTCAGCATGTACTTTTCTTTTTTGTTTCGCTCCGCTTGCGAGCTGTAATACTTTTATGACTTTGTGATACTTCGTGGATTTTTAATAATATGACTGCATGCATCATTATGATACAGAGGCCGGGGGTACGCCTCCATTTACAAAAAAGGAAAGAGCCCTGAAATCCCTTGCATCATCAAGCTGAAAAATAAGTTCTTGTACAAAAGCAGTCCTCAACCTGATGTCAGAGAAAAGAGAGGCAAACCAAGACCATAGTTTTTTCGCCGTGTTTGTAAGCTTGTTGTGCAGATTAATGTATGGGTCACATGAGGCATCTTCCTGCGCCCAGGTCAACACCACGGTGTCATTAAAACCATCCATCTTCACGCAAACATTTTCAAACCGAAATCTTCTCTGAACTCTGAATGGTGAGTTACAGGATAACAACATTGGGCAGTGATCCGAGTTAGCAGAGGATAAAGCTTGAAAGATAGCATTCGGGAACACCTCATTCCATGGCTGATTATAGAGAACAAGGTCGAGCTTAACCAGAACATCATTTAATTGTTCGTTGCACCATGTATATCGACGGCCATGCAGATACATGTCTTTAAGCTCGAGCAAATTGATGAAGTTGCAGAAAGCGGTGAGTAATCCTCTGTTCACATTCCCATTGTTCTTCTCATTAGCAGCCACAATCAAATTCAAATCTCCTATCATCACAACAGGCAAAGGAGAGTCCATACACAATCTCTGGATATCGGTTAGAAAGGCCATCTTGTCAGTAGGTGTTTGGGGGCCGTATACATTGAGAAGTCGCCAAGATTTCCTAGAGGAACAATGCAAGCAGTGAGCAGAGATAAAAGACTTGTGACACTGGACAGTCGTCACTGAAAAATCATTAGACCAAGCTAACAGAAGGCCGCCACTCGCGCCGTCAGAGGGAGAGAAAGCAAACTTAGTGAAATTGGAGCCACAGATTTCTGCAACCAATCTTGAATCCAACACTGACATCTTGGTTTCTTACAAGCACACCGCATCGACAACATTATGCCTAACAAACGATCTGACGGAGGCTATCCTAGCAGGGGAACTGAATCCCCTCAAATTCCAAACAAAGAAATTGCAGCAATTCATGGAAAATAAGCACGAAGGGGATACAATTTAGAGACAACAATCTCAGACAGTCACCTTCTTCACAAGCCTCTTATTACCACATGCATGAGTGGCCAGGTGTGTGAGCGCTTGGATCTGCACATCAGAGAGCAGTGTCTTGAAGCAGTCAGCATACTTGGCTAGGAGATCTACTGGCTCCTTGACAGCCTCCTCAAACTCGATGCCCATGCGGCGGCAGACTAGGCGCTTGGCCATGGTGATGGAAGATCCCTACAACTCCACTGGTCTGTTGGCCAGCCGGCGGCTACATTTGAAGCAATGACAAATATTCAGACAAAACTGCAGCTACAAGTCTCAGGCCAAGTCCAGAAAATTCATGACAGCCAAGCCCGTGCTTTCTGATTCTTCAGGTTTTGGAGCGCGCCATTTCCATGGGAACGCGAGTCGTCTCTGCAGTATGTCTACACAGCAGTTTCGACGTTCGAATGTCTACGGACAGAAGCGACGATATAGCTCATACTCACTCCGCAGGCCATAAGCAAAGGATGGTGTCGCTACATTTTCTCGCCAAAGAGAGCTTAAGATTTTCTAATCATCTTCAACAAGTGGGAGTTGGAACCGATGAACCAATGATAGTAAGTTGCATCCCAGTTTACTTTCCGAAATCTTGTCTCTGGCCAAGGCCAGAAATTTCATGACAGCCAAGTCTGTTGTTAAAGTATGTAATGGGCCTCGGTTGGCAGTATAGCATGTTAGTCTTAGGGTTAATTAGAGATAAAGGTCGCTTGCTTAGGGGTCTAGTAAGCCTTGCAGGGGAGTCAAGTAAACCTCTCTATATAAGGGGAGGAGATGTATCAATATAACCAAGCAAGAATTAAAGAAGAAAATCCCTTCCCTCTTGCCCGGCCGTGGGCAAAAAGGCCCACGACCGGCCCTCTCGCGCCCTCCTTCTAGCAACACCATAACAATGGCCCGGGCAAGAGGGAAGGGATTTCCTTCTTAATTCTTGCTTGATTAGATTGATACACCTCCTCTATATAGAGAGGTTTACTTGACTCCCCAGCAAGGCTTATTAGACCCCTAAGCAAGCGACCATTATCTCTAATTAACCCTAAGACTAACGGGCTATACCGCCAGCCCAGGCACATTAGGCTCATTACGTACTCTAACACTACACCCCACCTGGACATGCAGCTTGTCCTCGAGCTACAATGTAACCAGCTTATAACCATGATTCGACGCAACACAAACCTAACACCAAAAAACAAGCCTTTTACATATCAGCTTTTTTATTACTCTCAGCCTGAAATGGACTGGGATGCCTTATTTTGGACCTCTGAACATAAATTGGACACCATCCGCACGTCGGACGTGCATGTGTACAGCCACCTGCTGGATCCGATGGACACCATCTGGACAAAAGGAGTGCATGTGTATTGATACGTCTCCGTCGTATCTACTTTTCCAAACACTTTTGCCCTTGTTTTGGACTCTAACTTGCATGATTTGAATGCAACTAACCCGGGCAGACGCTGTTTTTAGTAGAATTTCCATGGTGTTATTTTTGTGCAGAAATAAAAGTTCTCGGAATGACCTGAAAATCAACGGAGAGTTATTTTGGAATATATAAAACATACTGGAAGGAAGATCCACGTCAGGGGGGCCTCCACCTGTCCACGAGGGTGGGGGCGCACCCTACCCCCCTGGGCGCGCCCCTGCCTCGTGGGCCCCTTGATGCTCCACCGACCTCAACCCTGACTCCAACATTCACTTTCGGGGAGAAGAAAACCCAAAGAGAAGGATTCATTGCGTTTTATGATACGAAGTCGCCGCCAAGGTCTAAACTCTCTCGGGAGGGCTGATCTGGAGTCCGTTCGGCGCTCCGGAGAGGGGAATCCATCGCCATCGTCATCATCAACCATCCTCCATCACCAATTTTATGATGCTCACTGCCGTGTGTGAGTAATTCCGTCGTAGGCTTGCTGGACGGTGATGGGTTGGATGAGATTTATCATGTAATCGAGTTAGTTTTATTAGGGTTTGATCCCTAGTATCCACTATGTTCTGAGATTGATGTTGCTATGACTTTGCTATGCTTAATGCTTGTCACTAGGGCCCGAGTGCCATGATTTCAGATCTGAACCTATTATGTTTTCATCAATACATGAGAGTTCTTGATCCTATCTTGCAAGTCTATAGTCACCTACTATGTGTTATGATCCAGCAACCCCGAAGTGACAATAGTCGGGACCACTCCCGGTGATGACCGTAGTTTGAGGAGTTCATGTATTCACTATGTGTTAATGCTTTGGTCCGATACTCTATTAAAAGGAGGCCTTAATATCCCTTAGTTTCCAATAGGACCCTGCTGCCACGGGAGGGTAGGACAAAAGATGTCATGCAAGTTCTTTCCATAAGCACGTATAACTATATTCGAAATACATGCCTACATTATATTGATGAACCGGAGCTAGTTCTGTGTCACCCTAGGTTATGACTGTTACATGATCGATCGCATCTGGCATAATTCTCTATCACTGATTCATTGCCTACGAGCTTTCCATATATTGTTCTTCGCTTATTTAATTTTCCGCTGCTACTGTTACAATCACTATAAAACACCAAAAATATTACTTTTGCTAATGTTACCATTTACCACCGTTACCACTACTATCATATCACTTTGCTACTAAATACCTTGCTGCAGATATTAAGTTTCCAGGTGTGGTTGAATTGACAACTCAGCTGCTAATACTTGAGAATATTCTTTGGCTCCCCTTGTGTCGAATCAATAAATTTGGGTTGAATACTCTACCCTCGAAAACTGTTGTGATCCCCTATACTTGTGGGTTATCATGTATGGCCACCTGGAAGTGGTCGCAAGAGCGACCAGCAGAGGCGCCCTCGCGGCGGCCTGCGGCGGAATGCAGTGGTGCTACACGGTGCGCTCCTGTCGGTGACACCATGCCTTCTCCCCGCCGGACGGCTGTTGGTCTGCACCGCACAGAGAAGAGTGGAGGGCTTTCGATGGAGAATAATGGCGAGG
>NC_041382.1:698282099-698347500 GCF_002162155.2 Triticum dicoccoides | reverse complement strand
GATGTCGCAGACTTTGAGGTCGATGTCCGTGGGGAAAACAGCATGCTTGCCGCCCGTGGGGAAAACCGCATGCCCAAGATCCCCGACGCAGCGGACGAGATTGAGGTCCTTTGCGCGGCGAAGCGCAACGGGGAGGAGCGGCAGCTGCAGACCACACATCTCCCGCACACGCCGATGCGCTAGGAGGCTGCGCGCAACAGCCTGTAGCCTCACCGCCGCCGACACATGGCAAGTAGCGATACAAGCTGGAAGCGGTGACGGCGACGATGGGAACTTGATCTGCTGGATGGGGATGCCCTAGGACGGCGGCGGCGCTAATGGGAATGAGGTCGTGGCAGTCCCGTCGTAGGGCATCCCATACTAGTACGAGATGACCGACGCCGTGGTCGCGTCCGAGGGCGGCGACGGCGGGGGTAGCTGTTGTTGGTGTGGCGGCAGAGGAGGTGGCTGCTGGGGATGCGGCCGAGGCGCATAGGGCCCGACGAGAAAGGCCCTGATGCCCGCCATGGCCTGCCGTAATTCCAGGATTGCGGCTGTCATCTGCTCCGGGGTGAGGATGAGGGCGGCCGACGTCGGGGCAGAGGGTGCAATCGCCCTTGAGGACGCGAGCACGCCCAATGCTGGCGTGCCTACTGCGTGGGGCAGCAGCGCCGATGAAGACGCTGGTGGCGGCGGGTAGGTGTGAGGCAGCGGCGGGTGGGAAGAACTCGGCGGAGGGCTGGAGATGATCGAATCCGGGAAAGCTGATACCCGTTATGGTACTGCTAGAAGGAGGGCGCGAGAGGGCCAGTCGGGGGCCTTTTTGCCCACGGCCGGACAAGAGGAAAGGGTTTTCCTTCTTAATTCTTGCTTGATTAGATTGATACATCTCCTCCCTTTATATAGAGAGGTTTACTTGACTCCCCAGCAAAGCTTATTAGACCTCTAAGCAATCGACCTTTATCTCTAATTAACCCTAAAACTAATGGGCTATACCGTCAGTCCAGACCCATTAGGCCCATTACGTCTGTACTTTGAAATTCCAAGATCTCGGAGCGACCGTTTTCATATGAACGAGACGTTTGAAGGTCTACTACTTATGGAAGCTTGTAGGTCACCCCATATAAGGAAGCATGGCGTTGCTGAATGAATTTTCTGCATAACATGGCAACTTTCTTCAGTTTTCTAATCACGTGCTGTGCGCCATCTCCAACGAGAAGTAGCGATCCAGTTTACTTTGGTGATTAAATCTAGTATTCTAGTAGCAGTCAAGATGCACGCAGCGGACTTTTCTTTATACGGACTTTATATTACGTACAATTACAATTAAACATTGTCGGTGTTACTAAAGAGGGGGCATATGCATTTCAAAAAAAAAAGAGGGGGGATATGTCACCGTAGAGTAAGAAAAGAAAAGGACAACATTTCTTCAAAAGCCAACTTCCATATCCTCTTTCTGTACCAGGAATCTTTTAAAATGGTGTGCGTGATTTGAATAATAAAAAATCGTACAAGTATAAAATGTCGTAATTGACTAAATCGAGCAATTTCTTTTGAGATCGATAATCTGTCATTTGAATGCCGATTGGTACCGTAATCCATGGCTCAACGCCACGCCGGGCACAGACAAAGTGGTTTACTTTTACGGGAAGATATCAGGTGATAATAGCCTACACATGCTTCCGTGCTCCAAAATATGAAAAGTCATATTTAGATATTTCAAAAAATTATGCAAAATATTGTGGATGTTCACAAGATATATCTATAACCCCTAAAAAATTAGGATCAAATTTCTAAATATACATTGAGAAACAAAAAAGACAAATCTGGGATGTTTTTGTTTCTCAATATTTGTTTCGAATTTTGATTTGAATTTTTATGTTTTATGGACATATATCTTGTGAACATCCAGAAAAAAACACAGAATTTTTTGAAACATTTAAATGTGACTGGGACGGAGGGGGTACTATCTAGTGGTAACATGTCTCCACAAGCATCAACTAAATAACATTCCTCCACATCCCTCCAAATAAAAACCATTTCTTCACAAGCATGCATTTCCAAGGATTCATCCATTCACGGACCACGAGGTCCTTGAAAAATGCATTTCTCCACAAGCATGCATTTCCAAGGATTCATCCATTCAAAGACCACGGGGTCCTTGAAAAATGGGGTTGAGATCCTCTGCAGTACTGTACGGTGTTGTAGTGCGGATGACATGTGGGGCCGGGTCCACATGTTAGTGATTGTACTGTATCGTACAATAGTGCAGAGGATCCCAACCCGAAAAATGCTCGTGCAAAGGTTGCAACTGATGCATCAGGGCATCCAGGATTCAAGGGAATTTCACACGATACGATCATTAAACGATTCGAAGCGAATTTTGCATCTAGGAATGTGAAAGCATGGCGAGGGCTTCCCGGCGCTGACGCTGACGAGGCGTCGGAAAGATTCCCCATCGCCATCGGTGCGCGCACGTTGACGCGTGCCACGGCGTGCCCATCCTCCATCGTTGTGCGCCCCCTCCGACGTCCCTCTAGCTAGCTAGCTATCTATAGCAGGCTCTGTGTTCGCACATAAACACATCACTGTGTACCCTTAACGCCGGGGGTGATGCACCGCAGCTCACGTCGAAGGATTCCTGGCCGGAAGCGCGGTACACACGCAATCCGACGGGTGCTTTTGACGACCCAAAACCCCACACGCCCAGGAGGGACCCCGTCAGGGCGCGCGGCGGCTATGGGCTGCCCTAGGTCGACCTGATCGCCCCTAGGGCCTCGAGGTTCGCCGCCCTGCAAATAGAAGAACAGACGGCAAACGAGGAAGAAGAAGAACTAGGTTTAAGGAGAAAAGATAAAAGATAAAAAGTAGTTGATTGATTTGTTCGATTGTGTGTTGTTGTTCAATCGGCCGTCACCCCTTAGATATATAAGAGGCAGATGGACTTCCCGGGCAAGGAAAGGTTAGAATTCATGTTCAAACCCCTAGTTTGGCTCAAACTCGGAATCCAACTTTCTAAAATGGTTCGGTTTGCAACTTGCGGCAGAAAAATCCAAAACCTAGACAAACATCCCCGGAGTGTTCAGCCATCCTCGGAGAAATCCAAAATCTGGATGATCATTCCCAGAGTGTCCGGCCATCCTGATGCAACCGCACATTTTCGGCTCTAACTTTTGCATACAAACTCCGGTTGAGACATTTTTTATATCAAAATCAACCGTTTCGATGAGACGCATAACTTTAATATTGAAACTTTTTCCATTTGAAACCATCTTAATTGGGTTTCAATCTATTCTTTAATCCGGTGTCAACATGAGCATCTCTAAACTTGTCATAACTTTTGCATCTGAGCTCCGTTTTAGACCATCTTCATATCCATCTTGATCTTCTCGAAGAGAGCTATCTCATCGCGACTTTAAATAATAAGTTTGAATTAATCTTGACATAGCTTCAACCTACTATTTATAATCGTGCTACTTTTGAGCGTCAACACATGCCCCCCTGTTTTTCGGCAAAGCTAGCGTGCCGAAAAATAACTTGTACCGTGTTGGTTCTAAGGACCACGTCAAAACTACATCGGCTATTTATATGCTTAGGGCGATAATTATATACCGTCCATCATTTTTTGAATCCTTGATGCAAACTTGGGCGAAATCTTCTCAACTTCATTAACAATCCGATGATAAAGTCCCATAGATATGTATCTCAAGGTCATCCTTCGACCCATATTGTTCATCATTTTGCTAGGATTTTGTAGATAATCAACAATAAACTTTCTCCAATCCTTAATTTCACCTGCACAAAAATTTCATTAGTGGCCGAAGCTGTGGAGTTCGGCTCGGCCTTACCTATGCTGACGAGACTAAGCATCGGCTAGTGAGAGAAATGCAGTACACCATGATTAACATACTAGCTGAATGCTTGGTGTGCAAATTATTTCGAATTGTCATGTCTAAATATATGAACAATTTTAAAGCAAACCAAGGTAAATTTTGCATCTAGACATACCCCAAGATAAACTATAAGTGATTCATCAAAACATTGATAACCCTTGGATATTTGTTGCACTACTCATAATGAATCATCGAAAGCCTGAATATGTATAGCACCTTGTGACACCCGGATAATTAAGCTACAGTGAACCCCTGCTAATGATGCCATCTCACCACGATTACTGTTGATAAACTTGCTTTGATTCAACCCCCGATCAAATTTAAATTTTAAAATCAAGTCAAAATATAAATGGTTTCAAACTTTAAAACTAAAAAGTTCAACTTGTTGCAAATAATCATTTGTTAATGTTGGTGGTGAACCAACATTTTAAAAGGTGTTTGAATGACCTAAAATAAATTAAAACTGAAGAAAAACAATTAGTTAAATGCCTTTTTCAATTAATAGAATATTAAACTATTTTATTTTAGTTAACCAAACTTATGTGGCAGTGGTATAATTACAACACAACTTTAGGTGTTGATCCTGTTTTTATTTATGGAACTATTTGCTTTTCAAAAATAAAATAAAACAAAGCTTAAAAGGTAAATAAGAGAGAGAGGCCCACTGAACCCTGGGCCTAGCCAACCTGGGTCGGCCCAGCTTCCCCGCACCGGATGCCCACCCCGCTCCTTCATGTTCCTCGGTCCTTGGCCGCTACAGGCGCGGGTTCCGCCCGACCATCTCGCCGGCGGTGGGCGAGGGGATAAGGCCACCCCGACGCCTCGACCTTCACCCCTCTCTCCCACTTGCCCCCCGTTCCTCGCTCGCCTCTGCGCCTCCCCTACCCCAGACCCACCTCGCCTCTCTCCTCGCTCCCTCGTCCCGATCTGGACTCACCCGACGCAACCCCGCCGCGCCACTGCCGCCTACGTGGCCACCGGCCGTCCCTTGTCGCCGCACCGCATCCAGGAGCTGCGCCTCGACATCCTCTTCATCAACGCGGAGCGCCACGAGCCAGGACACCGTCAAGCTGTCGCCTCCATCGTTCTTCCCGGCTACATCCACCGCGCCTCGTCGTCGATTTGCACCGCTGCAACCGCCTCCGGCCTCCCCGAGACACCCACGAGCTTCGTTGTGAGCTCGCCCAACTCCCGCACCTCCTCCTGGCCTCGACCGTTCCCTCCGTAGCCACTAGATCGAGCGTGCTTGCTGTCGGGAGTCGTCCCAGTCGACGCGCCCGGCGTCCCACACGCGCGCTGGCCCCGCACGCCTGCAGCCAACCGCACGCACGCCCGCAAGCCCCTGCTGCTGCGTTCGGAGTCCCGGATGAGATCGAGGACATGACGAGAAGTCTCGAAATGGTTGAGACGTAAAGATCAATATATTGGACGACTATATTCGGACATCGGAAAGGTTCCGAATAATTCGGGTATTTTCGGAGGTATCGGGGAGTTACGGGAATACGAGGAAAAAGCAATGGGCCTTAATGGGCCTTAGTGGGAAGGACCAGGAGGTGGCGCGCGCCCCTCCCAAGCCTAGTCCGAATTGGACAAGTTGTTTGGGGCACGGCCCCTCTCTCCCTTCCTTCCCCTCTTCCCCCCTTTCCCCCCTTCTCCTAGTTGGACTAGGAAAGGAGGAAACCTACTCCAACTAGGAGTAGGAATCCTACTCCCTGGCGCGCCCCTCATAGGGCCGGCCTCCTCCCCCTTGCTCCTTTATATACGGGGGCAGGGGGCACCTCTAGACACACAAGTTGATCTCCAAGATCGTTCTCTTAGCCGTGTGCGGTGCCCCCCTCCACCATAGTCCTCGATAATATTGTAGCGGTGCTTAGGCGAAGCCCTGTGATGGTAGAACATCAAGATTGTCACCACACCGTTGTGTTGACGGACCTCTTCCCCGACACTTTGCTGGATCGGAGCCCGAGGATCATCATCGAGCTGAACGTGTGCTAGAACTCGGAGGTGTCGTAGTTTCGGTGCTTGATCGGTTGGGCCGTGAAGACGTACGACTACATCAACCGCGTTGTCATAACGCTTCCGCTATTGGTCTACGAGGGTACGTAGACAACACTCTCCCCTCTCGTTGCTATGCATCACCATGATCTTGCGTGTGGGTAGGAAATTTTTTGAAATTACTAAGTTCCCCAACAATATAAACAGCACCAACACTTTGGCCATTGCTACGAATTGAACCATCAAAACATAATCTCCATAGTACTAGAGAGACAAAGCTAATATCAATATTATGCATGTCATTAATTCGATGTTCAGTAATAAAATCAGTTATGATTTGGCCTCTTATAGATCTCAAAGATGCATACGCCAAATCATATTCAAACAAAATATAAGCCCACTAGCCAATTCTGCAACTATGAATTGGTCTATGCAACATGTATTCAATGACATTGGTCATGATGTCTCAACTCCATTCAAATATAAATATAAATTTCCATGAGCACGTACCTTGTCTCGCTCTCCAATCGAACTAAGGACGATGTTAGAATACTACACCGACCATGTATTGATATACTCTTAGGACGATAGATAAATATCGGCCATTACCATGTAAACTTCGTTCAAAGCACATATAGCCGAAACAAACAAATGAAATGAAAAATCAAGTATTTCGGCCCTTTGGATCAGCAACAAACTTGTAGCTAATCAAATGTATAGTGATTTGGTAATACCCTTTCATGATGTAAGAAATTATATTGCATCCATGGATTAAAATAAGCCCATTGAGGGTTACCAATCATACTTGATGACGAATTCCATGGCATAGGCGTTAATGGCATAGTTGAAGAATATGGATAATGTGTAGACCGAAGATGTTGAAACCTTTGGCTTTGTCCTTCATAGTTTTCACTCTTTTCCTTCTTCATCTTTGCCGCACTTCTTGTAATGGAAGCTTGCACATAATTATTATTTTGAGTACTTCCTATGGGAACCCATGCCATGTTCTTTTCTTCGAGTTCTTATGCACTAAGCTTTTGTAACTCCTTATTTTGCCAATACGATAAGCCGAGTGAGCACCTCGACTGTGATTTTGTTTCAACCAATGACAACTCTTTTTGGGCCTTGTGCACCATCAACTTCTTTTCTTCAGATTGGGCACTCTGATTTTTATCAATTGATTGCTTCACTTCTTTGCCTTTTGTAGCCAATGTCAACACTTTAATTGGCTTTTTGTTATTTGAGATCAAATCTGAAGTAGCACACTTACGACCATCTCTTTTCACGCGGTAAACTTGCTTTACCACCTATTTTTTCTTCCTTGAGATCTGGACCGATTCCTTATGATTGAAACGGTCTTTGATGCGTGATTGTTCAAATGTTGATCTTCTTGGAGCTGCATAGTATTTGTGAGATGGTCTAGAATAAGATGGAGAATGTGCTCTTGCATCATATATGTCCCATGATGAATATGGATTTAAATGAGCATAGGGAGGCATTCACGACATTGGCATTGGCAGCCCAAAATAAGGATATGAATATGTTGCATTAAAATTCTCACTTTGCTAATACTGATCCTCATATTTACGCCTTGGGGGTGACCTTGGTTTCTTTGCATGATTTGGCCGATAAGCATTCTTATCTTCTCTCTTATTTTGATATTTATCCAATAGTTCAGCGAAGGTGATTTTTGATCTCTTACACTTGTGCTTATTTCGGTCTTTGTTTTCTTTTGTTTTGCTTTCATCAATCATTGGATTTGCTTGCTGTCCCCAGTCCTTGGCATCTCCATTGTAGCTTCGATGGAATTCTCTCCCTCAAGATTACGTTCATTATGCTCTTCAACAACTTCTTTACTTGAAAATTTGATCCCATCACCTATAGTTTTTACCTTCTCTTTAAATGGATCGGCTTGAAGCAGCTGATGCAAAAACTTTCTGCCATCAGGACCAATCGGAATAGACTGGTCATCTCCTATTGTCTCAACAAATTTTAATCGTCCTTTATCAACGACCGATTTAACTATTTGATGAAACATGTTGCAATCCTCAAAATTATGCTTGGACGAATTATACAACTTACAATACATTCGTCCCTGGACAGATGGCTCAACATGGTGATCAAGAATTCTAATATAATTATTTCTCAACAACAAATCAAATATTTGATCACACATGCTTGAATTGAAGGTAAACTTTTTATTCTCTAGCCGATTTTATTGTGAGAACGGCTTTGGATTAAGCAAACGAATGGTTTAGATTTTGCATCACCCCATTTGGCTATGCATTGTGTTTTGCACTCTATCTCCGATGTCTTTGTATAAGAAACTATACTAGCATCGGTTTGCTCAGAAGATTTTAACATTGGCTTTAAATTTCTGAAACGAAAATAGTTAGAACATACATGTATCAATTGAGACCAAGTGTAAGCCAAGTAAGAAGTAAGCAAAGCTACCCAATTAGATATGAGGTTTAGATAAAGCAATGGGGAAAGCCTTGGCTGCAATAATTTTTCGCTATCGGTCTTTCTGAATGGTGCAATATGTTGACCGATAAGCTTTGTGACAATCTGGTTGCTAACAAATAAATTACCCTTCTTCATTGGTCTCTCAATATTTCTTATGAAGATTTTTCTAATATATGCATCAACAACTAAGTCATGACCAAATCTAAAAACAGGTAAATTAATTGCTAGACATACCTCTTCAAATATGTTGGGAGAGCATGATGGTGGTGTGACTTGAAGAATACCTTGCTCCGCCTTCGGATAGCTCTCCAACACCTTGTCATCATATTTTTCTTGATTGCGTGCATCATTACTTTGAAGATCTTTGTCCATCAAACATTCTTTGGCTACTTGTTCTTGTTCTTGAAGCTCGTCAATTTGTATGGCATGAAACTCATAGGGTAGGAAGTAGGTTCCATTAACTTTAGAAAAATCAAGTATGGTTGTCTTTCTATACTTTCCACGCCCTTTCTCAACAATGTTTGCCTCTTTGGATTTGATGGATTTGGAATATATACTACTTGATTCGGCTTTTTCAACCGAAGCACTTTTAGTTTCCGAATCATCATTATTTTCACCGGTTAAATCAATTGGCAAGGTTTCTTTTCTTTAAGCTAATTCCCTATCAATTCTCTCTTGGCGAAGTACTTGCACCCTATCGCAGAAAGATTTAACTCCCCTCTCAATTTCAGCCCGCTCTAGATTAATTTGCCCCCTATTCTTTTAGAATCTTTCGGCAATGAAGTGTTAGTGTTGCCAAAATTTTGCAATTGTGTAGGGGGTGTGTATATGATGTTGTACTAGGTGGAGGTGTATACTGCTATATAACCATATGCTCTCTCGTCAATACTATCAATTGATGAAGTTTCATCTTCTTGCAAAACTCTAGCCTTTATTGCAGCATAATCAGGAAACAAGCCCTTTTCATATTGTTCAAGGCAAAGAGCACTAACCCTTTTGTTTTGTGCGAAGCTCTTTTTTAATGTGGCCACAACCGCTTCTGGAAGGGATTGCTCTGCAATACTTTCAGATTCTTTTGGCAACGATTCGTGAGTGTTGCCGAAATTCTTGAATTGCGTCGAGTATGCATTATATGCTACAGTATTTGATAACAGCATATGTGTTCCTGTAAAATTTTCACTTATTCGGCTATGACTATTTAGATGCGGGGCCGAATTATGAACATCTACAGTTGCATACGGTGCTGAAAAATTACTAACACGAGGTGTAGCATATGATGGTTGAGAGTAGCTGGCCGAATGGTTAGTAGTAGCATGGCCAATTCTCCCATCATCGATAAGGTTGGATTCACATATTGTAAATTAGTTGCCAATAAATAAAAGGATGAAACACTTTCTTGTATGCTATTGGAAATTTTAACATGAGGTGTTTCAAATTGATTTACCAAACCCATTATGTTGTTCATCGGCATATGGATTTGTGGGGTTGCCGATGCATGAGAGTTAGGATACATATGTTGTACGTTGCTATAATCATAAGAATTCGATGCATGAAAATTATTTTGCATTGGCCCTTGCGCATAATTAGATGCATGATTGATAAAACTAGGGCTAGCCGATACATTATACTCATTAAGCGATCTAGCAACAACATATGAATTATTTGCATCTATAAAGGGGATTTGAGTATTCATATTACCTTCGTAGATTGCGAACCCTATATGACGATTTCTTTGTAGCAAGAACGGGCCGGAGACCGTTTGAAGCTTCGTCCTCAGCGGAGTCGTCAAAAAGTGTGTTCGCACATGAACACGTCACCGTGTACCCTCGACGCCGGGGGTGATGTAGCGCAGCTCACGTCGAAGGAGACCCGGCCGGAAGCGCGGTACGCAGGCAATCCGGCGGATGCTTTTGAGGACCAAAAACCCCACACGCCCGGGAGGGACCCCGTCAGGGCGCGCGGCGGCTATGGGATGCCCTAGGTAGACCTGATCGCCCCTAGGGTCTCGAGGTTCGCCGCCTTGCAACAAGAAGAGCAGACGAAGAACGAGGAAGAAGAAGAACTAGGGTTAAGGAGAAAAGATAAAAGATAAAAAGTAGTAGATTAATTTGTTCGATTGTGTGTTGTTGTTCAATCGGCCGTCACCCCTTAGGTATATAAAAGGCGGATGGACTTCTCGGGCAAGGAAAGGTTAGAATTCACGTTCAAAACCCTAGTTTGGCTCAAACTCAGAATCCAACTTTCCAAAACGGTTCGGTTTGCAACTTGCGGTAGGAAAATCCAAAACCCGGACAAACATCCACAGAGTGTCCGGCCATCCTCGGAGGATGATCATTCCCGGAGTGTCTGGCCATCCTGATGCAACCGCACATTTTCGGCTCTAACTTTTGTATACGAACTCCGATTGAGATGTTTTTATATCAAAATCAACCGTTTCAACGAGACGCAAAATTTCATGTTGAAACTTTTTTCCATTTGAAGCCATCTTAATTGGGTTTCAAGTCATTCTTTAATCTGGTGTCAACGTGAGCATCTCTGAATTTGTCATAAATCCGAGCTCCGTTTTAGACCATCTTCATATCCATCTTGATCTTCTCGAAGAGAGCCGTCTCATAGTGACTTTCAATAATATGTTCGAATTAATCTTGACATAGCTTCAAGCTACTCTTTATAATCGTGTCACTTTTGAGCGTCAACACACTGTTTCTTTTCTCCAGGTTTGCTCAAATTCTTCTGGTATTGTATCACGCGCGCACTGTTTCTTTTCTCCAGGTTTGTTGCTCCGTATTCGCACCGTCGTTCGTCCGTCGTCTAGGTCAGCCGGCGGGATCGGTTTCGTCCGTGCATGGGCAGCATTGAGATGCAAGATACTACGGTCGCCGACTACCACCGCTCTACCGGCGATGCCTGAAGTCTGAACGGTGGTGGTTTCGTTGTACTGAGTTTTCAGATGGTCTGATCGTCTAATCAGATGACTGGTGCAGTAAGATCTTGTCCAAGTGACGGGTGAAAACCCACCTCGTCATTTCACATTTCTTTCAGATGATTGATAGTAAAGAAAGGTACTACTGCTCTAGTAGGAGTAGTATCTTCCAGTTCGGTGTGTAACTCGAGCACGCAACGCCTAGCTGGCCGGTTCGTGCCGACGCCCCGGCCGACAGTTCCAGCCAACGATGATCCAGTAGAAAGTTTCAGAATCCAGACCACTCCCAATCAAGACAGCCAATTACTGATTCAAAAGGGGTTACGGTCACTAACAGCGCTGATGCTTCACCGCGGGCAAAACAGAGCGATCGACGCGGTAATATATTCAACCTAGGACACTGTAACTAGTACTCCCTCCGTAAACTAATATAAGAGTGTTTAGATTACTATTTAGTGATCTAAACACTCTTATATTAGTTTACAGAGGGAGTACATAGGATTAGGTAAGTGACAGGGTCCTGCCTGGAAGTGTAAATTTCAACCTCGGGCGCTCAGAGAGATGAGGGCAGCGGTGAGGTCAGCGAATGATTATTGTTGAACTGCGAAGCCAGCGGTTTCACAAATACGGCCATGTCGCCATATCTGAGTTTCAGTTTCAACTAGGTGGTACGCGCAGTGTTACCAGTGCCACACGGTGTTTTCAGTTGGGATTAGGTAGTGGGAGCCTTGGACTTGGCTCACTGATTAAACTAGTCCAAATGTGGCTTTCGGATTGAGGGAATTTGGTGGGATTTTCCGTCCTTCCCCCTCCACGATGGATGGATCGATTGATTGACCTGTCGGTCGAGTTTGCTGGGGGGTGGGATTGCGTGAAATGACCCAATGACACACTGCTGCTGTAAGCCCCGCGTAACTTGGTGCTGATGGGCACCTTAATATGTTTCTTGCGACGACATTATCTACTTATAAGACTACAAAACTTGTTTATTCCGGGAAGACTTTAGAGGCGAAAGGGAGGGTTAATATTTTCTCCAGAGAAGATGAGTGCTTTTTGTTGCTGTTGAGGAAAATCGATGGGTGAAAATGGAAGACTCAACTGTTTCTCTGTTTGAGGCAAGCAAAGCCTGAACTTTTTTTTGAGGTGAAGGAAAGCCTGAACTTGTTGTGAAGCTTTGATTTCACGGGCCATGGTGTCGGTGTGGGCCTCTTAAGATGGTCAGACAGGGCAGGTATGGGCGGGCCGCCGCCTGTACAGCCCATGCATGGTAGACGAAAATATGGTAAAATACCCATAACCAGGACTTGTCTCAAAAAAAAACTAGGACAATTTGGTAGGGAAAATATGAGGTGCTTAAAAATATGAGGTGCTCTCACACATCAAATGCCCCCGTTTTAAAAAATATATTAAACACTCCCATGCTAAAACTTAAAAATACAAATAAAAAATTGAAAATCTTTGAAAAACAATTGTGAAGGACATATCTCTACAATGTCTAGAAATTATAAATGAATAGTAGAGACACACATGGAAAAACAAAGAAGAAGAAGATAAAGCCGCAATCTGGAATTTCAGGCCTCAACACAGAGTGCCCGTCGCCAGGCTAAGGCACGTTATATGTTTCTTTCTTTCAGCGACATTATTTACAAAGCTTAATTGTTTTAGGAAGACTGTGGAAGGGGAAATGAGGGGTAATTTTGGTTGAAAAGAAAACTGTGCCAGATAGATGAGTGCATTTTGTTGCAGTTGAAGGAAATGGATGGGTGAAAATGGTTGCCTGAATTGTCTTTCTTTCTCAGCTGAACCAAGGAAAGCTGTCGAGGGAGATAGGCAAGTGCTTTTTCTTGCTGCAGTTGAGGGAAACAACTTTGGTTAAAGAAGATTGCGCCACAGAGATGAGTGGCTTTTGTTTCTGTTAAGGAAAATCGGTGGGTCGAATTGGAATCCTGAACTGTTTTTCTTTTTTAGGCAGGGAAGCCTAAACTTGCTAACAAGTACTCCATCCGTTCCAAAATATTTGTCTTTCTAGAGATTTTAAATGAACTACCATATACGGATGTATATAGACATATTTTAGAGTGTAGATTCGTTCATTTTGCTTCGTATGTAGTCACTTGTTGAAATCTCTAGAAAGACAAATATTTAGGAACGGAGGGAGTAGTATGTTTTGGATTCATGGGCCACAAAGATGGGCGTATGATCGTCACCGTAAGGGCGAATCGGTCGCTGCCTGTAGAGCCCAAACTCGCTGTAGGACCACGTGTCCGTATGTTTCCCTTAACTGAAACAAAATTATTTGTTTGTTTTGGTGACATTATCTTTTATCTACAAAGCTTAATTGTTTTAAGAATACTCTGGAAGGGGAGATGATTGCTTTTTGTTGCTGTTGAGAGAAATGGATGGGTGAAAATGGCAGGCTGGATTGTTTATCTTTTTGAATTTTGAGTTGAAGCAAGGAAAGCCTTTGTTGCTGTTGAGGGAAATAGACGAGTGCTTTTTGTTGCTGGTGTTGAAGGAAACATTTATTTTTGTTAAAGAAGATTGCGCCACATAGATGAGTGCTTTTTGTTTCTGTTGAGGGAAATCGATGGCTGGAAATGGAAGCCTGAACTGCTGTTTTCCTTTCTTTTTCAGGCAGGGAAAAGGCCTGAACTTGCGAAGAAGCAATGTTTTGGTTTCATGGGCCATAATGCGGGCCCCTTGAGATGTGCACGTATGACCGTATGGCCCTGATTGGCACACGCGGAATACCCAGCCCATAACTAAGACAATTTTTGGTTTGGCATTCCACATTTCCAAAGATACGAAGTGGCCCAGCTTCAAAGCCGCACGTGACGAGAATTCTCGGTCGCCGGCGGCCAGGAAAGGACATCTGGGAACGACCCCGCGCGCGCTTTTAATGTACTCCGCGACCTGTAAAGCCGACGCGACGACAAAGCGGCCAGCAGGATTGCAGAGGAAGCCAGGGCCACACACACCACCACCACCACCACCACCACCACCACGACGACGACGACACCGACACCACCAGGACGATCCTTTTCACCATCGTCGTGTTCCTGCGTCGCAGCTCGTCTCAAGCCCTGCCTGCCCCTCTCAGGTTCAGGTTCAGCGCGCACTGCTTGCACGTCGTTGTGACCGGCGGCCACACGGACACGGCCACTGGTGCAGCACAGCTCTGCACGCCCAACGAACCTGCAGCGGACATGTGTTCTGGACAAGTTACCCGGAGCTGAGTCTCCCTTTGGAGACCTTTGCTTCAGAAAATGGAAAGGGCCCCCTTACTTGCTTTCCCTTGTACTGGAGGCGCCTCTCGTACTCAAAGCACCAAGCTGTTGTTGGTGCTAAGCAAAATCGAGGCACGTGATCCAGCCGACGCGTGATATTCAGAGAAGCGTAAAAAAAATGCAGATATAGCCGGCGTGTTAGTGCTACGTATCTCGGAATTTGACGGCCATAATATAAGAAGTATCAGCCGGCTTGCACGTCCCAATCCGAGCGTAGCGTATACAGTCCCAGCCGTGTAGTCGAGACACGAGAGGATGTGGTGAAGCCGGTGAGCTCCCCGTCGCTGCCCGCTTTCGAGGACGAGGGGGAGGACCTGGAGGCCAAGCCGGAGAAGGCGCCCGCCGTCCGGCCGTATGCGGCGACGGAGCGGTCCGTCCACCTCGTGCCGCTCATCGTCCTGCTCTGCTTCGTCGTCCTCTTCATCTGCTCCCACGTCCCCTCCCCCTCTGGTACCCGCGTCGCGCGTGTGTGTGATACATTCATCAAACGTCTTGATACAGCTGCGCTGCTGATTCTGAGCTCTGCATTATGCTGCGCTTTTTTCTTTTTGGTCTGCAGATATGTCGAGCTTCGGAGGGAAGGCCGGGGGACGGAAGCCCAAGCTGCTCTGACGCGGACCAAGGAAGGAGACGATCATGACAAGAGCTCAAGGACTGAGGACGCGATATGCCAAAAAGATGTGGACGTTTTCTGCTTTCTTTCTTGATCTCAGCTGTGTTAGGCAGTAAGCTGTACTGATCTCGCTGCACCGATAATAAAACACATACAGAACGCAATAGTGCTGCTCTGATGATTCTCATCATGTTGGTTTCATGGTCCGTTGCAATTTGGCCACTCATAATTGTGTAGTGAACAAACCTCTCACCATTTCCTCGCTGAAGAGGGTATATAATGCAGCCTAGTTCTATCACCGTGGTCGACAAATGTCCGGTGTCTGATGTTGCCACGTGGTCGAACTTCCACTCGGCCACTCTTCACAGCACAGCACAACAAATTAAAACAAAGCATAAAAGAAGTTGTTTTCAGCAAAAGAATGAAAGCATGCCAGCAGCACTCTACCGAGTGAACTCTTGCACGCCCACACTTCTGGCTCCAAAAAAAACTTAATTGGGCAACACAAGTATTCCTATCAGTGGTGGAATTATCCATTCAGTCCATTTGGGCCACAAAAAATAACTGGGCTTTTGACACATTCACTGATCTATCAGTCTTGTAAAAACTCTGGAGAAGAAAAAAAACACATCAGAGAGGTGAATATCATACGCAAACATTGTGACACTGCAAGTGCATGATAATATTGTTTGATTAATTAAAATGGCTGTTACAAATTCCAAACTCTTTCGGTCCCGATAAATTTCAACCTTCAAACAGGTGAATTACAATACAGCAACCACAACGTTGCAGCGTGAATTAAACAACCCATCTCATGTCTATTTACATTCATGTATCAGCGAGATCATCATAGTATCAATCCCTGCGCAGGTTCCGGTTTCTTAGGAAGAGCAGCAGCGGGTGGCGGTGGAGACGCATCACTGGAATCCTCTACTGTAATGGGGAAAACTGCAGCGGTAGATATGGGGATAACTTCAGGGTTTTCAGAGACATGTATCTTTGTGATTTCACCATCCAAATCCCTGGGCTTTTCATGAGCGTCCAACATGTCAGCTTGTGCATACCCGGCCGCTACGGTCTTGCCCTCCTGCTCAGTGGCTATTTTCTCCTTTGCCTTTGCCCCGACGTCGTTCGCGGTATTCGCAACCTTACTGAAGGCACCAGTTACCCATGCAGCTCCAGTAAGGACATACCTGTTTTTCATGATGGCAGATCCAGCAGTGGAGACACCCTGTTCAGCAGCTGCAAGTGCTGACCTTGTCTTCTCGGAGACTAGATATTTCTGATCCATTTCCTTTACTTTATCGTTTACAACTGAAGTACCGACGCTGATCTTCTCACTCAGACCAATTCTCTTGTCAAAGGAAGATACTCGAGCAGTCGCAGTTGATGTGAGCTGATGCTTCTCATCCAAAGCTTTTGCTTTGTCGAGTGCATCCCTACCAAGAATGAACCCCTTGGCCAGCATGGTCCCAACGATGTCCTCTGCCTTCTCAAGAGCAGAGGACTTTGCATCTTTGGGCTGTGGATGCAAAGCAATGTAATGTAAGGAATTCCATTACCACCAGACAAAGACCATACTACAGACATGGATATTACACATCTCTAACCATACCTCTAGAGCAGCTAAAACATCAGCTGGTAGCTCATAATAAGTGGCTGGTGTTACGATGACAGCCATATCGACTATTGTGGCACCCTGCAACAGCAATAAAACCAGGCGCATCAGATATTCATCATAGGAGTAGTTCCAGCAAGTATAAAGCAATTAAGAAGCAGAAATAGACACAATTCAGTGACACGCTATGTATTTGCAAACAGATATCTATCTATCCAAAAGATATTGAGTTAGTGTTGAAATTTCCGTTGGGCAATGATTAGGTAAACTTAAACATTCGAATAAGCAAGCATGTACACATTATTTACTTGAAAGAGTCAATGGAACCAAGCAATATCTTTTTACATCATACTGTTTAAGCTGAGATCATGGGTCACAACTTACATAACATGGTTCATATGAAAAATAACTATGTTTAGTACTCCCAATTGAACTGTAAAACGTCTTATATTTTGATACAGAGGTAGTAACAAATACACAATTCATTCAGAAATATAGGGAAAGTTTTGTCTTGCTGTAGACCAGGTAAACAATATAAGTAGCTAAGTACTATATTAAACACATGCCGTAGAGCAGGTAAGCAACCTCACTTATCTCTAAAGTACTATATTCAACACATGCAACGTAAAGTTGGGCATTTATTAGGGACATAGAAGGAACAACACACTTATGTTGCACTGGAATATGAATTACGCCTTCTATATATATTCCAATGAATGGAGAATATTGGTGCATGCCATCAATGATGCGTAATTGCAGACAGCACATTTCACAAGCTCAAGCAACCATATATCCTTGGGGGGAAAGCAGGTTTTTTTTCAGAGATAGGAGGTAAAAAAGGTACCGTCAGAAGCATGGCTGTCTCAGCTCCTTGCTTATCTTTAAAAGTAATGTAGGCAACTTGAGACAGCTCGTCGCCACTGCAAAGTATTTAAAAGGTTAATGAGATTGATAGTACACAGTGGACCACAAGCATAATGAAGATCGTATTACTAACCTTTGCATTTCAACATGCACAAGGTCACCAGAAAAGGAAAAGAATTCCTTTACATCTCTTAGTGCTGCTTTTAGCGACAAATTGCTCACCATGACTGTGCTAAGCGTGCTTGTCTTCATCAAAGAAATAAAAGTATAAAAAGGAACAATTAATACTCCATCTCATAGATAGTATGTTGTTCTAGGCTATATGAGAAGAAGCTCAGCAACACACACTTGTACAGTATCTGAAAAACTAATAAGTAATGCAGACTTCTATGCACTGTCACATAAATAACACCGATGGCCTAAATCGATAACTTGTGCCTTATCTTGTTTCTAGTAAGGCATTACACAATATCTAATGGGATTTCCTAATCAACATTACACAACCTCAGTTAAAAAAGAAAGAACTTACCACCTCCACAGCTCCGATCTATGTTAGAAAATGATGAATTTGTTCCCAATGTCTTAGGATTATTTTAAATCCGGTACCCCCAAACTAATATTTTTGGACAAGATTGGCCACTAACTGTTCATATCAAATCGCTGGAAACATATGCAGCCACTTTATGCATCAAGCTTAATATTTCAACCTCAGATGTTCATAAAGTGATTTATTCATGCTAAAAACATCATCTCCTTCGAAGGTTTGCATGTTTAAACTGTGCCATCATGCTAGGTTTTATGCACAACAACTATTCAATTTGTATGCAGATCAGTATGTGCCGCTCGTAATGAACATGTATATAGCACTCACAGTCACCGCCAAGACCTTTTTTCCGTGACAGGCATTGTATGACCCCAACGATATTTTACTAGTCAGTGCAGCTAGCATATCAAATAAAATAAAATAGCTAAACTGTAAACTGACGTAATCAGCGCTCTTTTGCTATTATGAAATATAGAGGAGAAAGAAAGCTCAATATTCACCATGCACTGATTGTTACATAACATTCTTGGTGTTCACAATGCAATAAAAAGAAGTAATAAGATCATTTTTTTTTGCACCTAATACTTCAGCACAAGCAAGCAGGCATAAACAGATAACATGGGACAGGATATTAACCAAGTATACACGCTGGTTAAACCACTCACTGCAGACATCATAATATCAAACAAAAGTTTGCCAAAAAAAAAGGGTTACGGAAGGCTGTTCATGGCTCACAAATCACAACACTTGGCCACAGTAACAATAACTAGATAAATCGACGGCGCTGGCACCTAAGTGATTTGAGTACCCTATCAGCATTCTACATGAGTGGGCGGCAGATTCAGCCCGCCGGCCATCCCACATTCAGGCAGGTAGAATGCCGAGCGAAACCGGACGAGATTTCACTAGAATCGATTGGTAAGAAACGGCTGCCTCCGATACACTATCCCACATTACATTCCTAAGGGACACCAATTTCTGGAGCCAAACTCTCTACTTTCCCCATCTTTGGCAGGACAAATTGACAAAAAGAAAATTCTATCCAGGACTGCGTATGCCCAAATCTAGAACCCCCCCCCAAACCAAAACCCCTGCTTCTAAAGTCTAACACGCAAACCAAGACCAGATCAACAGAGCCAAGAAGCACTCGGGCCGGAAACGGCGCTGCCGCCGACGGCCGACAGAGAGAGGGGGAACCGGGAGAGCTCACCGCCATGGCCGCGATGCGACGCCGAGATCTCCGAACCCTAACCGCTGACTTGAATCGGGAAACGGGAAGAAAAATATGCGAGAAATGGATCCGCCGTGTCCAGCGGGCGGGATTTATAGGAGGGGGGAGAAGGCGGAGACGCGGAGTGGAGTGGAGCAGGCGCCGGTTCCTGCCGTCCAACTCCAGCAGTAGACGTGGAGGCGGTGACGTGGCGACGTGTGGGGGCGCGCAGGCTGCTGGGACCCCACCACGCTCCGGCCCTTTTACTTTGGGCCCTGCCTGTTGGAGTGTTGGGTCCAGTCCAGGGGCTCGCAGCCTCAGCGGCCTCGCCACCGGTTGCTCAAAAAAATTTAAAAAGCCGACCTCGCCAACGAGAAAGCACAAATATTCCTCAAAAAGGAAAAAAAACCGACAAAGCATGGGCAAGGTAGGGAGGGAAGCGAAGCAAGGAACCCAATAAAGCGAAGTTCGTAAAGGAAATCCCGTCAAAAAAACAAAGTTCGTAAAGGAAATACTGAGTTCAATAAACGACACGGATATGGTGTACACGGGTACGCGTACATCTTTTATGGATAGTACATCAAAAAAATAGCACTCTCTCTATTCCCATTCCTCTATGTAGTGCACATAGATTCAGACAAATACCAATGTGTGGGCTGGCACAACAATTTGGACGAGAATGCCCTGCCTCGGTCTGTCCCAGCACCAAAGTGCCCACCTCATAAGAGCAACTCTAGCAGACCCCACATCTGCCTTTGATCCACAAAATAACCGTCGAAATACGGGTATGGGCTGAAAAGCCTGCCTGACCAGACCCGGCATTCCGTCTCGACCCGCAAAAAATTTTGAAGGGCGCGGCAAATTCCCGACCCCAACCCGGGAAAACGCGGGTTTCCCCCTCGCGGCTACGGTGCCCTACATCACAGAGAAGCAGTTGGCGGGAGGGACATTTCAGCCCCGCGCTCTTTTCCCCCCTCCTTCCGCCGCCCGCCCGCCCTTGCTTCCGCCCGCCCGCCGTCGGTGATTCCGGCCATATCTACGGGCGGAAGCGCGCCGCGGGGCCGCCCACACCCTCCCACGCCGAGCGGCTGCACCGCTCCTCCGGATCCGGCGAGAAGAGCCGCCACCCGTCGTCGCCGCCGCCGGGGATCGACCACCATCGAGCGCACCCCCTCGTCGCCGCCCGTGATCACCCGCCACCGGTTAGTCCCTTCTTTGTGATTTTTGCGAGCTGTGTAGTAGATTGACGCGTCGGTGTGCGTGTAGATGGAGTTGACCCCGTGCGAGAAGTTCTTGCTATCCGATTCGTCCGATTCGAACGACTCGGATGTGGAGACCATGCTTGCGACCTTTCGGCGGTAAACATTAGTCATGGCACTTGCTGTGAAGGAGCATGAAGACGAGCATCGGAAGAGGAGACGAGGATCTACTCTCGGGCGTCTGTGCATTCCTCGGAATCGCCATCTTGGGAATGAGATGTTGATGCAAGACTATTTCGCGGAGAATCCTACATATCCTCCACACCTCTTCCGGAGAAGGTACCGAATGCGCCGATCCCTCTTTGTGAAACTTGTTCAAGCTTGCGAGGCAAATTGTCGGTATTTTACTCAAAGAAGGAATGTCGCGGGCTTAAAGGGATTTAGCGCGTATCAAAAAATCTCCGCAGCTATGCGGGTGATTGCATATGGCGTTCCGGTTGACTATGCCGATGAGTATCTTCGCATTGGTGAAGATAGCACAATTGAGTCTGTGCGTAGATTTGCGAAAGTGATCATCCGTGTCTTCGGTCCTGAGTATCTTCGGGCACCCAATGAAGATGACACAAAAAAATTGATGGCAACAAATGAGAGGAGATGTTGACCTGGAATGCTAGGTAGCATTGATCGTATGCATTGGAATTGGAAAATTTGCCCCAAGGCTTTGCAAGGAATGTATTGTGGCAAGTCTCGTGATGCAACAATTGTGCTAGAGGCCGTAGCATCCAATGATTTATAGATTTGGCATTGCTTTTTTGGTATGTCAGACATTCTCAATGATATTAATGTGTTGCAACGGTCTCATTTGTTTGCTAGACTTGCTAGTGGTGATGCTCCTGCTTGCAACTACATTTATCAATGGGTATGAATACACAAGGGGGTACTATCTTGCAGATGGTATATACCCTCCTTGGTGCACATTTTTCAAGAGCATCAAAGAACCCAAAACAAAAAAAACAATGTGAATTTGCAAGGGTGCAAGAGACAGCCTGAAAAGACACTGAAAGAGCATTCAGTGTTTTGCAATCTAGATTTGCCATTGTTCGTGGTCCTGCTCGTTTTTGGGATAAGAAAAACCTTGAAGAACATCATGACATGTTGTGTTATCCTGCACAATATGATTCTTGAAGATGAGAGAGGAATGAACTTAGAATTCTTTTACGACAATGTGGGTAGTCGTGTCAAACTAGTTAGAGACCTAAATCGCATTAGAGCTTTTCTTCAGATATACAAGGAGATTGAAAATGCAGACACACACCTTCAACGTCAGGAAGATCTCATTGAGCATCATTGGCAAAGGGCTGGACGGTGACTAATTTTTGTATTCATTTGTGTTTGTATTCATGACAAGTTTGTATTGCATTATTTAAGTTTGCTACGGTGATTTGAATAATCATTTGTAATGCGGATGGTTATTTGTATTATGTTAGATTTGAATAATTCAGTTTATTTTCAATTGCTGAATTATGTTGGATTTGGTATTTGCGGGCTGATGATATGTAGGATGCAGCTGCACAAAGAGCAGAACCCGCATAGCCGACCCGTAAAAAAGCATATTCCGTGAATATATTTTTTTACGGATCCATTGGGGGGTCTGCATCTGTGTCAGCCCGCGCCGGCCCGCAAAAACTGTTTTGCGCGAACTGCAAACGCGTTTTGCGGGCCGGCGGGATGCGGGGTCTGATAGAGTTGCTCTAAGCACAGAAAAATGGAGGAACAAAGACTCGTAGATGCTCAGCCTGTGACCTTGCGTCCGGCCGCGGACGGGGGCTCAGACCAGGATTGTGGTGATGTCGGCCGCCGTGGGGACGCTCTTTGCGGACGTGGTGACGCAAGCCGCCGACCGCCATGGAGACGCTCTTTGCGGACGTGGTGATGCAGGCCTCCGACTGCTGGTCGCGGATGTGGTGACGCCGGTCACCGGACAAGGAGGTTGGGGCGCCAACCGCCGGCCGCGGACGTAGGGGCGGCAGCCAGGGTCGCGGTGACGCCGGCCGCTTGCTGTGGACGTCGGGCTGCCGACCGCAGATGTGGGATGCGGGCCATAGACGCGGGACGCCGGCGACCGATCAAGCGAGGAAGTACTCGCATATGAAGTTTCACGAAGAAATCACATCCGTGGTAATCTGAACAAAAATGATAAAATCAATACTATATTTAAAAACACTTTTTAATGAATAGTATGGGTGCCTTTGTATTTTCTTCACTAAAATACCATGTGTGTCAATATATCATGAAACTTCACATGTAAGTACAATGATCGACTAACTTTCATACCGTGAAATTTCAGAAATTTTATATTTTTTCTAGTACTTTTTATGAATTTCCTATTTACATGGATGCGCGTGCATCCATGTTCACCTTTGTATTTTCGGCTCAATAAAGGACTAGTGGAACATTTTTCTTTGGGATGTGCCCAGCGTCATTCGACCGATCCAAGGAAAGACCGGTCGTCACATTCATGAAATTGTGTGCATATGATGAAAAGTGCGTACGATTTTCGTATTGACGCGATCTCACTCATCCGTGGAATTCAACCAACGGCTGCTGAGGATTGTTGTAGTAGATCGTAAAAAATTCATAGTAGATGTAGTATGACTCTTCCTTCACGTCGCCTTCACTCTCTTCTCGCTTTCTCTTGTGACCTTTGTCTCCTCTTATCGCGACCCACTCTCTTCTTTTATGACTCCGGTGAGCTAGGAACCGTTGCCACACCATTGTGCGCTCGTAATTATAAGTGTAAAAGTGTTGGGAAATGTAGCATGTAATTTTAAAAAAAATACGCCCACGCAAGATTTATCGAGAAGATGCATAGCAACGAGAGGGGAAGAGTGTATTCACGTATCCTCGTAGACCAAAAGCAAAAGCGTTAGTTTAATGTGGTTGATGTAGTCGAACGTCTTCTCGATTCAACCGATTAAGTACCGACGTACGGCACCTCCAAGTTTTGCACACCTTCAGCTCGATGACGTCCCTCGAACTCTTGATGCAGCAAAGTGTCGAGGAAGAGTTTCGTCAGCACGACGGCGTGCTGACGGTGATGATGAAGTGATCCGCGCCATGTCCGATTCAGACTCCTTCCATGGGGAGATGGGGGCGCCACCTCTTGTGGGCTGCCTTGTCTCTCCCCTATGGCCCATATCTTCCCCCGGGGTTTCGATAACACCCCCCCTCCGGTACTCCGATACGTACCCGATACATTTCGGAACACTTCCGGTGTCTGAATACCATCGTTCAATATATCAATCTTTACCTCTTGGCCATTTTGTGACTCCTCGTCATGTCTGTGATCTCATTCGGGACTCCGAACAATCTTCGGTCACCAAAACACATAACTCATAATACAAATTGCCATCGAAAATTAAGCATGCGTACCCTACGGGTTCGAGAACTATGTAGACATGACCGAGACACCTCTCCGGTCAATAACCAACAGAGGAACCTGGATGCTCATATTGGTTCTCACATATTCTACGAAGATCTTTATCGGTTAAACCGTAATGACAACATGCGTCATTCCCTTTGTCATCGGTATGTTACTTGCCCAAGATTCGATCGTCAGTATCTTCATACCTAGTTCAATCTTGTTACGGGCAAGTCTCTTTACTCGTTCCGTAATGCATCATCCCGTAACTAACTCATTAGTCACATTACTTGCAAGGCTTATCATGATGTGCATTACCGAGAGGGTCCAGAGATACCTCTCTGATACTCAGAGTGACAAATCCTATTCTCGATCTATGCCAACCCAACAAACACCTTTGAAGATACCTGTAGAACATCTTTATAATCACCTAGTTACGTTGTGACATTTGATAGCACATAAGGTATTCCTCCGATATCCGGGAGTTGCATAATCTCATAGTCAAAGGAATATGTATAAGTCATGAAGAAAGCAATATCAATAGAACTTAACGATCATTATGCTAAGCTAACGGATGGATCTTGTCCATCACATCATTCTCCTAATGATGTGATCTCATTCATCAAATGAAAACACATGTCTATGGTTAGGAAACTTAACAATCTTTGATTAACAAGCTAGTCTAGTAGAGGCTTACTAGGGACATAATGTTTTGTCTATGTATCCACCCATGTATCAAGTTTCCGGTTAATACAATTCTAGCATGAATAATAAACATTTATCATGATATAAGTAAATATAAAATAACAACTTTATTATTGCCTCTAGGGCATATTTCCTTCAAGAGGGTCCCAACCATTTTTGATCGAAAGTATCACAAATCAAATTTATTGATTCACATGAGGGTATTTAAAAATATTTATAAGCTTTACCAATTAAGTAGCCAATTCAATTACATGTGAAAGAAAATGCTTGCTTGAGAGAGTTTGCTAGTTGCAAATGCATTGAGGTGATATAATTTGACTGAAGTAAAGTAACAACGAGCAACAATACCTACCAGTTGTCCAGTACATTTTTTTAAAGAGAGCAACAATGAGCAAAAGCGCGGACATGATTATAGATAATGCGACGTTGCATGGATAGAATTTTCAATTTTTGTGGTGGTTGTTAATAGCCGATCCATCTCCAATGCACCAAACCACTCCCTCCCTTAGGAGGTCTCGACTATAAATAATGCTCCTGTACGTGTACGATGCCCCACTCCGGCAGGTGATAACCCACAAGTATAGGGGATCGCAACAGTTTTCGAGGGTAGAGTATTCAACCCAAATTTATTGATTCGACACAAGGGAAGCCAAAGAATATTCTCAAGTATTAGCAGCTGAGTTGTCAATTCAACCACACCTGGAAACTTAATATCTGCAGCAAAGTGTTTAGTAGCAAAGTAATATGATAGTAGTAGTAACGGTAGCAAAAGGTAACATTAGTAAAAGTAGTGTTTTTGGTATTTTGTAGTGATGATAGCAATAGCAACGGAAAAGTAAATAAGCGAAGAACAATATATGGAAAACTCGTAGGCAATGGATCGGTGATGGAGAATTATGTCGGATGCGGTTCATCATGTAACAGTCATAACCTAGGGTGACACGGAACTAGCTCCAATTCATTGATATAATGTAGGCATGTATTCCGAACATAGTCATACGTGCTTATGGAAAAGAACTTGCATGACATATTTTGTCCTACCCTCCCGTGGCAGCGGGGTCCTTACGGAAACTAAGGGATATTAAGGCCTCCTTTTAATAGAGAACCGGAACAAAGCATTAACACATAGTGAATACATGAACTCCTCAAACTACGGTCATCACCGGTAAGTATCCCGATTATTGTCACTTCGGGGTTAACGGATCATAACACATAATAGGTGACTATAGACTTGCAAGATAGGACTAAGAACACTCATATATTGATGAAAACATAATAGGTTCAGATCTGGAATCATGGCACTCGGGCCCTAGTGACAAGCATTAAGCATAGCAAAGTCATAGCAACATCAATCTCAGAACATAGTGAACACTAGGGATCAAACCCTAACAAAACTAACTCGATTACATGATAGATACCATCCAACCCATCACCGTCCAGCAAGCCTACGATGGAATTACTCACGCACGGCGGTGAGCATCATGAAATTGGTGATGGAGGATGGTTGGTGATGACGATGGCGACGGATTCCCCTCTCCGGAGCCCCGAACGGACTCCAGATTAGCCCTCCCGAGAGGTTTTAGGGCTTGGCGGCGGCTCCGTACCGTAAAACGCGATGATTTCTTCTCTCTAATTTTTTCTCTCCCCGAAACTTAATATATGGAGATGGAGTCAGAGTCGGAGAGGCAATAGGGGGCCCACGAGGTAGGGGGCGCGCCCCCCACCCTCGTGGCAAGGTGGTGGCCCCCTGGCCTTCATCTTTGGCAGGTATTTTTCTTATTTTCTGAAAAGTGTCTCCGTGAAGTTTCAGGTCATTCCGAGAACGTTTGCTCCTGCACATAAATAACACCATGGTAATTCTGCTGAAAATAGCGTCGGTCCGGGTTAGTTCCATTCAAACATGCAAGTTAGAGTCCAAAATAAGGGCAAAAGTGTTTGGAAAAGTAGATACGTTGGAGACGTATCAACTCCCTCAAGCTTAAACCTTTGCTTGTCCTCAAGCAATTTAGTTGACAAACTGAAAGTGATAAAGAAAAACTTTTACAAACTCTGTTTGCTCTTGTTGTTGTAAATATGTAAAGCCAGCATTCAAGTTTTCAGCAAAGATTATAACTAACGACATTCACAATAATGCATAGGTCTCAAGTTTACTCATATCAATAGCATAATCAACTAGCGAGCCATAATAATAAATCTCGGATGACAACACTTTCTCAAAACAATCATAATATGATATAACAAGATGGTATCTCGCTAGCCCTTTCTAAGACCGCAAAACATAAATGCAGAGCATCTTTAAAGACCAAGGACTGACTAGACATTGTAATTCATGGTAAAAAAGATCCAGTCAAGTCATACTCAATGTAAACTAACAATAATGAATGCAAATGACAGTAGTGCTCTCCAACTAGTGCTTTTTAATAAGAGGATGATGATCATAAAAGTAAATAGATAGGCCCTTCATAGAGGGAAGCAGGGATTTGTAGAGGTGCCAGAGCTCGGTTTTAAAATAGAGGTGAATGATATTTTGAGCGGTATACTTTCATTGTCAACATAACAACCAAGATATGGCGATATCTTCCATACTACACACATTATAGGCGGTTCCCAAATAGAATGGTAAAGTTTATACTCCCCCTTCCACCACAAGCATCAATTCATGGCTTGCTCGAAACAACGAGTGCCTCCAACTAACAAGAGTCCCAGGGGGAGTTTTGTTTGCAATTATTTTGATTTAGTTTGCATAAAGCATGGGACTGGGCATCCCGGTGACCAGCCATTTATCTCGTGAGTGAGGAGCGGAGTCCACTCCTCTTGAGAATAACCCGCCTAACATGGAAGATACAGACAGCCCTAGTTGATACATGAGCTATTTGAGCATACAAAACAAGATATTTATTTGAAGGTTTAGAGTTTGGCACATACAAATTTACTTGAAACGACAGGTAGATACCATATATAGGTAGGTATAGTGGACTCATGTGGAATGACTTTGGGGTTTAAGGGATTGGATGCACAAGCAGTATTCCCGCTTAGTACAGGTGAAGGCTAGCAAAAGACTGGGAAGCGACCAGCTAGAGAGAGACAACAGTCATGAACATGCATTAAAATTAATCAACACCGAATGCAAGCATGAGTAGGATATAATCCACCATGAACATAAATATCGTGAAGGCTATGTTGATTTTGTTTCAACTACATGCGTAAACATGTGCCAAGTCAAGTCACTTAAATCATTCAGAGGAGGATACCACCCTATCATACCACAACATAACCATTTTAATAGCATGTTGGCATGTAAGGTAAACCATTATAACTCATAGCTAATCAAGCATGGCACAAGAAACTATGATCTCTAGTTGTCATTGCAAACATGTTTATTCATAATAGGCTGAATCAGGAACGATGAACTAATCATATTTACAAAAACAAAAGAGGTCGAGTTCATACCAGCTTTTCTCATGTCAGCCAGTCCATCATATATCATCATAATTGCCCTTCACTTGCATGACCGAACGATGTGAATAATAATAATAGTGCACGTGCATTGGACTAAGTTGGAATCTGCAGGCATTCAATAAACATGCGAAGACAAGGCAATATGGGCTCTTTTGTCAGATCAACGAATATGCATATAAGAGCCACTTCAACAATTTAATCATGGTCTTCTCCTATCGACCCCCAAAGAAAAGAAAAGAAATAAAACTATTTACACGGGAAAGCTCCCAACAAGCAAAAGAAGAACATGAAATATTTTTGGGTTTTCTTTTTAATTACTACTACAAGCATGGAAAGTAAACTAATTAAAAGCTACAACTAATTTTTTTTGGTTTTTCTTAAGGTTTATTAAACACACAAGAAGAAAGCATAAGAAGGAAAATAAACTAGCATGGATGGTACAATAAAAAAGTATGAGCACCGACATCTAGCAATGAGTGTGTGAACATAAATGTAATGTCGGTGGGAAATACGTACTCCCCCAAGCTTAGGCTTTCGGCCTAAGCTGGAGGATATCCATAATGATAGTTGGGGTCGTACTGTGATGCAGCAGCTATCGCCTGCTGAGCTGCAGCGTGGCGACGAGAGGCCTCCTCTCTCCTCTCGTACTCATCTGCCTCCTCTCTAGTAACATTATATCCCCCCTTGCCTCCTCACAAAGGAACTAGTGAGATTATGATACTGACTGCACTTCTCTTCCTCGAAGCTCATGAGATCAGCGTTACGCAAATATGCGTTGAATTCTTCTTTTATTCCCGCTCGATCCATAAATTTTTTAGAAGGCCACTCACAAGGACGCATTGGTGCGTCTCTTGGTGGCTCTTCATCAGCATCACGCATTGCAAGCCTGGGTCCTTGCTTCCTTGAAGAACCACCTTGGAACATTTTCCTAAGAATTTTTCTTCCTCTGAAAAATTCTGAAAATTTTTAGTAACTTCAAAATAAAAGTAAACCAAACTCAATAATATTGATAGCAACTACTCCTACAAGTGCCTAGGGCCTATATCATGCATCAAAACTACTTTTGACCATATAAATTTGACATGCAAGCTCAAGAATAGGGTCACCTAAGCAGCAAAAAATTGCAATGAATAAAGCACTAGAACAAAAACTAATTGGACCAATGGAGGAGTCACATACCAAGGAACAATCTCCCCAAGCAGTTTTGTGAGAGGTGCTTTGAGCAAGGAGATCGAAAATGGCAGCAAAACGAGCTTGGACTCGGGTTTGAGCTGGTTATTCGTGTTTGGGGGAGGAAGAAGGAGTGTATGGGTGAAAGGATAAGTGGAGGAGGGCCACCGTGGGCCCACGAGGCAGGGGGCGCGCCCTAGAGGGGTATGCGTGCCCTCCACCCTCGTGGGCAGGTGGTTGACCCCCTGGTGTGTTCTCAGTTCCATAAATCCTCAAATATTCTAAAAAAATCATATTTAATTTTCAGGGCATTTGGAGAACTTTTATTTTTGTGGTATTTTTATGTTGCACGGATAATCAGATAACAGACAGAAAAATATTTATTTCTATTTTATTTAATATAAATAACAGAAAGTAAAAGTGGGGTACAGAAGGTTGTGCCTTCTAGTTTCATCCATCTCATGATCATCAAAAGGAATCCACTAACAAGGTTGATCAAGTCTTGTTAACGAACTCATTCCGAATAACATGGAACCGGAGAAATTTCGAATAACACTATGTTACCTCAACGGGGATATGCACATCCCCAATAATAAGAATATCATATTTCTTCTTGATAGTAGGAAGAGGGAATTCAAAACCTCCAAATATAATCGATGGAATTTTTCCAATAGAGTTGATACTATGAACTTGAGGTTGTTTCCTCGGAAAGTGTATCGTATGCTCATTACCATTAACATGAAAAGTGACATTGCCTTTAGTGCAATCAATAACAGCCCCTGCAGTATTCAAAAAGGGTCTTCCAAGAATAATAGACATACTATCGTCCTCAGGAATATCAAGTATAACAAAGTCCGTTAAAATAGTAACATTTGCAACTACAACAGGCACACCCTCACAAATACCGACAGGTATAACAGTTGATTTATCAGCCATTTGCAAAGATATTTTAGTAGGTGTCAACTTATTCAAATCAAGTCTACAATATAAAGAGAGATGCATAACACTAACACCGGTCCAAGATCACATAAAGCAGTTTTAACATAATTTATTTTAATAGAGCATGGTATAGTGGGTACTCCTCGATCTCCAAGTTTCTTTGGTATTCCACCCTTAAAAGTGTAATTAGCAAGCATGGTGGAAATTTCAGCTTCCGTTATCTTTCTTTTATTTGTAATAATATCTTTCATATACTTAGCATAAGGATTTGTTTTGAGCATATCAGTTAATCGCATACACAAAAAGATAGGTCTAATCATTTCAGCAAAGCGCTCAAAATCCTCATCATCCTTTTTCTTGAATGGTTAGGGAGGAAAAGGCATGGGTTTTTGAACCCAAGGCTCTCTTTCTTTACCATGTTTCCTAGCAACAAAGTCTTTCTTATCATAACGTTGATTATTTGATTGTGGGTTATCAAGATCAACAACAGGTTCAATTTCTATGTCATTATCATTACTAGGTTGAGCATCATCATGAACATTATTATTGACATTATCACTAGTTTTAGTTTCATTACCAGGTTGTGTTTCAACATCAGAAATAGAAATATCATTTGGATTCTCAGGTGTTTCAACAATAGGATCACTAGAAGCATGCAAAGTCATATCATTTTTCTTTTTCTTCTTTTTAGAAGAACTAGGTGCATCTAAATTATTTCTCTGAGAATCTTGCTCAATTCTCTTAGGATGGCCTTCAGGATACAAAGGTTCCCGAGTCATTCTACCACCTCTAGTCATAACTCTAACAGCATTATCATTATTCTTATTATCAATTCATTGAGAAAATCATTTTGAGCTTTAAGTACTTGTTCTACTTGAGTGGTAACCATAGAAGCATGTTTACTAATAAGTTTAAGTTCACTTTTAACATTAGCCATATAATCACCCAAGTGTCCAAGCATATTTGAATTGTATTTTAATTGTCTACCAAAATAAGCATTGAAATCTTCTTGCTTAGCCATAAATTTATCAAACTCATCTAAGCATGGACTAGCAAATTTAGTAAATGGAATTACAACTTTATCATATCTATAGAGAGAATTTACCTTTACTACCTGTGTCGGGTTATCAAGACCATGAGTTTCTTCAATAGGTAAAGGATTTGGATTATATTTTTCTTCAACAGGCGGTAAATTAAGACCATGTATTTCTTCAATAGGAGGTAAATTCTTAACATCTTCAGCTTTAATATCTTTTTCTCTCATAGATTTCTTTGCCTCTTGCATATCTTCAGGACTGAGAAATAGAATACCCCTCTTCTTCGGAGTTGGTTTAGGAATAGGTTCTGGAATTGGCTCCGGAGGTGTCCAATTATTTTCATTTGTCAACATATTATTCAATAGAATTTCAGCTTCATCCGGTGTTCTTTCCCTGAAAACAGAACCAGCATAACTGTCCAGGTAATCTCTGGAGGCATCGGTTAGTCCATTATAAAAGATATCAAGTATTTCATTTTTCTTAAGGGGATGATCAGGCAAAGCATTAAGTAATTGGAGAAGCCTCCCCCAAGCTTGTGGGAGACTCTCTTTTTCAATTTGCACAAAATTATATATATCCCTTAAAACAACTTGTTTCTTATGAGCAGGGAAATATTTAGTAGAGAAGTAATAAATCATATCCTGGGGACTACGCACACAACCAGGATCAAGAGAATTAAACCATATCTTAGCATCACCCTTTAATGAGAATGGAATTTTTTTAAGGATATAAAAGTAACGAGTTCTCTCATCTTTAGTAAACAGGGTAGCTATATCATTCAATTTAGTAAGATGTGCCACAACAATTTCAGATTCATAACCATGAAAAGGATCAGATTCAACCAAAGTAATTATATCAGGATCAACAGAGAATTCATAATCCTTATCAGTAACAAAGATAGGTGAAGTAGCAAAAGTAGGGTCAGGTTTCATTCTAGCATTTAGAGATTGCTTACTCCATTTAGCTAATAATCTTTTAAGTTCAGTTCTATTTCTGCAAGCTAAAATAGCTAAAGAAGCATCTTGATCAAAAACATAACCCTCAAGTGGTTCTTCATCATCACTTTCATTAGTATCATCAGATTCAATATTTTCTATCTCTCTAGCCCTAGCAAGTTGTTCATCGAGAAAATCACTAAGTGGCATAGTAGTATCTGTTGGGGAACGTAGCAGAAATTCAAAATTTTCTACGCATCACCAAGATCAATCTATGGAGAAGTCTAGCAACGAGGGAAGGAGAGTGCATCTACATACCCTTGTAGATCGCTAAGCGGAAGCGTTCAAGTGAACGGGGTTGATGGAGTTGTACTCATCATGATTCAAATCACCGATGATCCTAGTGCCGAACGGACGACACCTCCGTATTCAACACACGTACAGCCCGGTGACGTCTCCTACGCCTTGATCCAGCAAGGGGAGAAGGAGAGGTTGGGGAAGACTCCATCCAGCAGCAGCACGATGGCATGGTGGTGGTGGAGGAGCGCGGGACTCCAGCAGGGCTTCGCCAAGCACTACGAGAGACGACGAGGAAGAGGGGGGCGCACCTAGGGTGGGCCTTAGGGCCCATCTGCGCCCAGGGTTTGCCCCCTCTCCTCTTGAGGCGCATGGGCCTTGGTGGGGAGGCGCCCCAGCCCACCTAGGGGCTGGTCCCTTCCCACTATTGGCCCATGTATGCCTCCGGGGCTGGTGGCCCCACCTGGTGGCCCCCCGGACCCCTCCGGTGGTCCCAGTACACTACCGGTGATGCCCGGAACACTTCCGGTGGCCAAAACCATACTTCCTATATATCAATCTTTACCTCCGGACCATTCCGGAACTCCTCGTGACGTCCGAGATCTCATCCGGGACTCCGAACAACATTCGGTAACCACGTACATACTTTCCCTATAACCCTAGCATCATCGAACCTTAAGTGTGTAGACCCTACGGGTTCGGGAGTCATGCAGACATGACCGAGACAACTCTCTGGTCAATAACCAACAACGGGATCTGGATACCCATGTTGGCTCCCACATGCTCCACGATGATCTCATCGGATGAACCACGATGTCGAGGATTCAATCAATCCCGTATTCAATCCCCTTTGTCTATCGGTACGATACTTGCCCGAGATTCGATCGTCGGTATCCCGATACCTTGTTCAATCTCGTTACCGGCAAGTCTCTTTACTCGTTCCGTAACACATCATCCCGTGATCAACTCCTTGGTCACATTGTGCACATTATGATGATGTCCTACCGAGTGGGCCCAGAGATACCTCTCCGTTTACATGGAGTGACAAATCCCAGTCTCGATTCGTGCCAACCCAACAGATACTTTTGGAGATACCTGTAGTGGACCTTTATAGCCACCCAGTTACGTTGTGACGTTTGGCACACCCAAAGCACTCCTACGGTATCCGGGAGTTGCACAATCTCATGGTCTAAGGAAATGATACTTGACATTAGAAAAGCTTTAGCAAACGAACTACACGATCTTTGTGCTAGGCTTAGGACTGGGTCTTGTCCATCACATCATTCTCCTAATGATGTGATCCCGTTATCAACGACATCCAATGTCCATGGTCAGGAAACCATAACCATCTATTGATCAACGAGCTAGTCAACTAGAGGCTTACTAGGGACATGGTGTTGTCTATGTATCCACACATGTATCTGAGTTTCCTATCAATAAAATTCTAGCATGGATAATAAACGATTATCATGAACAAGGAAATATAATAATAACCAATTTATTATTGCCTCTAGGGCATATTTCCAACAGTCTCCCACTTGCACTAGAGTCAATAATCTAGTTCACATCGCCATGTGACCAACATCCAAGAGTCTACTAGACTCAATGATCTAGTTCACATCACTATGTGATAAATACTCAAAGAGTTTTGGGTTTGATCATGTTATGCTTGTGAGAGAGGTTGTAGTCAACGGGCCTTTCCATATTCAGATCCCTATGTATTTTGCAAAATTTTATATCGTAGATGCTGCTAGCACGTTCCACTTGGAGCTATTCCAAATTGTTGCTCCATTATACGTATCCGGTATCTCTACTCAGAGCTATCCGGATAGGTGTTAAGCTTGCATCGATGTAACTCTTTACGTCGAACTCTTTATCACCTCCATAACCGAGAAACATTTCCTTATTACTCTAAGGATAATTTTTGACCGCTATCCGGTGATCTATTCCTAGATCACCTTTGTACCCTCTTGCCAGACATGTGGCAAGGCACACATCGGGTGCGGTACTTCAGCATGGCACACCGTATAGAGCCTATGACAAAAGCATAGGGGATGACCTTCGTCCTTCCTCTTTCTTCTGCCGTGGTCAAGCTTTGAGTCTTTACTCAACTTCACACCTTACCACTCAGGTAAGAACCCCTTCTTTGACTGATCTATTTTGAATTCCTTCAAAAACATGTCAAGGTGTGTGTTCTTTGAAAGTATCATCAGGCGTCTTGATCTATCTCTATAGATCTTGATGCCCAGTATGTAAGCAGCTTTATCCCGGTCTTCCTTTGAAGAAAAATACTCTTCGAACAACCATTCATGCTTTCCAGAAATTCTACATTATTTCGGATCAACAATATGTCATCCACATATACTTATCAGAAATGTTGTAGTGCTCCCACTCACTTTCTTGTAAATACAAGTTTCTAGCAAACATTGTATAAACCTAAAAGCTTTGATCACTCCATCAAAACATATATTCCGATTCCGAGATGCTTGCTCTAGTCCATAGAAGGATTGCTGGAGCCAGCATACCTTTTAGCATCCTTAGGATCGACAAAACCTTTTATTGTATCACATACAACTTTTCTTACGAAAACTTGGTAAGAAAACTTGTTTTGACATCCATCTGTAAGATTTCATAATCGAAAAGTACAGCTAATGCTAACATGATTCCGACGGACTTAAGCATCGCTATGGGTGAGAAATTCTCATCGTAGTCAACTCCTTGAACTTATGAAAAAATTCGTTCCCATAAGTCGAGCTTCATAGACGGTAACATTACCGCCCACGTCCGTCTTCTTCTTAAAGATCCATTTATCTCAATGGCTTGCCGATCATCGGGCAAGTCCACCAAAGTCCATACTTTGTTATGATACATGGATCCTATCTTAGATTTCATGGCTTCTAACCATTTGTCGGAATATGGGACCACCGTCGCTTCTCCATAGCTCATAGGTTCATTGTTGTCTAACAACATGATATCTAAGACAGGATTACCGTACCACTTAGGAGTAGTACATATCCTTGTCTACCTACGAGGTTCGATAGCAACTTGATATGAAGCTTCATGATCACTATCATTAACTTCCTATTCAACAGACGTAGGCGCCACAGAAAAAATCTTTCTGTGTTGCACCACTCTCTGGTTGAAGTAAAGGTTCGACAACCTCATCAAGTTCTATCTGCCTCCCACTCAATTCTTTCGAGAGAAACTCCTTCTCAAGAAAGGACCCGTTCTTAGCGACAAACAATTTTCCCTCGGATCTGAGATAGAAGGTGTACCCAACTGTCACCTTTGGGGTATCCTATGAAGATGTGTTTGTCCGCTTTGGGTTCGAGCTTCTCCGGATGAAGCCTTAAGCATCGCAGCCCCAAACATTAAAAAACGACAACTTTGGTTTCTTACCAAACCAATGTTCATACGACGTCGTCTCAACGGACTTAGATGGTGTCCTATCTAAAGTGAATGCAGCTGTCTCTAACGCATAACCTCAAAATGAAAATGGTAGATTGATATGAGACATCATAGATCGCACCATATCTCATAGGGTTCGATTACGACGTCCGGTACACACCATTACCTTATGGTGTTCCAGGTGGCTTCAACTGTGAAACAATTCCACAATGTCTTAAGTGATTGCCAAACTCATAACTCAGAAAATCCCCTTTTGATCAGATCGTAGGAACATGATCTTATTGTTATGATGATTCTTAACTTCACTCTGAAATTGCTTGAACTTTTCAAACGTTTCAGACTTGTGCTTTATTAAGTAGATATACCTATATCTACCCAAATCGTCAGTGAAGATGAGAAAATAGCGATATCCACCGCACGCTTCAATTCTCATTGGATCACACGCATCAGCATGCATAATTTCCAACAAGTCGCTTGCTCGTTTCATTGTACCTGAAAACGGGGTCTTAGTCATCCTTCCCATGAGGCATGGCTCGCATGTGTCAAGTGATTCAAAATCAAGTGACTCCAAACATCCATCGACATGGAGTTTCTTCATGCATCTTACGCCAATATGACCTAAGCGGCAGTGCCACGAGAAAGTGGTACTATCATTATTAACTCTATATCTTTTGGCGTGAACATGTGTATTACCACGACCGAGATTCAATGAACCATTCACATAGGGTGCATGACCATGAAAGGTATCATTCATGTAAACAGAATAACCATTATTCTCTAACTTAAATGAATGACCGTATTGCAATGATCATGATCTAATCATATTCATGCTCAACGTAGACACCTGATAACATTTATCTTGGTTCAATGCTAATCCTAAAGGCAGATGGAGCGTGCGATGGTGATCTCATCAACTTTGGAAACACTTCAAACACACATCGTCACCTCGCCCTTAGCCAGTCTTCGTTTAGTCCGTAGCTTTTACTTCAAGTCACCAATAATAGCAACTGAACCGGTATCCAATACCCAGGTGCTACCAGGAGTACTAGTGAGGTACACATTAATAACACGTATATACTTTGTTGAAGTTGCCGGCCTTTTATCTACCATGCATTTGGGGTAATTCCGCTACCAGTGATCGTTCCCCTTACAATAGAAGCACTTAGTCTCGGGTTTGGGTTCAACCTTGGGTTCCTTCACTGGAGCGGCAACTGGTTTGCCATCCATGAAGTTTCCCTTCTAGCCCTTGCCCTTCTTGAAACCAGTGGTCTTGTTAAACCACCAACACTTGATGCTCCTTCTTGATTTCTACCTTTTGCGGTCTTAAGCACCGCGAACAGCTCCGGGATCAACTCCATCCCTTGCATGTCATAGTTCATCACGAAGATCTAGTAGCTTAGTGATAGTGGCTAGAGAACTCTATCAATCACTATCTTATCTGGAAGTTTAACTCCCACTTGATTTAAGTGATTGTAGCACCCAGACATTCTGAGCACATGCTCACTAGCTGAGCTATTCTCCTCCATCTTGTTGGCAAAAGAACTTGTCAGAGGTCTCACACCTCTCAACACGGGCATGAGCCTGAAATCCCAATTTCAGCTCTTGGAACATCTCATATGTCTCATGCCGTTCAAAACGTCATTGGAATCCCGATTCTAAGCCGTAAAGTATGGTGCACTAAACTATCAAGTATTCATCAGGACGTGTCTGTTAGGTGTTCATAACATCCACAGATGACGTTGTAGGGGTTTGCACATCGAGCGGTGCATCAAAGACGTAAGCCTTCTGTGTAGCAGTGAGGACACTCCTCGGACTACGGACCCAGTCCGCATCAGTGCTTACAATATCTTTCAACTTGGTCTTTCTCTAGGAACGTATTGAAACAGGGAGCTACAACATGAGCTATTTATCTACAACATATTTGCAAAGACAATTTAGACTATGTTCATGATAATTGAGTTCATCTAATGAAGTCCCACTCAGATAGACATCCCTCTAGTCATCTAAGTGAAACATGATCCGAGTCAACTAGGTCGTGTCCGATCATCACGTGAGACGGACTAGTCAACATCGGCGAACATCTACATGTTGATCGTATCTTCTATACGACTCATGCTCGACCTTTCGGTCTTCCGTGTTCCGATGCCATGTCTGTACATGCTAGGCTCATCAAGTCAACCTAAGTGTATTGCATGTGTCTCGAGGCCATGTCTGTACATGCTAGGCTCGTCAGCACCCGTTGTATTCGAACGTTAGAATCTATCACACCCGATCATCACGTGGTGCTTCGAAACAACGAACCTTCGCAATGGTGCACAGTTAGGGGGAACACTTTTCTTGAAATTTTAGTGAGGGATCATCTTATTTAAGCTACTGTCGTTCTAAGCAAATAAGATGTAAAACATGATAAACATCACATGCAATCAAATAGTGACATGATATGGCCAATATCATTTTGCTCCTTTTGATCTCCATCTTTGGGGCTCCATGATCATCGTTGTCACCGGCATGACACCATGATCTCCATCATCATGATCTCCATCATCGTGTCTTCTTGAAGTTGTCTCGTCATCTATTACTTCTACTACTATGGCTAACGCTTTAGCAATAAAGTAAAGTAATTACATGACGTTTATGTTGACACGTAGGTCATAAATAAATTAAGACAACTCCTATGGCTCCTGCCGGTTGTCATACTCATCGACATGCAAGTCGTGATTCCTAATACAAGAACATGATCAATCTCATACATCACATATATCATTCATCACATCCTGTTGGCCATATCACATCACACGACATATGCTGCAAAAACGAGTTAGACATCCTCTAATTGTTGTTGCAAGTTTTTTATGTGGCTGCTATAGGTTTCTAGCAAGAACGTTTCTTACCTACGCGAAAACCACAACGTGATATGCCAATTTCTATTTACCCTTCATAAGGACCCTTTTCATCGAATCCGATCCGACTAAAGTGGGAGAGACAGACACCCGCTAGCCACCTTATGCAACTAGTGCATGTCAGTCGGTGGAACCAGTCTCACGTAAGAGTACGTGTAAGGTCGGTCCGGGCCGCTTCATCCCACGATGCCGCCGAATCAAGATAAGACTAGTAACGACAAGTAAATTGACAATATCGACGCCCACAACTGCTTTGTGTTCTACTCATGCATAGAAACTATGCATAGACCTAGCTCATGATGCCACTGTTGGGGAACGTAGCAGAAATTCAAAATTTTCTACGCATCACCAGGATCAATCTATGGAGAAGTCTAGCAACGAGGGAAGGAGAGTGCATCTACATACCCTTGTAGATCGCTAAGCGGAAGCGTTCAAGTGAATGGGGTTGATGGAGTCGTACTCGTCGTGATTCAAATCACCGATGATCCTAGTGACGAACGGACGGCACCTCTGTGTTCAACACACGTACAGCCCGGTGACGTCTCCTACGCCTTGATCCAGCAAGGGGATAAGGAGAGGTTGGGGAAGACTCCATCCAGCAGCAGCACGGCGGCGTGGTGGTGGTGGAGGAGCGCGGGACTCCAGCAGGGCTTCGCCAAGCACTACGAGAGACGAGGAGGAAGAGGGGTAGGGCTGCGCCAACAGGGAGAGCAAATCACACGTCTTGGGCAGCCCCAAACCTCAAGTATATATAGGGGGAGGGGAGGGGCTGCGCCCCCACCTAGGGTTCCCTCCCTAGGGGCGGCTGAAGGAAATATGCCCTAGAGGCAATAATAAAGTTATTATTTATTTCCTTATATCATGATAAATGTTTATTATTCATGCTAGAATTGTATTAACCGGAAACATAATACATGTGTGAATACATATACAAACAGAGTGTCACTAGTATGCCTCTACTTGACTAGCTCATTAATCAAAGATGGTTATGTTTCCTAACCATGAACAAAGAGTTGTTATTTGATTAACAAGGTCACATCATTAGTTGAATGATCTGATTGACATGACCCATTCCATTAGCTTAGCACCCGATCGTTTAGTATGTTGCTATTGCTTTTCTTCATGACTTATACATGTTCCTATAACTATGAGATTATGAAACTCCCGTTTACCGGAGGAACACTTTGGGTACTACCAAACGTCACAACGTAACTGGGTGATTATAAAGGAGTACTACAGGTGTCTCCAAAGGTACATGTTGGGTTGGCGTATTTCGAGATTAGGTTTTGTCACTCCGATTGTCGGAGAGGTATCTCTGGGCCCTCTCGGTAATGCACATCACATAAGCCTTGCAAGCATTACAACTAATATGTTAGTTGTGAGATGATGTATTACGGAACGAGTATAGACTTGCCGGTAACGAGATTGAACTAGGTATTGGATACCGACGATCGAATCTCGGGCAAGTAACATACCGATGACAAAGGGAACAACATATGTTATGCAGTCTGACCGATAAAGATCTTCGTAGAATATGTAGGAGCCAATATGGACATCCAGGTCCCGCTATTGGTTATTGACCGGAGACGTGTCTCGGTCATGTCTACATTGTTCTCGAACCCGTAGGGTCCGCACGCTTAAGGTTACGATGACAGTCATATTATGAGTTTATACATTTTGATGTACCGAAGGTTGTTCGGAGTCCCGGATGTGATCACGGACATGACGAGGAGTCTTGAAATGGTCGAGACGTAAAGATTGATATATTGGAAGCCTATGTTTGGATATCGGAAGTGTTCCGGGTGAAATCGGGATTTTACCAGAGTACCGGGAAGGTTACCGGAACCCCCCGGGAGCTAAATGGGCCATGATGGGCCTTAGTGGAAAAGAGAAGAGGCAGCTCTACATGGGCTGTGCGCCTCCCCCTTCCCCTAGTCCCCTAGTCCTATTAGGACTAGGAGAGGTGGCCGACCCCCTCTCTCTCTTTTCCCCCTCCGCGAATCCTATTCCAACTAGGATTGGGGGGGGGGGAGGGGAATCCTACTCCCAGAGGGAGTAGGACTCTCCTAGCGCACCCCTTGTGGCCGGCCAGCCTTCCCCCCCTTTTGTCCTTTATATACTGAGGTAGAGGCACCCTAGAACACACAAGTTGATCCACGTGATTTATTCCTTAACCGTCTGCGGTGCCCCCAGCCACCATATTCCTCGATAATACCGTAGCGGAGTTTAGGCGAAGCCCTGCTGCTGTAGTTCATCAAGATCGTCACCACGCCGTCGTGCTGACGGAACTCTTCCCCGACACTTTGCTGGATCGGAGTCCTGGGATCGTCATCGAGCTGAACGCGTGCTCAAACTCGGAGGTGCCGTAGTTTCGGTGCTTGATCGGTTGGATCGTGAAGATGTACGACTACTTCCTCTACGTCGTGTCAGCGCTTCCGCAGTCGGTCTGTGTTGGGTACGTAGACAACACTCTTCCCTCTCGTTGCTATGCATCACATGATCTTGCGTGTGCGTAGGATTTTTTTTTTGAAATTACTATGAAATCCAACAGCGGCGGCAGCCCCCAGATCCCATCTGGGAGGCGGCCAAGGGGGAGAGAGAGGGGGGCGCACCTAGGGTGGGCCTTAGGGCCCATCTGCGCCTAGGGTTTGCCCCCTCTCCTCTTGAGGCGCATGGGCCTTGGTGGGGAGGCACCCCAGCCCACCTAGGGGCTGGTCCCTTCCCACTATTGGCCCATGTATACCTCCGGGGCTGGTGGCCCCACCTGGTGCCCCCCCCCCCCCGGACCCCTCCGGTGGTCCCGGTACACTACCGGTGATGCCCGGAACACTTCCGGTGGCCAAAACCATACTTCCTATATATCAATCTTTACCTCCGGACCATTCCGGAACTCCTCGTGACGTTCGGGATCTCATCCGGGACTTCGAACAACATTCGGTAACCGCGTACATACTTCCCCCTATAACCCTAGCGTCATCGAACCTTAAGTGTGTAGACCCTACGGGTTCGGGAGTCATGCAGACATGACCGAGACAACTCTCTGGTCAATAACTAACAGCGGGATCTGGATACCCATGTTGGCTCCCACATGCTCCACGATGATCTCATCGGATGAACCACGATGTCGAGGATTCAATCAATCCCGTATTCAATCCCCTTTGTCTATCGGTACGATACTTGCCCGAGATTCGATCGTCGGTATCCCGATACCTTGTTCAATCTCGTTACCAGCAAGTCTCTTTACTCGTCCCGTAACACATCATCCCGTGATCACTCCTTGGTCACATTGTGCACATTATGATGATGTCCTACCGAGTGGGCACAGAGATACCTCTCCGTTTGCACAGAGTGACACCCAACAAATACTTTCGGAGATACCTGTAGTGTACCTTTATAGCCACCCAGTTACGTTGTGACGTTTGGCACACCCAAAGCACTCCTACGGTATCCAGGAGTTGCACAATCTCATGGTCTAAGGAAATGATACTTGACATTAGAAAAGCTTTAGCAAACGAACTACACGATCTTTGTGCTAGGCTTAGGATTGGGTCTTGTCCATCACATCATTCTCCTAATGATGTGATCCCGTTATCAACGACATCCAATGTCCATGGTCAGGAAACCATAACCATCTATTGATCAACGAGCTAGTCAACTAGAGGCTTACTAGGGACATGGTGTTGTCTATGTATCCACACATGTATCTGAGTTTCCTATTAATAAAATTCTAGCATGGATAATAAACGATTATCATGAACAAGGAAATATAATAATAACCAATTTATTATTGCCTGTAGGGCATATTTCCAACAATATCTGGCATAGAGGTAGTTTCATCATAAGTATCATGCATAGCAGAAGTGGCATCATCAATAATATGCGACATATCAGAACGAATAGCAGAAGCAGGTGTAGGTGTCGCAAACTTACTCATAACAGAAGGTGAATCAAGTGCAGAGCTAGATGGCAGTTCCTTACCTCCCCTCGTAGTTAAGGGATAGATCTTGGTTTTTGGATCTCTCAAGTTCTTCATAATGATAGGCAGATATATATCCCAAGTGACTCAAAGAATAGAGCTATGCTCCCCGGCAATGGCGCCAGAAAATAATCTTGATAACCCACAAGTATAGGGGATCGCAACAGTTTTCGAGGGTAGAGTATTCAACCCAAATTTATTGCTTTGACACAAGGGAAGCCAAAGAATATTCTCAAGTAGTAGCAGCTGAGTTGTCAATTCAACCACACCTGGAAACTTAATATCTGCAGCAAAGTGTTTAGTAGCACAATAATATGATAGTAGTGGTAATGGTAGCAAAAGGTAACAATAGTAAAAGTAGTGTTTTTGGTATTTTGTAGTGATGATAGCAATAGCAACGGAAAAGTAAATAAGCGAAGAACAATATATGGAAAGCTCGTAGGCAATGGATTAGCGATGGAGAATTATGCCAGATGCGGTTCATCATGTAACAGTCATAACCTAGGGTGACACAGAACTGGCTCCAGTTCATTGATATAATGTAGGCATGTATTCCGAACATAGTCATACGTGCTTATGGAAAAGAACTTGCATGACATATTTTGTCCTACCCTCCCGTGGCAGCGGGGTCCTTACGGAAACTAAGGGATATTAATGCCTCCTTTTAATAGAGAACCGGAACAAAGCATTAACACATAGTGAATACATGAACTCGTCAAACTACGGTCATCACCGGTAAGTATCCCGATTATTGTCAGTTCAGGGTTAACGGATCATAACACATAATAGGTGACTATAGACTTGCAAGATAGGATCAAGAACACTCATATATTGATGAAAACATAATAGGTCCAGATCTGAAATCATGGCACTCGGGCCCTAGTGACAAGCATTAAGCATAGCAAAGTCATAGCAACATCAATCTCAGAACATAGTGGACACTGATACGTCCATTTTGCATCATGCTTTTATATCGATATTTATTGCATTATGGACTGTTATTTCACTTTATTTCACAATACTTATGGCTATTCTCTCTTATTTTACAAGGTTTACATAAGGAGGGAGAATGCCGGCAGCTGGAATTCTGGGCTGGAAAAGGAGCAAATATTAGAGACCTATTCTGCGCAACTCCAAAAGTCATGAAACTCCACGGAACATCTTAAAATAAATAAAGAAAAATCCTTGCCAAAGATGAAGGCCAGGGGGGCCACACCCTGCTCACGAGGGTGGGGGACGCCCCCCCTAGGGCGCGTCCCCCTACCTCGTGGGCCCCCTGGTGGCTCTCCAACGTCCATCTTCTGCTATATGAAGTCTTTCGATGAGAAAAAAATCAGAAGGAACCTTTCGGGACGAGTTGGCGGAACCAATCTAGAGCTCTGGCAGAGCTGTTCTGCCGGGGATACTTCCCTCCAGGAGGGGGAAATCATCACCATCGTCATCACCAACGCTCCTCTCATCGGGAGAGGGCAATCTCCATCAACATCTTCACCAGCACCATCTCATCTCCAAACCCTAGTTCATCTCTTGTATCCAATTCTTGTCTCAAAGTCCGGGATTGGTGCTAGTACGTTGCTAGTAGTGTTGATTACTCCTTGTAGTTGATGCTAGTTGGTTTATTTGGTGAAAGATCATATGTTCAGATCCTATATGCATATTATTACCCCTCTGATTATGAACATGAATATGCTTTGTGAGTAATTACGTTTGTTCCTAAGGACAAGGGAGAAGTCTTGCTATTAGTAGTCATGTGAATTTGGTATTCGTTTGATATTTTTATAAGATGTATGTTGTCTAGCCTCTAGTGGTGTTATGTGAACGTTGACTACATAACTCTTCACCATTATTTGGGCCTAGAGGAAGGCATTGGGAAGTAATAAGTAGATGATGGGTTGCTAGAGTGACAGAAGCTTAAACTCTAGTTTATACGTTGCTTCGTAAGGGGCTGATTTGGATCCACATGTTTCATGCTATGGTTAGGTTTACCTTAATACTTTTGTTGTAGTTGCGGATGCTTGCAATAGAGGTTAATCATAAGTGGGATGCTTGTTCAAGTAAGAACAACAGCCAAGCACCGGTCCACCCACATATCAAATTATCAAAGTATCGAACACGAATCATATGAACATGATGAAAACTAGCTTGACGATATTCCCATGTATCCTCGGGAGCGCTTTTCCTTATATAAGAGTTTGTTCGGCTTGTCCTTTGCTACAAAAAGGATTGGGCCACCTTGCTGCACTTTATTTACTTTTGTTACTTGTTCTCGTTACAATTTATCTTATCACAAAACTATCTGTTACCACTTATTTCAGTACTTGCAGAGAATACCTTGCTGAAAACAACTTATCATTTCCTTCTGCTCCTCGTTGGGTTCGACACTCTTACTTATTGAAAGGACTACGATAGATCCCCTATACTTGTGGGTCATCAAGACTCTTTTCTGGCACCGTTGCCGGGGAGTGTAGCGCCTTTGGTAGGTGGAATTTGGTAAGGAAAAATTTATATAGTGTGCTGAAATTTACTGTCACTTGCTACTATGGAAAGTAATTCTCTGAGGGGCTTGTTCGGGGTATCTTCACCCCGTCCAGTAGAGCAAAGAGTTGCTCCTCAACCTACTGAACCTATTGAAAATTAAACTCCTTTTGAATTTCCTTCGGGTATGATGGAAAAACTGCTAGCTAACCCTTTTACAGGAGATGGAACAAAGCATCCTGATGAGCACTTAATATATGTGGATGAAGTTTGTGGATTAGTTAAGCTTGTAGGTATACCCGATGATGTTGCTAAAAAGAAGGTCTTCCCTTTATCTTTGAAGGGAGACGCATTGATATGGTATAGGCTATGTGATGATATGAAATCATGGAACTATAAAAGATTGAAATTGGAATTTCATCAAAAGTATTACCCTATGCATCTTGTTCATCGTGATCGCAATTATATATATAATTTCTGGCCTCGCGAAGGAGAAAGCATCGCTCAAGCTTGGGGGAGGCTTAAATCAATGTTATATTCATGCCCCAATCATGAGCTCTCGAGAGAAATAATTATGCAAAGTTTTATGCTCGGCTTTCTCATAATAATCAAACCATGCTCGATACTTCTTGTGCTGGCTCTTTTATGATGAAGACTATTGAATTCAGATGGAATTTATTGGATAGAATTAAATGCAACTCTGAAGATTGGGACCTCAACGAAGGTAAGGAGTCAGGTATGACACCTAAGTTTGATTGTGTTAAATCTTTTATGGACACCGATATTTTCCGTAAGTTTAGCACTAAATATGGACTTGACTCTGAGATAGTAGCTTCTTTCTGTGAATCTTTTGCTGCTTATGTTGATCTCCCTAAGGAGAAGTGGTTTAAATATCATCCTCCCATAGAAGTAAAAGTAGCTGCACCTATTAAAGTTGAAGAAAAGACCGTCACTTATAATGATCCTATTATTCCTACTTCTTATGTTGAGAAACAACCTTTCCCTGTTAGAGTAAAGGATCATGCTAAAGCTTCAACTGTTGTTCGTAAAAGCAATATTAGAACTTATACACCCCCTGAGCAAGTTAAAGTAGAACCTAATATTGCCATTGTTAAAGATCTCTTTTCTGATAATATTGATGGGCATGTTATTCAGTTCAAAGGTGAAACTGCTAGAATTGCTAAACCTTGTGCTAAAGATAAACATAGACCTGTGGTAGGCGTGCCTGTTATTTCTGTTAAAATAGGAGATCATTGTTATCATGGCTTATGTGATATGGGTGCGAGTGCTAGTCTTATACCGCATACTTTATACAAAGAAATTAAGAATGAAATTGCACCTGCTGAGTTAGAAGGTATTGATGTCACAATTAAACTTGCCAATAGAGATACTATTTCACCAATTGGAATTGTTATATATGTTGAAGTATTGTGTGGGAAAACTAAATATCCTGCTGATTTTCTTGTTCTTACTTCTCCGCAAGATAGCTTTTGTCCCATTATATTTGGTAGACCCTTCTTGAACACTGTTAATGCTAGGATAGATTGCAAAAAGAATGTTGTTACTGTTGGCTTGGATGATATGGTTCATGAGTTTAATTTATCTAAATTTAGTAAACAACATCGTGAGGAAGAATTACCTAGTAAGGATGAAATTATTGGTCTTGCTTCTATTGTCGTACCTCCTAGTGATCCTTTAGAACACTATTTGCTAGACCATGAAAATGATATGTTCATGAATGAAAGAAGGGAAATAGATGAAGTATTCTTTAAACAGGAACCTATTCTGCAACACAATTTGCCTGTTGAAATTTTAGGGGATCCTCCTCCACCCAAGGATGATCCCGTATTTGAGCTTAAACCGTTGCCTGATAATCTTAAATATGCTTATCTTGATGAAAAGAAGATATATCCTGTTATTATTAGTGCTAACCTTTCAGAGCATGAAGAAGAAAGATTATTGAAAACTCTGAAGAAGCATCATGTTGCTATTGGATATACTCTTGATGATCTTAAGGGCATTAGTCCCACTCTATGTCAACATAAAATAAATTTAGAAGCAGATGCCAAACCAGTTCGTGATCCTCAACGACGTCTGAATCCTAAAATGAAAGAAGTGGTAAGAAAAGAAATACTCAAGCTTCTGGAGGCAGGTATAATTTATCCCGTTGCTGATAGTCAGTGGGTAAGTCATGTCCATTGTGTCCCTAAGAAGGGAGGTATTACTGTTGTTCCTAATGATAAAGATGAATTGATCCCACAAAGAATTATTACAGGTTATAGGATGGTAATTGATTTCCGTAAATTAAATAAGGCTACTAAGAAAGATCATTACCCCTTACCTTTTATTGATCAAATGTTAGAAAGACTATGCAAACATACACATTACTGCTTTCTAGATGGTTATTCTGGTTTCTCTCAAATACCCGTGTCGGCTAGAGATCAATCAAAGACTACTTTTACATGCCCTTTTGGTACTTTTGCTTATAGACGTATGACTTTTGGTCTATGTAAAGCACCTGCTACCTTTCAAAGATGCATGATGGCTATATTCTCTGACTTTTGTGAAAAGATTTGTGAGGTTTTCATGGACGACTTTTCCGTCTATGGTTCCTCTTTTGATGATTGCTTGAGCAATCTTGATCGAGTTTTGCAGAGATGTGAAGAAACTAATCTTGTCTTGAATTGGGAAAAGTGCCACTTTATGGTTAATGAAGGTATTGTCTTGGGGCACAAAGTTTCTGAAAGAGGTATTGAAGTTGATAAAGCCAAGGTTGATGCTATTAAAAAGATGCCATGTCCCAAGGACATCAAAGGTATAAGAAGTTTCCTTGGTCATGCTGGATTTTATAGGAGGTTCATTAAGGACTTCTCAAAAATTTCTCGGCCTCTGACTAATTTATTGCAAAAAGATATACCATTTGTCTTTGATGATGATTGTGTAGAAGCATTTGAAATACTTAAGAAAGCATTAGTCTCTGCACCTGTTGTTCAGCCACCGGATTGGAATTTACCCTTTGAAATTATGTGTGATGCTAGTGATTATGTTGTAGGTGCTGTTCTAGGGCAAAGAGTTGATAAGAAATTAAATGTTATTTATTATGCTAGTAAGACTCTAGACAATGCTCAAAGAAATTATGCTACTCCTGAAAAAGAGCTTTTAGCAGTTGTATTTGCTTGTGATAAGTTCACACATTATATTGTTGATTCTAAAGTAATATTCACACTGATCATGCTGCTATTAAATACCTTATGGAAAAGAAAGATGCTAAACCGAGACTTATTAGATGGGTTCTCTTGCTACAAGAATTTGATTTGTATATTGTTGATAGGAAAGGAGCTGAGAACCCCGTTGCAGACAACTTGTCTAGGTTAGAAAATATTCTTGATGACCCACTACCTATTAATGATAGCTTTCCTGATGAACAATTAAATGTTATAAGTACCTCTCATAGTACTCCTTGGTATGCTGATTATGCTAATTATATTGTTGCTAAATTTATACCACCTAGCTTCACATACCAACAAAAGAAAAAGTTTTCCTATGATTTAAGACATTACATTTGGGATGACCCACATCTTTATAAAGAAGGAGTAGTTGGTGTTATTAGACGTTGTGTACCTGAGCATGAACATGAACAGATCCTACACAAGTGTCATTCTGAGGCTTATGGAGGACACCACGCTGGAGATAGAACTGCACATAAGGTATTGCAATATGGTTTTTATTGGCCTACTCTCTTCAAGGATGCCCGTAAGTTTTTCTTGTCTTGTGATGAATGTCAAAGAATTGGTAATATTAGTAGACATCAAGAAATGCCTATGAATTATTCTCTTGTTATTGAACCGTTTGATGTTTGGGGCTTTGATTATATGGGACCTTTTCCTGCCTCTAATGGATATACACATATTTTAGTTGTTGTTGATTACGTTACTAAGTGGGTAGAAGCTATTCCAACTAGTAGTGCTGATCATAACACTTCCATTAAAATGCTTAAAGAAGTTATTTTCCGAGGTTTGGAGTCCCTAGATATTTAATGACTGATGGTGGTTCACACTTTATTCATGGTGCTTTCCGTAAAATGCTTGCTAAATATGATGTTAATCATAGAATTGCATCTCCTTATCACCCACAATCTAGTGGTCAAGTAGAGTTGAGCAATAGAGAGCTCAAATTAATTTTGCAAAAGACTGTTAATAGGTCTAGAAAGAATTGGTCCAAGAAACTTGATGATGCATTATGGGCTTATAGAACTGCATACAAAAATCCTATGGGTATGTCTCCGTATAAAATGGTTTATGGAAAAGCATGTCACTTACCTCTCGAACTAGAACATAAGGCGTATTGGGCTATTAAAGAGCTCAACTATGATTTTAAACTTCCGGTGAGAAGAGGTTATTTGATATTAGCTCACTTGATGAATGGAGAACCCAAGCTTATGAAAATGCCAAGTTGTTTAAAGAAAAAGTTAAAAGATGGCATGACAAAAGGATACAAAAGCGTGAGTTTAATGTAGGTGATTATGTATTGCTATACAACTCTGGTTTAAGATTTTTTGCAGGAAAACTTCTCTCTAAATGGGAAGGCCCCTATGTTTTCGAAGAGGTCTATCGTTCCGGTGCCATAAAAATCAACAATTTCGAGGGCACAAATCCGAAGGTGGTAAACGGTCAAAGAATCAAACATTATATCTCAGGTAATCCCATAAATGTTGAAACCAATATTATTGAAACCGTAACCCTGGAGGAATACATAAGGGACACCTTCCAGACCGTTTCAGACTCCGAAAAGGAATAGGTATGTGGTACGGTAAGTAAACCGACTCCAAATCAATTTTTAAGGCAATATTTCTCCGTTTTGGAATATTTAGAAAAATAGAAAAATAAGTAGTAGTCCGGGAAGGACACAAGGGCTCCACGAGGGTGGTGGGCGTGCCCTACCCCTCTAGGCGCGCCCCCTACCTCGTGAGCACCTCGTGTGCCTTTCGGACTCCGTTTTCTTGCACGATACGTATTTTGGTCGGTAAAAATTCATTATATAACCTCCCGAAGGTTTTGACTCCCGTATCACGTAAACCTCCTATGTTCTTGTTTGGAGCTATTTTTCTGACAGATCTAGGTTGTCATGATGGCCCCAAGCGCCTCCAAGGACAAGTTCTTCGAGAAGGTCATCAACCCTTACCTCGCGGAGGTGCTGCGACACCCTCAAACCATTGAGTTGCGTGATGGGTTGCTGCACATCCGCGATGAAGAGGGACCAAAGGGGACCGGAAGCATGGAGACGAGGCTCGAAGCAGTGGAGCAACAAGTTTTCAAGTGCCAAGGGATGGTGGAACGTGGACTCAACTCTAACCACATGATGATTGCGGAGTTCACTAGCAACCACAAGTTGGATGCTGACAACATCAGGGAGACTATCTTCAAGCTTCATGAGAAGATCGAGCACCTCCAAGCCCAAATCTATGACCTGCAAAACCAAAACTGTGAGTATGAATATAGATTCAAAAGGATGAGTTTGGCTGCAGATTTGAGAATCCCAGAGACTCGATCATGTTTCTATGATGGAGAACCTATGCCTTGGAAGATGGACGCAAGGCCCGCATCATCTACAACACCTCCACCTTCTTCACCGACAAAGGAGATATAATCACATGGGTATGGGCACTCCCCTTGGCAACTGCCAAGCTTGGGGGAGGTGCCCCGGTATCGTATCACCATCACAACTCCTATCTTTATCGTTTTTCTTAGTTCGATCCTATTAGAAGTATCTTGATCTAGTAGAATAAAGTTTATGGCATGATCTAGTTTTGAGTTTTGCTTTATGATCTCTCTTTGTAATCGAGTCCGTGAGCTATATATAATAAAGATTAGTGTTGAGTCAAGGGCTTGATTATTTTGCCATGATCTTGGGTGAATAAAAGAAAAGAGAAAAAGAATAAAAAGAAATAAAAAGTTCATATTGATCTTATTGAGAGTAATGACTTCACATAGAAAGAGTATGATGATTAAAAGTTGTTGGGAGTTGGTAGACATAGCTTTGGTCATTGTTGCAATTAATAGGAAGTAATAAGGAAAAGAGGTTTTCACATATAGATATATTATCATTGACATCTTTTATGATTGGGAGCACTCATTAAAATATGACATGCTAAAGGGTTGATGTTGGACAAGGAAGACAACGTAATGACTTATGTCTTTCTTATATCTGAGATAAAGTATGTTGTCATGGATCCTCTAACTTGTTGAGCTTGCCTTTCCCCCTCACGCTAGCCAAATTCTCAGCACCAAGTAGAAATACTACTTGTGCTTCCAAATACCCTTAAACCAATTTTGCCATGAGAGTCCACCATATCTACCTATGGATTGAGTAAGATCCTTCAAGTAAGTTGTCATCGGTGCAAAGCAATAAAAATTGCTCTAAATATGTATGATTGATTAGTGTGGGAGAAATAAGCTTTATACGATCTTGTGATGTGGAAGTAATAAAAGCGACGGACTGCATAATAAAGGTTCATATCACAAGGGGCAATATAAAGTGACGTTCTTTCGCATTGAGATTTTATGCATCCAACCATAAAAGCGCATGGCAACCTCTGCTTCCCTCTGCGAAGGGCCTATCTTTTATTATTATCTTCTACCTTATGCAAGAGTCACGGTGATCTTCACCTTTCCCTTTTCATTTTATCCTTTGGCAAGCTCAGCATGTTGGAAAGAACATGATATATATATATATCTAATTGGATGTAGGGGAGCATGAACCATTATTGTTTACATTACCCTTGAGGTAAAAGGTTGTGGGGCAAAACCATAAGCCCCTATCTTTCTCTGTGTCCGATTAAAACTCCGTAACCACAAGTATTGCGTGAGTGTTAGCAATTATGGAGGACTAAATGATAGTTGAGTATGTGGACTTGTTGTTTAGCTCTGACATAGACTCTTTCCGATGTTATGATAAATTGCAATTGCTTCAATGACTGAGATTATAGTTTGTCGGAGCCCAATAAGGTTTATGATTTATACTTTTGCATTGTGAATAGATCATCACTTGAACATAAGTAATCATATGACAAAATCTACATATGTTGCTGTTATGAGAATAATCATGATGCCTTCATGTCCGTATTTTGTTTTTTTATCGATGCCTCTACCTCTAAACATGAGGACATATTTATTGTTATCGGCTTTTCGCTTGAGGACAAGCGAGGTCTAAGCTTGGGGGAGTTGATACGTCCATTTTGCATCATGCTTTTATATTGATATTTATTGCATTATGGACTGTTATTTCACTTTATGTCACAATACTTACGGCTATTCTCTCTTATTTTACAAGGTTTACATAAGGAGGGAAATGCTGGCAGCTAGAATTCTAGGCTGGAAAAGGAGCAAATATTAGAGACCTATTCTGCGCAACTCCAAAAGTCCTGAAACTCCACGGAACATCTTAAAATAAATAAAGAACAATCCTCGCCAAAGATGAAGGCCAGGGGGCCCACACCCTGCTCACGAGGGTGGGGGCGCCCCCCTAGGGCTCGCCCCCCTACCTCGTGGGCCCCCTAGTGGCTCTCCGACGTCCATCTTCTGCTATATGAAGTCTTTTGATGAGAAAAAAATCAGAAGGAACCTTTCGGGACGAGACTCCGTTGCCACGAGGCGGAACCTTGGCGGAACCAATCTAGAGCTCCGGCAGAGCTGTTCTGCCAGGGATACTTCCCTCCGGGAGGGGGAAATCATCACCCTCGTCATCACCAACGCTCCTCTCATTGGGAGAGAGCAATCTCCATCAACATCTTCACCAGCACCATCTCATCTCCAAACCCTAGTTCATCTCTTGTATCCAATTCTTGTCTCAAAGTCCGGGATTGGTGCTAGTAGGTTGCTAGTAGTGTTGATTACTCCTTGTAGTTGATGCTAGTTGGTTTATTTGGTGAAAGATCATATGTTCAGATCATATATGCATATTATTACCCCTCTGATTATGAACATGCATATGCTTTGTGAGTAATTACGTTTGTTCCTGAGGACAAGGGAGAAGTCTTGCTATTAGTAGTCATGTGAATTTGGTATTCGTTTGATATTTTGATAAGATGTATATTGTCTAGTCTCTAGTGGTGTTATGTGAACATCGACTACATAACACTTCACCATTATTTGGGCCTAGAGGAAGGCATTGGGAAGTAATAAGTAGATGATGGGTTGTTAGAGTGACAGAAGCTTAAACCCTAGTTTATGCATTGCTTCGTAAGGGGCTGATTTGGATCCACATGTTTCATGCTACGGTTAGGTTTACCTTAATACTTTTGTTGTAGTTGCAGATGCTTGCAATAGAGGTTAATCATAAGTGAGATGCTTGTTCAAGTAAGAACAACAACCAAGCACCGGTCCACCCATATATCAAATTATCAAAGTATCGAACGCGAATCATATGAACGTGATGAAAACTAGCTTGACGATATTCCCATGTGTCCTCGGGAGCGCTTTTCCTTATATAAGAGTTTGTTCCGGCTTGTCCTTTGCTACAAAAAGGATTGGGCCACCTTGCTGCACTTTATTTACTTTTGTTACTTGTTGCTCGTTACAATTTATCTTATCACAAAACTATCTGTTACCACTTATTTCAGTACTTGCAGAGAATACCTTGCTGAAAACCGCTTATCATTTCCTTCTGCTCCTCGTTGGGTTCGACACTCTTACTTATCGAAAGGACTACGATAGATCCCCTATACTTGTGGGTCATCAGACACTAGGGATCAAACCCTAACAAAACTAACTCGATTACATGATAGATCCCATCCAACCCATCACCGTCTAGCAAGCCTACGATGTAATTACTCACACACGGCAGTGAGCATCATGAAATTGATGGAGGATGGTTGGTGATGACGATGGCGATGGATTCCCCTCTCCGGAGCCCCGAACGGACTCCAGATCAGCCCTCCCGAGAGGTTTTAGGGCTTAACGGCGGCTCCGTATCGTAAAACGCGATGATTTTTTCTCTCTGATTTTTTTCTCCCCGAAACTCAATATATGGAGGTGGAGTTGGAGTCGGAGAGGCAACAGGGGGCCCATGAGGTAGGGGGCGCCCCCACCCTCGTGGCAAGGTGGTGGCCCCCTGGCCTTCATCTTTGGCAGGTATTTTTCTTATTTTCTGAAAAGTGTCTCCGTGAAGTTTCAGGTCATTCCGAGAACGTTTGTTCCTGCACATAAATAACACCATGGTAATTCTACTGAAAACAGCGCCCGTTCGGGTTAGTTCCATTCAAATCATGCAAGTTAGAGTCCAAAACAAGAGCAAAAGTGTTTGGAAAACTAGATACGTTGGAGACGTATCAGCAGGTCGCGTTCATGATCGTACATTCTTTGAAGTACCTAGCTTTCAGTACACGAGCACACAAAGAAGATGGGCTTTGAAGGATTCGCCAAGCCTGCTTGGCCAACAAAGCTTGATTGAAAGGTTCAAAATTTCTGAACCCCATCCCTCCATCTCTCTTTGCCAGACACATTTTTTCCCAGGCTATCCAATGCACCTTTCTTTCACCTTCAGCTGCTCCCCACTAGAATTTTGAAGAGATCGATGTCAAATTCCCGTACATCTTCTTTGTGAGTTGAAAACAGCTTGTAGTGAACGTTGGTGTTGATTGTAGGCCTAATTTTACAAGCACTTCCCTCGCCGCTTTGGACAATCCTTGTCCCTTCCAACCTGGAACTTTACCCTTTCACCGCTCCCTGACATATTGAAAAGATTCATCCTTCGATCTTCCCACAATGGTTGACAAATCCAGATATCTCTCACTCAAAGCTTCTGATTCAATATTGTTTCAGCGTGCTCTTGATCTCTTCATTACAACCTCCGCCAAACAAAATAGATGACTTTTGGAGATTCACCTTCTATCCAGACACATTTTCATAATCTTGCAGAATCTCCCTTAGAGCCTAGAGGTTACCTTGTGATCCTTCAAGGAAAACCACACTATCATCTGCAAATAAGAGGTGAGTCACATGTAGGCCAGTGCTCCCAAAGCTTACACCATTAATGAGATTTTCCCTTTGGGCCTGTTGAAGCAGAGCTGAGAAACCTTCAACACAAAAAGAAATAAATAAGGGCAGAGCGGGTCACCCGTAGCCCTCTCGGTGGTAAGAAACTTCTGAAAAAACCGCCATTCAGCTTGACAGTAAAACGAGCACTCTGAACGCATCTCATTATCATGTGAATCCATGTTTGGGCAAAACCGAACCACTCCAGAGTTCTCTCAAGGAAAACCCACTCGACCCTATCGTAGGCCTTCATCATATCCAACTTTATGGCACATAGCAGCTTCTTTCCTTTTCTCTTTCTAATAGCATGCACGTACTCGTACGCCACGAGCACGTTGTCCGTTATTAATCGCCCCGGCACGAACGCACTTTGTTCTTCAGAGATGAGCACCGGAAGGATTATTTTCAATCTATTTGCCAACACTTTGCAGCTATTTTATAGAGGATTTTACAAAGACTAATAGGCCAAAATTGCGTCAACAACTCCCGGTGAGTTGATTTTCGGGATCATCACAATGATTGTATCATTAAAGTTTTCTGGTGTTGCTGCTCCATCAAGAAAATCATGAACTACTTTGTGAACGTCGTCCCGCACCAATGTCCAGCGATGTTGATAAAACATTGCCGGAAGCCCATCCAGTCCTGGCGTCTTCATTGGCCCCATCTGAAAAAGAGCAGTCTCAATTTCAGAGCCAGTGACCGGGGCTGTAAGTTTTCCATTTATATCAGCCGAGACCACAACAGGGAATAAGTTTAGGATCCCGTCCGCATGTTTTGACCCTTCTGATGTAAAAAGTTGTTCGTAAAAGCCGGCTGCCATATCACGCATACCCTCGTCCTCTGTACACCTCTCCCCATTCTCTCTACGTAAGGCTCTGACTGTATTCTTACGCCTTCTGGTACGTGTAAACTCAATGTAGACGCCACATGGGATAATATGGACAAAGCCACCTCTTGGTACGTGTATACCCAACGTAGATGCGACATTCTTCGAGAATGGCTCAGGTGGAGCAAGTGCCATTTTGAAAAACTACCGAGGAGAAACAATGTCAGGTGCATATTGGGAGCTTGATCACCTAATGGATGCAGCCACGATGGATGCTACTGCTCTTTTAAAGGGGTTGCATCTTATTGAAACTCTGGAATGAACTCCTGCAATTATCGGCATCGACTCTTTGCAAATTAACAAAGCCTGCGGCGGTGAAATTGAGGTCATGGGACCAAATGCAGCAATCATGATGGAAAGCTTTCATATTATTCATACCCATGGCACGATTCGTGGCGTACAATCTAGCTAGATTTGCTGTTGATTCTAGTTTCTATTTTGCTTGGGATGGTGATCCTTCCTTTTTTTTTTTTTGCAAGACATTTGAACGATGCACGTAGTAATTTTTTTTCTTATGCAATAAAGTGCGTCATGAGGGCTTCCTATCAAAAGAAAAAGTAAAAACACCGTGTAAATTTATGGATTTCCTGTGCAATTGACACCTTTTACGCCAATGGTTCTGATATTTCGAATTGGACCAACGGAGTACAGTAGCTTCGAAACGGCGTCCCTCCGTCACCGCTGAGCCGGACACGTCACCTTCCTAAGTTAACGAGCATTCAAAATTCGAAATTTGTGACCGTTAACCCCTTAATCCCTTATAAAACCACGCGGATCAGATCACCGGCCAATCCATCCCCATCACCGAACGCATCCGCATCTCTCTCCTCGGATCGATCCCATCCCATGGCGACCGTGGCGGCAGGGAGCAGGAGGAGCGGCCGGAGCCGCAAGCCCCTCGCGCCGGTGCTCGACAACGACGCCAACATCTCCGCCGGAAGGGCCGACCTCGCCGGAGCCCTAACTCCGCAGCCGCACAAGGCCAGGAGGACGTCGCCCAAGATGCGCAAGGCGGAGGTGGCCCAGACGTCCCCGGTAGCCGACGAGACGATGGGAACGCCTCCCGCCCAGGACCACGCCGCCGACGTCTCCGTTGGGAAGGCAGATGTCGCCACGGCACCCGCCTCGACACAGAAGGTGAAGAGGGCGACATCCAAGCGCGGCCAGGCCAAGGCGGCGGCGCCGTCGATGGCCGACGAGCTGACGGAGCTGCAGGGGATGCTAAAGCGGCTGCGGCTGGAGAAGGAGAGGGCGGAGGAGATGGTGCGGGAGCGGGACGAGGTCATCCGGCAGAAGGAGCAGGAGATCGAGACCAAGGGCAAGCAGCAGGAGCGCCTCCAGGCCGAGCTCAAGAAGATGCAGCGCGTCAAGGTGTTCGAGCCCACCATGGTATGAACGTGCATCCCTCGATCCGCTTCACTTTTTTTTTCGTTTCTGTTATCTGTACATGCGTCCTTTTACCCGGTGCTGTAGATTGCATTCTCTGCGATTATTAGTTTGGATTGAATTTTTCTGATCTGAATTGGACTGCAGAACCTTCCTCTCGTCCAGTCTCTTCTCGGCAAGGACCAGGAAGGAGATGACAAGGGCAAGAAGAAGAAGAAGAAGAAGGGGAAAGGCAAGGCCGGCAATGAGAGGAAGAAGCCAGCACCGGCGTACATTCTGTGGTGCAAAGACCAGTGGGCGGAGGTGCGAACCTTGAAAAATTGAAACCAAACATCAAATGTTCTCTCTGTCTCCTTGCCTTTCAGGTGTTTGATGAAATGTCCACGGTCTTTTCAGATCAAGAAGAGCCCTGATGCAGACTTCAAGGAGGTGTCGAACGCCCTGGGCGCCAAATGGAAGACCCTGAGCAGCGAGGAGAAGCAGCCGTACGAGGAGAGGTACCGGCAGGAGAAGGAGGCCTACCTGCAGGTGGTTGGCCAGGAGAAGCGCGAGGCCGAGGCGATGAAGCTGCTGGACGAAGAGCAGATGCGCTGGACGGCGAAAGAATTGCTGGAACAGTACCTCAAGTTCAGGCAGGAGGCCGAGGAGGGAGACGGCAACAGCAAGAAGGCAAAGAACAAGATGAAGAAGGAGAAGGATCCCTCCAAGCCGAAGCAGCCCATGTCGGCCTACTTCCTCTACTCGCAGGAGAGGCGTGCCGCGCTGGCTGCCGAGAAGAAAAGTGTCCCTGAGGTATTGGACTGGCTGTTTCTGGTTTCAGTTCCTCTGAAATTAGTTTGTCCGTTGATCTGATAAAAGAATTATGGTGCCCTCGCAGATTGGCAAGATCACTGGGGAAGAGTGGAAGGGCATGACGGAGGCCCAGAAGGCTCCTTACGAGGAGGCTGCGAGGAAGCAGAAGGAGGAACACCAGAAGCAGATGGAGGTGTACAAGCAGAAGAAGCTTGAGGTATGGAAATTGTTTGGTTGCAGAGCATTAATATTCTATGAAAGAAATGAAGATGTCTAATGTGGTGTACTTCATCAGGAAAATGCGAGCTTAGAGAAGGAAGAAGAGGAGCAGAAGAAAATCCTCAAGCAGGAGGCTCTGCAGCTTCTCAGGAAGAAGGAGAAGGCAGACAACATCATCAAGGTATCTATCCCCAAGTTCCAGATGGAATATCCATCAGCATGCCCGTCATGTAAACTGCTTCATGTGTCGATTTTGCTTTTGATCAGAAAATCAAAGAGAAGCGTCAGAGGAAGAAGCAGCAGCAGAACGCCGACCCGAACAGGCCCAAGAGGCCCGCGTCTTCCTTCCTGCTCTTCAGGTCTGGAACATTTTCTTCTTCTTGACAACACATATATATATACAAAGTTGTAAGCAGTTCAATTCAACATTGTGGCACGGCTAAACAAAACTGTTGCATATTTTTCATCGCAGCAAGGAGGCGAGGAAGCAGCTGGTGGAGGAGCGCCCCGGGGTGAACAACACGACGCTGAGCGCGCTCATCTCGGTGAAGTGGAAGGATCTGACCGGCGCAGAGAAGAAGGTGTGGAGCGAGAAAGCGGCCCAAGGGATGGCCGCGTACAAGAGGGAGATGGAGGAGTACACCAAAGCTCACACCTCCGCCTCCTCATCACCTGTTGCTTAGGGTGCTGTGTTGTCGCGGTGCCACTAGGTTCAACTGTTACTTGAGTTGAACTATGAACACTCAAGGATTCTAAGTCTCTGAATCCTGACTGGGGAAGTAGTAGCTATATAGACTTGTACTAGTAGTGAAGTGAGGTTATTTTCTGTGTCCTGCATGCATGGTTGTTGCAGCAAACTGCATAATTCAAAATGCTTGGGAAAATTTCGACAATTTCATTGGAGCCAGTTTACATCAGTTGTACAACTGTACTTTGGTGTCATGTACCTGACTTGGGTACCGGCCTACAACACACATAAATCGCATCAAATACCTTGAACATGATCGTTTTGAGCTTTGCATTTTCCATTTGAAGCAAGTGCATTCTCAACTCGCCACGAGATTACATTACACCAGAGTACCCGCAGTTAGTGGCAGTGGCATTGAAAACTGATTTAGGCTTCATCGTAGTTCTTACATCAGAGACTTAGAATTTCTGACAATTTAGGCAAGCCAGCCGCATTAACCCGCAAAAGTGCTGGGTGGATGGATAGAGCGGTGAAGTGCCGCTGCCCGCCTCCACTACTCATTACCGGGGCGGTGGTGGAGAGCAGAGTGTAAAAACTCAACTAGCTTCGCTTGCCTTGCCTTGCCTTGCCTTGCTGATCACTTCGTAGGTCCTCAAAATATAGTACATATACTTCTATCAAGGCAAGCACGACTCCACTGGCACGTCACTACGCGTCTAGTCTTCTTCTTGCGAATCACTACCCGTCTGCCTAGCCTAGATGTACCACGATCGATAGGATTGGGCAAATACCACATCCCGTCTGCGCTAGTTTTATCGGCATGCACCGAGAAAGTTGTCCTATCCTGTTCCAGCTCTGGCCTGAACCACGCATTGCCACTTCCTTCCAGTCGAGATAAGGTGACCAGTGAGGATATCACACCCAGCGAGCACTACTAGTCGACCTTCCACTCCGGTTAACGCAGGCAGGCAGGCAGGCAGGCAGGCAGGCGCGCGTGGGAAATCAGAAATGCATGCGCCCTATCTGTACTATACTACCGCTCGGTAATGCACGCGCCGTCACGGCCCACCATCGACCCATCTCCACCGCGCCGCGCCCTCAGTTGGCACCGCATCGGTCGAGCAACTCATGGCCGCCATCCACCTCGCGTGTCCACGTACCGTACGTGCGCCTTGCCTATAAATGGTGCAGCTCATGGCCGGACAGTGCACGTTGCAAGGACGCAAGTAGTAGCTTACACAGCGTTCAACTGACAGAACTAACGAGCAGTAGATACATCATAGATAGGGCACGGCCATGTGGTTCCCGCTCTGCTTCGTCGTCGTCGTCGCTCTTCTGGTCGCCCCGGGAGGGTGCCGGGGCGAGAGCGGGAGCCAGGTGTACGTGGTGTACATGGGCGCCGTGCCGCCACGGACCTCGCCTGACTTCCTCCGCCAGAGCCACCTCCGCCTCGTCGGCACCATTCTCAAGAGGTGCGCGTGCATGCAGCTCCGCCTCTACGCGCGCTTACAGATTTATTCAGTTAAAAAATGTCAAATATTCAAAAAGTAAATCGCACGGCGTTTGATATCCAGCCGCAGGGGGAAGCTGGCGCAGAGCGTAGTGGTGCAGCAGTACAAGCACGGCTTCTCGGGGTTCGCGGCGCGGCTGTCCAAGGACGAGGCCGCCGCGCTGAGGCGCAAGCCCGGCGTGGTCTCCGTGTTCGCCGACCCCGTGTACCAGCTCCACACCACCAGGTCCTGGGACTTCCTGCAGCAGACGGACGTCAAGATCGACTCGGCTAAGCGGCGCTCGCCCAGACCCACGGCGGCGTCGACGTCGGCGCCCACCACCGAGACCATCATCGGCCTCCTCGACTCCGGCATCTGGCCCGAGTCCCCCAGCTTCGACGACGCCGGCTTCGGGCCCGTCCCGACCAAGTGGAAGGGCGTCTGCATGGCCGGGGACGACTTCAACTCCTCCAACTGCAACAAGTGAGTCACACACTGTCGTAAGTCGCGTACGTGACATGTGTCGTCGCACTTGATTAATTTTGCGGTGCAGGAAGCTGATCGGAGCGAGGTACTACGACCTCGGCGAGGTGGACGGCGGCCGGACCCGGAGCAGCAGCGGCTCGCCGCGGGACGCGGCGGGGCACGGGACGCACACGTCGTCCACGGCGGCTGGGAACGCGGTGACCGGCGCCTCGTACTACGGGCTGGCCCAGGGCACCGCCAAGGGGGGATCGGCCGCGTCGAGGGTGGCCATGTACCGCGTCTGCTCGGACGAAGGCTGCGCCGGGTCGGCCATCCTCGCCGGCTTCGACGACGCCATCGGCGACGGCGTCGACATCATCTCGGTCTCGCTCGGCGCGTCGCCCTACTTCTCCCCGGACTTCTCCGAGGACCCCATCGCCATCGGCTCGTTCCACGCCGTGGCGAAGGGCGTCATGGTGGTGTGCTCGGCCGGCAACGCCGGGCCGGAGGCCTCCACGGTGGTGAACGCGGCGCCGTGGATCATGACGGTGGCGGCCACGACCATCGACCGCGACTTCGAGTCGGACGTCGTGCTGGGTGGAAATAGCACCGCTGTCAAGGTACTATGCGTTGCCTTAATTTGCTGCATCCTGACACTTGTTAGTTTCCTAGTTTTTTTAACTCTTTTTTAGGGTATTTAACTCTATTTTTATTGATCGTGTCAATGCAGGGTGGGGCTATAAACTTTTCCAACCTGGACAAATCCCCGAAGTACCCGTTGATCGCAGGAGCATCAGCAAAGTCTAGTTCAGCTTCTAGTACTTCTGACTCCGCAAGGTAACACATGTACGAACCAATTCAATAAGCTACCAGAGGACCATATGCAATACCCGTGATGTGATTTCATCGTGTTTCTCATGTATTATGCCCTGCTCGAATGTTTTGGTGCAGTCACTGCGAGCCCGGCACCCTGGATGCCAGCAAGATCAAGGGCAAGATCGTGCTGTGCAACCACTCGCAGAGCGACACGTCTAAGATGGTGAAGGTGGACGAGCTCCAGAGCGCCGGGGCGGTGGGGGCCATCCTGGTGAACGACTTCGGGAGGGCGGTCACCACCGCCTACCTCGACTTCCCCGTCACGGAGATCACCTCCGCCGCCGCGGCCGACCTTCACAAGTACATTGCCTCCACCAGGTACGCACTTGTACAATGCACCAATATCTTCCAGTTAAGCTCATTCCCAGTGCACCTGTCAAGCTCACTCTCAATGCATGAAATCAGTGACCCTGTCGCGACGATCACTCCGACGATCACCGTGACGGAGTACAAGCCGGCGCCCGTCGTGGCCTACTTCTCATCCAGGGGCCCGTCGGCGCAAACCGGCAACATCCTCAAGGTTGAGTTCAGCCTAAACCGGCCCTTAGCCAGGTGTTGTGTCGGTGTGTATGCAAACTAACGCATCCATGTGGTATGTGCAGCCGGACGTGGCTGCCCCGGGGGTGAACATCCTTGCGTCGTGGATCCCAACGACGTCACTTCCGGCCGACCAGAAGCAGCCGTCGCAGTTCAACCTCGTCTCCGGGACGTCCATGGCCTGCCCCCACGTCGCCGGGGCCGCGGCCACCGTCAAGGCCTGGAACCCGACATGGAGCCCGGCCGCCATCCGGTCAGCCATCATGACAACAGGTACGTACATAACAAAACAAGCTGACAGATTAATCGTGTCCATGCATACCAGGGGCTCAAAGTCTGAATTTCGACCGTGTCTACCGCGTGGCATGCAGCAACTCAGCTGAACAACGACAAGGCTCCAATGACGACCGACGCAGGGACGGCGGCGACGCCGTTCGACTACGGCGCAGGGCAGGTGAACCCGACCGGCGCGCTGGACCCCGGGCTGGTGTACGACCTCGCGGCGGACGACTACCTGAGCTTCCTCTGCAACTACGGCTACGGCGCGTCCCAGATCAAGCTCATCACCTCCCCTCCGGCCGCCTTCAGCTGCGCCGGCAACGCCAGCAAGGACCTCATCTCCGACCTCAACTACCCGTCGATCGCCGTCACGGGGCTCGGCGCCGGCGCCAGCAGGACAGTGACCCGTGAGGTCACCAACGTCGGAGCGCAGGAAGAAGCCACATATACCGTCGCCGTCAGCGCGCCGGCCGGTCTGGATGTGAAGGTCGCGCCCAGCAAGCTCCAGTTCACCGGCAGCGTGAAGAAGCTGGCTTTCCAGGTCACCTTCTCTGGCAAGAACACAGCGGCCAAGGCCGCCCTCATAGGCTCCATAACATGGTCAGATGGAAAACATACAGTCCATAGCCCATTCGCGGTCAGCAGCTGATGAAATGTGAAATCTATGTACGTACAAGATGGGACTCGTATGTCTCTCGTCTAGGTATACGTACAATGTAGTAGCACCAAGTTGCTGGCATTTTGGTCATGTAGTTTCATCATCAAATCAAATTATAATGGATAAAGCACACTCGGAAGTCGGAACAACAAATCACAATTGTGTAGCATAATCCATAAATGTTTGACAATTTTATACTATTGTGTAACATCTTTATCAAAAAATACAGTTGTGTAACATAACCCATAAATGTGTAACATTGTTTTTTGTTAAAAACAATTAAAATTTCACCAAACACAATGTTAATAAATGCATCATCATGTGATACACATTTATAATGTATATTTGGTGACGATAGTTTCTGCTTTTGTTGCCTTGGCATCATCATGTGATTTGTGGTGCTACAGTCCTTGGCGGCACAGTCAAGCAACTTGCATGGTTGGCTGGTGCGGATTGGGAGCTATCCGGGGCGAGCGGGGGCTGCCCTGAGCAGGCTATCTCTTGTGCGGGTCGTGTTGTAGAGCGCTCCTGTGTCATCTCCTCTTCGTGATGCCAGTGTTGTCCCACAGAGGACATTGAAATGGAGCCGTATGATGTTTTAATCCCCCGTGCTAGGGCTAATTTGCCGTCGCTGCCTACCCTGCCCTCTATGTAGTCACTCTCTAATGATGAAGCCAACTTCATGGTCTTGGCTCCGGTGCTGCAGATTATGCCCGGGATTCAGGTGCTATGTGGGACCCCTTCTTCGCATCTATCCGTGGAGGATCTGGAGGTGGACTCCTTTGTGACCTCGGCTGTGTTTATGGTACCTACACCACCCCCTAGCCAGCACCCGCTTACGAGGAGTGTGATGCTTATGATGCTTTTAGTAACTAATTACCAGATTCCATCAGGCATGTGGCTTCTATGGTTGATGCTGCTGCCACGGCTTGTGTGTTGCCACCTGTTCTCGGGGCCGCTTCATATCTAAGATTTACAATTTTCCTCGTCGGCTTGGATTTTGCTAACCCTGGATCCTTTGGTGCCTCTTGAAGAAGAAAGCAAATCAGGGCACAGTAAGATGGGTGTCACTACCACCCGATCCAACCACATGAAGGAGAAATAAAACAAGAGCAAAATCATGAAAGATAGGAGCGTGGATATTTTCCCGTGCATGGGAGGTCCTGAGCATGGATTAGGCCACTAATTATTTTAGGTTGCCCCTTCAAGCAACTTTTGGCAGAGACGGCATGTGTCATTCATCTAACCTCCCATGCTTGTTCATTTTATCTTAAAAATTTATATCTATTATATCTTTTGAACGAAAGTCCAAATTAAGGTTCACTTGCATATTCGTGTACGTTGCAACGAGTACTTTCAAATAAGGCTAATTTTGAATACATTTAGACACCTTTTAATTTTTTTTACCAAGTTTCAGATATTCTTGATAGTCGCAATATTAAGTTTTACAGAGTTTCTCCAAGTTTTACCAAGTTTCATTTGTTTTTTATAAGCTTACTGATTTTAAAACTTGCTAAAGTTTTTAAGACTTGTCAAAAATGTTGGAGTTCCATGTGGTTTTAAGTTTCAGTTCTGAAACTTACTGAGTTTATCGTTCATTTCTATTAAGTTTCAGCGGTTAGGAAAATTTAATAACGTGTCATAACATATTCAAAATTGGTCTTATTTCAAAGCCCTCGTCAAAAGGAACACAAATATTCAAAAATGGTCTTATTTCAAAGCCCTCGTCAAAAGGAACACAAATATTTGAACAAAAAAGATGAAATGAGAAAGTATGGGAG
>NC_041382.1:698260821-698281608 GCF_002162155.2 Triticum dicoccoides | reverse complement strand
AAGGCGTGTTTGGTTACTTGATGAATGTCTCTCAGCCCTTCTAGGTGGTCTACGTGGATTTGGTCTCTTTGTTGATTTGGTTGTGTTGTATGTATATATCTAGCCTGATGTACCAATTAACTATGGTCCTGAATATAATGTTTGTGGGCCTGCTTTTTGAAAAAAAGGTGCCCATCACAGTAATGGAGCGTCTTTACAGTAGCATTAACATAACTCCAAACTCAAATTCAACAAGGGTGTTGGGATATAAAATTAGTAGTAGGAAAATATTTCTTGTTCTTATTCTGCAATGCTAGAGCAACGTAGTGGCTTCAATATAGACCGAAGCTCTGGTGATGCAGCTTCTTCATATTCTTGGGAGCAGGCTCCTTGGGAGGCAGAAGCGCACAGCTGAGAGCTTTGCGAGTCACCAAGGCAGCTTTCAGTAGCTCCATAATCTGTAGCAAAATCAGCAAAGTTAGCGGATCAGAGGCTGGCAAATTTTATGATCGTCGGGCGAAATGGATATATTGATAGAAATACCAACCTGGGGTTTTGTGAGAGCGAGCTCTTTCTCCACAAGGTCCTTTCTCTGAATCTTGGCTTCACTAATGACCCGTAGAGTGCTTGCTAAGGACAGAGGAAGGACATGTAGATCGTTACTAACCATGAAGCTCTGAGGCCCCTGCTTGACATATGGTTCTCCAGTGCCACTTTCTTCTCCCTTTGGTAGTTTTGGGTTCCACTCAAAAAGGCTTGATTTCTTTACATCAGCACGGCAATTCTTATATGTATATACATTTTCTAAACCGTTGTAAACATAATGCTTCTCCCAGCAACGTGCAAGATCCCTGAAACCGCCGATCTTGAAGCACTTGATGCGGCCATCGATATCTTGCTTATAAGGAGATAGTTCTTCAACCTGAAGCATCTTACTAGTGCCGCAACCGAAGAAGGGTGGCAGGTTTGGGGACAGTAGCAAGATCTGGCACCCTGGCCTCAAGAATTCTTCAGCAAATCCACCTATGCTACTGTAAAGATTGTCCACACATCCTTTTGATGTGCACTTCCCATACCTTTTCACTATGGATCCCAGTGGTATGCTTAGCAATCCCAAGAGAAGATCCACAAAATCGGCACCAGCTTCAGCGTACAACACCGATGAATTGTCCTTGGTCTGAAGAACCTTAATCTTAACATTGTTTAGGGTGTGATCATCATCGTTTTCATGTTGAGGATGCAAGTTCTCAGGGAGCATATATGTGACTGAGTCATCAGGCGCGATGGGAAGATCAAAATAGTGACCGGTTAAAGGGTTCTTCGACGTTAATGATCTCTTGAGCAGGCTAATCATCTGTAGTAATTTCAGAAAAAAGTGCAGTAAATTATAAGTTACAGAGTACTGCTAAAAAAATTGTTCGTCAAAAAGAGTAGTGCTCAAAAACAGAGTTGAGATAGACAAACCTTGTCTGAACTAAGCTGGAGAGTCCTCTGCTCAAGACAGGAGAGATCCTGAACTTCAAACTTCTCCAAAATGGATAACATGAGAGACGTTGAGGCCGGTGCCACATGAAAATCATCGGTGACGATGAACTTCACGTCCTCTTTAACAAAAACACCGACATCAGAATCGCCAGCACCAGCAGCGCTAGTGCTACCATCGTTCTCCGGCCTCTCCCCGGCGAGCTGGAACATGGCCTTGCCGCATTTGCAGACAGCGCCGCGGACGGAGCTGAAGGCGCCTTCAGCATGCTGAAGGCGCCTTCAGCATGCGCGCAGCAGCTCGTGTCAGCGCAGACATAGACCTCCCTGTGCTTGGTGTCGTCCACTCTGACCTTGAGCTGACAGCACTGCTTCGCCGCAGCGTTGATGGGACTGAGAAGCATCGTCTTGCAGGCCTCAGTTCTGAAGAGCCTTGTGGGGAGCCCCTCCACGCTCTTGTAGAGCTCGTCCAGGCACCCGGCCTGGGCCTGCTTGCCGAGGAGGCGAACGATGGTGCCGAGAGGCGGCGTGAGGAAGCCGAAGAGCACGTCGACGAACTCCCTGCCGGACTCCGCGAAGACCACCCTGCTGTTCTCCTCGTCCACGAAAACCTTCACCTCGACCTTCGGTTCTGCTCTCGTCGCCATGGTGGAGGACTGGAGGGTGGTCCGGTGAGGTGCGTGTGTTGCAGAATGTCGTGTTGGGGATATGTTTGTGCGGCCCAAGCGGCAGGAGGTTGCTGAAACCTGAAGCGGCAGATGGATCGCTTGGACTTCGTGTGCAGAATTGAATTGGTCCTGCAGTTTTCCCACTCCTTCATTTTCCACATTAAGTTAGGGTGTTTAAGATTTGTCCACTACTAGGAGTGGAGTGGATCAGTTACCTTATCAGAGGTTTACTTAATGACTGCTGTAATATGTCATTGTCAACTTGCAAATTAGCAACACTAAAGGGGCAGCCCGGTGCAAATTAGCAACACTCCCTCCAAAAAAAAAAAAAAAACTTGAGGGTCATTTGATTTTTCTTTTCTCAAGGTACTCACAATGCGAGGTTCCTCTCTCCGTACATGAGCTTATTGATCCGGCTACTGGACATTGGGACGAGACATTAATTAGAGATATTTTTTGGGGAGTGGATGCAGACAGAATCCTTCAAATCCCATTGTCAAGCGGAGATATGGAAGATTTCGTTGCTTGGTAATATACAAAGTCATATAATTTTACTGTACGATCAGCCTACTACATTGAGTGGAACCGTAGGTATGGCAGAAAGTTTGAAGGAAGTAACATACAAGGTGGTTCGGCTGCTAACCCAGTTTGTAGAATAATATGGAAATTGAAAATCCCAGGGAAAGTCAAGGTTCATGTGTGGCGAACGCTACATGGTGCTATTCCATGTAAATCTATTCTTGCTAACAAGCATATGAAAATTCATACTGCATGTCCTGTGTGCCAGGCGTATACTGAAGACATTCGGCATGCTTTATTTGAATGTGGCCGAGCGCAGATGATTTGAGAAAATCTAGGTTTATTGGAAAAAGTTGAGAGATCTCTGAATGTTGATAGGGCCGGTTCGGCTGTACTGGAGGAGCTGATTTGTACTTCGATTGATGACCCACTATATCTTGCTCAAATCCCTGCATCGTGTTTGATTGCGGTGGCTACTTGGTTCCTTTGGTGGGAAAGGAGACAGTGTGCAAAAGGAGAAAAGATACCTGAACCTGAACGTTCCGCCCTATCAATACAAGCTCTTGCTCTTAACTTTTATCGGGCGGGCACTGTTCAACATCCGGCAAGAGAGGTAATGTGGGCTAAACCACCGTAGGGTACAGTCAAGTTGAATATAGATGCATCATTTGAGTATGAAGGCAGTACTGCTTCCATTGGCGCGATCTTAAGAGATGATGTTGGCGATTTTATTGCAGCTGAGGTCTTCTATATGGGTAAAACAATTGATACATATACATCGGAAGCTATGGCTATGAAGAAGGGTCTGCGACTTGCAGATTCTCTGGGTATTCATAAACTGCTCGTTCACACTGATTATGCAGAATTGGTCAAGGAGATTAATCAAGGAGCAGTTAAGTCAGTAGCGGCCCCTATTCTTAATGACTGCTTTGAGATTTGTAATAATTTTGGCCATGCTAGTTTTGAGCATTGTGCGCGTGAATCGAATCGCGTGGCTCATGAGCTAGCTAGAAGGGCTAGGGTTGATCCTCCGGGTGCGTGGACGGACAATCCTCCCTCCTTTATCTGTAGCTTTATTTTGGATGATTTGTCATTATTTGAGATGAAATAAAGCTAGCCATGATGGCATTTCCTTAACAAAAAAATACTCACAATGCATTGTCACTTAACTCGTTATCTTAAAGCATCTTTATGATCCCCTAAAAGGCGGTAGAGGAATAAAATTTCGGGTTTCCTTCTTTAAACGACACCTAATTGGTCCCACTATCACCGTTAGAGTAGTACTTTTTTTACTCCGGAGCCATCCCGACTGCCAAATATACTCGACCACCCGCTCGTAGAGTAAAAGTTTTGCCCTCCCACCTATGCCCTCCCCACCTCGTGTTGCATCGTCGACGGTGTTGCCTCCGGCAACGACCCTTTGCCTGTGCCGACATCCCGCTGCCTCCACCGACCTCCTGTCCCACTCTGAGACGCTCACCGGTCGTTGTCGTGTCGGAATTAAGCTCTACCGTCACTGCAGCCATCGCGTCGATACCGTCGATGGAAGCACACACCAAATCTTCTTTCTCCCAGCGCCTCCATCGATTGCGGACCATCTTGAAGCCCGACCGACCAGTAGCAGCGTGAGCATCGGTTCAACTTTGCCGGACGGCCATGGCACCTCCGCCGTCCTGCAAGTGTTTGGTGGTTTTCCTATGTCAGCTTTTTGTGCTTTTCCATCTCGTTTTTCCTTTTGCCAATTGAATTGTAGCTAGTCTTTCTAGTGTAGACTACAAAGAAGCAGGCTCCCCCCGCCTCCCCCCGCGTCGCCTCCTCTGAGGTGACTCGGGGGGCCAACCCTAGCGCCGCCATCGCATTTCCCCCTTTCCTTCCCTCCCTCTGCCGCCGCCTGAGGGCCTCCGAGGTGCGGGTGCTCGGCCCCAATGATGGTGGCGGCGGGATCTGGCGCCTCCTCTCAATGGAGGGCCTTGGTTCCCCGGGGCGGCGTCCCCGGCCGGTGGGCGCGGTGCAGCCGGCGGGCTCTGGTGGGCAGCCTCCCACGGCTGCGCGGGCGGCGTAGGGGCTGCGGACGCTGGCACAATGGCGGATCCTCGCAATCCGTCATGGCTCCATGTAGAAGATCCACCCTGCTTGGATCTGTCCCGATCCGTGCTGGCGCCGGTCCTTGGCGGCTGCTTTCGGCGTCCCCTATTGCCGGCCTGGCGGATCTGGCGTGCGGGTGAGGTTCCGGAGAAACCCCTGGCTAGCGCGGCGGCCTCCCCAAAGTCGATGCCTTTGGCGCCGATCCCCTTCCTGGAGGCTTTGGGGTGGATCCTCTCCCTTCCGCCTCCTCCTCAAGCTATGGCGAAAGCTTTTGTTCCCCTGTTCTGGGCGTCGACGGCACCTTGGTGTCGTGTTCCTTCTTGAAGGCGACGACTGTAAGGGCATTTTATCCCTTAGTTGGTTTTGGTGATTAATGACAATACTTTTGCGAACTAATCATGTGCATCGAATATTTCAGATATATATTGACTAAGGCACAAGATGATTTGGTTCCCCTCGAAGGCTATGAAAGACGACGCTTCTCTTTGTTTCTTTCGGTGGTATTGAGTCGTAGGGAACACGTACTATTAAGAGGGGGTCCGCATTGGAAAGGGTGGGTGGATTCATCACGTACACATCTTCCTTTGTACCTCCTTTTCTTCTAGCCTTTGGAGCATCCTATGTTTTCCTTGTCTATGCAAATATTGCTCGTGCTTGCTGAACTAGGGCGTGCGGTAGTACTGCTCCTTAGAGCAGTAGTACCGCATGCCCTTGTGGTAGCACCGTCCACCGGTGCGGTAGTACCGCAAGTGCCCACGGTAGTACCGCTTCATGGCAAGCGGTAGTACTGTGGCCGGAGTCCAGATATTGTCACCCTCTCCCTAGTGGGTGACACCCATCACGGTAGTACCGCACACTAGGCACGGTAGTACCGTGTTATCTGGCTTAGTTCCGCAAGTATGCGACAGTAAAGGGCGGATGAAATTTTTTTCATCCGCGCCTAGCGCGGTAGTACCGTTGCTGGCTTACGGTACTACCGTGTCGGGTTTTTGCATCGACTCCAACTCAGCGGAAGTAGCCACGGATGTAATTTATTATATCCGTGCCTTCCCATTTCTGGCCAGTTCCTACCTTGCGGTAGTACCGCAAGGGGGCGCGGTAGTACCACGCCAGCAGTACTGCGCCCTCTGCCTTAGTGCATTTTGGGCTGGTCTGGTCTCTACTGCATGGGCGGTAGTACCGCGGGGCCCTGCGGTAGTTCCGCGTGCCCCTGCGGTAGTATCGCGCCTCTGGTACGGTAGTACCACACTGCACAGGCTGAGTTGGTGGATAATGGTTGGATTTGTTCTTCTACTATATAAGGGGTGTCTTCTTCCTCTAGTTGACTACCTCTTCCATCTCCAAGCTCCATTAATGCTCTAAGCTCCATTTTCGCCCGATCTCTCTCCTTAGCCAATCAAACTTGTTGATTTGCTCGGGATTGGTTGAGAAGGCCTCGATCTACACTTCCACCAAGAGAAATTTGAATCCCCCACCAATCCCTAGCGAATCTTGTTACTCTTGGGTGTTTGAGCACCCTAGACGGTTGAGGTCACCACGGAGCCATAGTCCATTGTGGTGAAGCTTTGTGGTGTTGTTGGGAGCCTCTGATTAAGTTGTGGAGATAGCCCCAACCTTATTTGTAAAGGTCCGGTCGCCGCCTCCAAGGGCACCAATAGTGGAATCACGACATCTCGCATTGTGTGAGGGTGTGAGGAGAATACGGTGGCCCTAGTGGCTTTTTGGGGAGCATTGTGCCTCCACACCGCTCTAACGGAGACATACTTCCCCTCAAAAGGAACTTCGGTAACACATCCTCGTCTTCACCGGGTCCACTCTTGGTTATCTCTTACCTTTACTTATGCAAGCTTGTTAGCGTTACTTCTCTTGCTTGCTTGTGTGTTCGTTGTTGTTGCATCATATAGGTTGCTCACCTAGTTGCACATCTAGAAAACCTACTTTGATGCAAAGTTTAATTTGGTAAAGAAAAGCTAAAAATTGTTAGTTGCCTATTCACCCCCCCTCTAGTCAACCACATCGATCCTTTCAATTGGTATCAGAGCCTCGTCTCTTTACTAAGGACTTTACCGTCCGAAGAGTATGGTTGATACCGTAGAAGGTGTGGAGGAATACTCCGGTGTGAATCTGATCTCGTCTACGGGCGATGGGGGAACCTCGGTCTCTCGTGAGGAATTCAATGTGGCCTTGGAGACATTGAAAACCTCCATGACGACCGAGGTTGAAAGCATGTTTACTAAATTCATTGAAGGGCTTAAACTATCCACCGCACCGTTGAAAGTGGGTGATCCCACCGACAAGGTGACAGATGCTAACTCCGACAAGGGGGAAGCTAGTAGCTAGTGAAAAGGCTCCTTCTTCTAGTGGTAAAAATGGCACCGACATCTTTGCCCATGTGGAACCACCACTTGTTTATGGTGGACCGATTCCTTCCACTCATTTGAATCATGCCGGTCCTCCCCCTAAGATTGTGAAAAATGAGGACTTTGATTCTTAGGTTTATCGCTTTAAGCGTCATTTAAATCATGTGAATACTAATCTTTGGAGAATCATTGAAGAAGGTTTCTATCCGCATGACCCAAGCAACTTCACTCCTTGAGAAGCTTGAAGTAGTGCAAGATGAAGCCGATGAGTTTGCTATGAAAGAAGATGAAGAACCTCGTGAGCTTTATCGGAGAGTAACCAAACTCGCGGTCTCACTCCGAGATCATGGGATCAAGGACACGGATGGCAATTGGATCAAGCGCAAATTCCTCAAAGCAATGATGCCTTACCACAAGGCCATGTCCTCCGTCATTCGTCAAAGGCCCGACTTCCACACCTTGACCTCAAGTGAAGTGTTGGATGAGTTTGTGGCTATGAACATCTTGGACAAGACCGCCGACAAGCGGTGCTTCGCTCTCAAAGGGCAAAGAAGCCCAACCTTGCATTGAAGGCCAATGTTTGTGTTGAATAAGAAGAAGAAGAGGAAGAAGAGGAAAGCAACCCCGAATATACAAAGTATGCCTATCATGAACACATGGCACTTGCTTCAGGGCAATTTTGGAGCAAGAAGAACTCAAGGCCAAACTTCAACAGGAACAACTCAAGTGTCACGAAGAGCAAGCAACGCGTGAGGACTTGCTACAATTGTGGCAATGTGAGCCATTTTGTTACGGAATATCCGTATGAGAAGAGGGAAGACAATGGTGGCAAGCTCATCCGAAAGGACAAAGCCAAGTCTTTCCCCAACAAGAGCAACTTCCCCAAGAAGATCCCTCACAAGGCGTTGGTGGTTCAAGAAGAGTACCATGAGGATGATGAAGAAGAAGATGGTGAGTCGGTTGCCATGGCCTCCGTTGCCATTGCAAAAACTCCACGAGTGTCTCTCTTCAACTCACCCATGAGAACATCACCGCCAAGTGCCTCATGGCTAAAGCCACCAACAAGGCGTTTGCTTCCGGTGGGGGATCATGGTTGCTCGATAGTGGAGCTACTAATCATATGACGGAAGCAAGGAGTTGGTGGTGGACGTGCAAAAGATTCCATCTATGCCCACCAACGTAGAGTGGGGTGACGCCTCGTCCTCTAAGGTATTGGGACTCGGTAAAGTTGTCATTTCTCATGATCTTACGATCAAGAAGGTCATGCTTGTTGAGTCCCTGGCATACAATTTACTTTCTATTCGTCAACTAGCACTCATGGGCTTTGCCACTTTCTTTGATATTGATACCGTGGCCCTCTTGTGGAGCAAGAATCTTAAAGTAGCCTTTGTTGGGCATGTCGAGAACGGTCTCTATGTGATTAACTTTTCGGAGCGACCATTAAGACCGCAACATGCCTAATGGCTAAAGTTGACGTGGGATGGCTTTGGCATCTCCGTTTAGCCCACGTCAATATGAGATCTTTGCAAAGTCTTCTCAAGGGGGACCATGTCCGTGGACTAACAAATGTTAGTTTTGCCAAAGATCGTGCGTGCAGTGCTTGCATCGAAGGAAAGCTACATGAGAAGGCTCACCCTCCCATGACTATCATCTACTCGAAGAAGCCTTTAGAGCTCCTTCATTTGGATCTATTCGGGCCTCCATCCTTTGATAGTCTTGGCGGTAGAAAGTATTGCTTGGTGATTGTGGATGACTATTCAAGATACACTTGGGTATATTTCTTCAAGAGGAAGAGAGAGACCCAACAAACCGTCATCGACTTTGCAAATGAAGCTCAACGACAACCCAATACAAAGATCTTGACTATAAGAAGTGACAACGGCTCCGAGTTCAAGAAATACACCTTGGATGAGTTTTTGAGTGATGAGGGAATCAAGCATCAATATTCCGCACCTTATACTCCTCAACAAAATGGTGTAGCGGAAAGGAAGAACCGGATGTTGATGGATGCAGCAAGGACCATGATGGCGGAGTTCAAGTCTCCCTACAACTTTTGGGCCGAAGCCATCAACACCGCGTGTCATGCATCTAATTGGCTCTACCTCCGCAAAGGCTTGAACAAGACTCCATATGAGATAATCACCGGTAACAAGCCCAACCTCAAGTACTTCCGGGTGTTTGGGTGTAAGTGTTTCATTCTCAAGAAAGGTGTCCGTTTGTCTAAATTTGAGGCTAGAGCTTATGAGGGCATATTTGTTGGTTATGCTACAAACTCTCATGCTTACAGTGTTCTCAATAAGTCCACAGGACTTATTTAGGAAACGTGTAACATGGAGTTTGATGAGAATAACGGCTCCCAAGTGGAGCAAAGTGGTACTTCTGATGTAGGTGATGAAATTCCTCCCCAAGCCATAAGAAGAATGGGTGTTGGTCATATCCTACCCATTGAGGAACCCCTTGTGGCCGAAGGAGAAGGACAACGTTCCACTCAAGTGGAACCTTCACCAACCCAAGACCCACACGCTTCCGAAGAACAAAGTGAAGGCCCTCAACCTCAAGAACAAGACCAAGGGAAAGGTCAATCTCAAGATGGTGTTGTAACATCAAGTGATGCCCAAAGCCAAGTTCTCTCCTCCGAGCAAGTTCAAGATCAAGAGCTTCCTCGAGATCAAGAACAAGCTCAAGACGACACTCAAGATGATCAAGTGATCACTCCTCGTCTCACCCCCGAGGAGGAATTGGAGCGTCGTGCCGCCAAGATTGCTTCCAAGCTCTCCACCAAGGATCATCTCATGACAAATGTTCTTCGAAGCTTAAGAAAGGGGGTAAGAACTCGTAGAAAATTAGCAAACTATTGTGAACATCACGCGTTTGTCTCTTGTGTTGAACCCCAAAAGGTCTATGAGGCGCTCAAGGATCTGGATTGGCTCAATGCCATGCATGAAGAACTCAACAACTTCGAGCGCAACAAAGTGTGGAGATTGGTGCCAAGGCCAACGGAGATCCGCAATGTCATTGGAACCAAGTGGATATTCAAGAACAAGCAAGATGCTCATGGGATTATCATTCACAACAAGGCTCGTTTGGTAGCACAAGGCTACTCCCAAGTCGAGGGTATCGACTACGGTGAAACCTTTGCCCCCATTGCTCGTCTTGAATCCATTCGCATGTTGATTGCATATGCTTCTCATCATAACTTTAAGTTATAACAAATGGATGTGAAGAGTGCTTTCCTTAATGGTCCGATTAATGAATTGGTATATGTCAAGCAACCCCCCGGGTTCGGGGATCCCTACTTTCCCGATCATGTGTATCAACTCGATAAGGCACTCTATGCCCTTAAACAGGCCCCACGTGCATGGTATGACCACCTTACCGAGTTGTTACAAGATCGTGGTTTTGAAGTTGGGCTAATCGACCCCACTCTTTTTACTAAGAAGGTCAAAGGGGAGTTGTTTGTGTGCCAATTATATGTTGATGATATTATCTTTGGTTCCCCTAACAAAGCTTTCAATGAGGAATTTGCCACTCTCATGACCTCAAAGTTCGAGATGTCTTTCATGGGAGAGTTGAAGTTCTTTCTCGGGTTCGAAGTGAAGCAAAGGAGAGAAGGAACCTTCATCAACCAAGCCAAATACACTCAAGACATGCTCAAGAGACTCAAGCTAAGTGATGTCAAGCCGGCTTCCACTCCCATGCCCACCAAGTGCCAACTTGACATTGATCCCAATGGTAAAGCGGTGGATCAAAAGGTATATCACTCCATGATTGGCTCCTTGCTTTACCTTTGTGCATCTAGACCGGATATCGTGTTGAGTGTGGGAATTTGTGCACGGTTTCAAGCCTCACCTAAGGAAAGTCACTTTGTGGCGGTCAAGAGAATCTTTCGATATTTGGCTCATACCCCAAACTTTGGCTTATGGTACCCAAGGGAAGCAAACTTCAAGCTTGTAGGTTATTCGGACTCGGATTGGGCAGGAGACAAAGTGGATAGGAAGTCCACTTCCGGAGGGTGCCAATTTCTTGGTTGCTCTTTGGTGAGTTGGTCTTCCAAGAAGCAACGTTGCGTATCTCTCTCGTCCACGGAAGCAGAGTATGTGGCTGCCGGTAGTTGTTGTGCACAACTCTTATGGATGAGGCAAACTTTAAAGGATTACGATGTGTCATTTCTGACAAAGTGCCTCTTTGGTGTGACAATGAAAGTGCCATCAAGATTTCTCTCAACCCAGTGCAACACTTCAAGACGAAGCATATTGATATTCGGTATCACTTCATCCGGGATCACATTAGGCGAGGGGAGATCAATCTCAACTACGTCAACAGCCATGATAACCTCGCAGATATTTTCACGAAACCTTTGGATGAAGCAAGATTTCGCGAGCTAAGGCATGAGCTAAATATCATTGATTCGAGCAATGTTGCTTGAACCCTTGCACACCCCACCTCACTCAACTTGTTGTCTAATCTAGGTGTAGGCATGGACATAGGGGGAGTGTTGTTCTCTCAATGAACTCTCCCTCCCCCATTATGCATAAAGCGATCAACTCTTTCACATTAGCCATTTTTGATGGTACTTGTGCTTCAAAGACGAGTTTTCGTCATGGGCCCAAGGATAATTCTTCGCGGTGCCATACCAATTGACTCAAACATAGGTGGCTCCGGCCACCGCCCTCTCTTTGGAGAGTTTGTGTCTCGTTTTTGGTCTGCGTTGTCTCTTGCTTCTCCTCCTTTGTGCTGAGCTTGTGCTTGTGGTGTCCTGTGTGTTAGCTCGTTGGTGTGGTCTTTCGCTTGAAGGTTCAGTGCTTCGGTGTTCTCTCGGTTGGTTGAAACTGTTTTTTCTTGAGCTCACGGTACTACTGCGGCCTGCCACGGTACTACCGCGAGGGGAGCGTCCGGTACTTCCGCACCCAGCGCGGTAGATTTTTTTTCTGCCGCCTGGGGGAGCGGTACTACGGCCTCGGTGCGGTACTTCAGCCCGGGCGGTACTACCGCAATGACGTGCGGTACTACCGTGTGAGGAGTGCACGGTACTTCCGCACCCAGCGCGGCAGAATTTTTTTACTGCCGCCTGGGGGAACGATACCAAAGCCACAATGCGGTACTTCCACCCGGGGCAGTACTACCGCAATGACATGCGGTACTACCGTGCGGTCGAAGGGCGTGGGGGGTTAAACACGGGCAGAGGGAGTTCTAACTCCCCCATACCCATTCGTCTCTCTCCCCACTCCATCTCTCTCTCTCGCTCAAGAGCGGCGCCGGAGGTCCTCGCCGGATCTCCGTCTCCGGCCGCTCTCCTTGGATTCTAACCAATAGGATCGTTCCCCACCACTCCCTCTTGCCATGGATCAAGGTTTCTCCCCAATCCCTTCCTTTTTCTTGTTCGCCTTGTTGTTTTTAGGTCTTGGGGAGATGCAAGTTGTTCGTGAGATTTTAGGCCAAATCTTTGCAAGAGTCGGATATAGGAGAGTGGTTTTGTGTAGTGATGGTACTTGCTTTAGTTGTCCCGTGATGGATTTGATCGATCATAGTACCGCATGTTGACACGGTTGTGCTCAGATCTCCATGGCCATTACGGATCTGCAACCGTGCGGTACTACCGCCCTTCAGGTGCGGTACTATTGTGCGTCCGGTACTACCACCCTGCTAGTGCGGTAATACCGCGTCGCCGGTACTACCACTCCTCGGAGCGCTACTACCGCACGTGGCGCAACACACACTACTACCGTTGTCTCAAATCCCTCTTGTGGCACTTCCTCACGCACTATGTCTACTTGTTTCACCCGTTTTTTGTGGTCTTTGCATTGATCCTTCTCGTGTTTCGTGCGTGTTTGTTTTTTTGGAAATATGCCCTAGAGGCAATAATAAATTGGTTATTATCATATTTCCTTGTTCATGATAATCGTTTATTATCCATGCTAGAATTGTATTGATAGGAAACTCAGATACATGTGTGGATACATAGACAACACAATGTCCCTAGTAAGCCTCTAGTTGACTAGCTCGTTGATCAATAGATGGTTACGGTTTCCTGACCATGGACACTGGATGTCGTTGATAACGAGATCACATCATTAGGAGAATGATGTGATGGACAAGACCCAATCCTAAGCCTAGCACAAAGATCGTGTAGTTCGTATGCTAAAGCTTTTCTAATGTCAAGTATCATTTTCTTAGACCATGAGATTGTGCAACTCCCGGATATCATAGGAGTGCTTTGGGTGTGCCAAACGTCACAACGTAACCGAGTGGCTATAAAGGTACACTACGGGTATCTCCGAAAGTGTCTGCTGGGTTGGCACGAATCGAGACTGGGATTTGTCACTCCGTGTAACGGAGAGGTATCTCTGGGCCCACTCGGTAGGACATCATCATAATGTGCACAATGTGACCAAGGAGTTGATCACGGGATGATGTGTTACGGAACGAGTAAAGAGACTTGCCGGTAACGAGATTGAACAAGGTATCGGGATACCGACGATCGAATCTCGGGCAAGTATCGTACCGATAGACAAAGGGAATTGTATACGGGATTGATTGAATCCTTGACATCGTGGTTCATCCGATGAGATCATCGTGGAGCATGTGGGAACCAACATGGGTATCCATATCCCACTGTTGGTTATTGACCGGAGAGTTGTCTCGGCCATGTCTGCATGACTCCCGAACCCGTAGGGTCTACACACTTAAGGTTTGATGACGCTAGGGTTATAGGGAAAGTATGTACGCGGTTACCGAATGTTTTTCGGAGTCCCGGATGAGATCCCGGACGTCACGAGGAGTTCCGTAATGGTCCGAAGGTAAAGATTGATATATAGGAAGTATGGTTTTGGCCACCGGAAGTGTTCCGGGCATCACCGGTAGTGTACCGGGACCACCGGAGGGGTCCGGGGGTCCACCAGGTGGGGCCACCAGTCCCGGAGGCCTACATGGGCCAATAGTGGGAAGGGACCAGTCCCTAGGTGGGCTGGGGCGCCTCCCACCAAGGCCCAAGGCGCCTCCAAGAGGGAAAGGGGGCAAACCCTAGGGCAGATGGGCCCTAAGGCCCACCCCAGGTGCGCCTCCCCTCTCCCCCTTGTGGCCGCCACCCTAGATGGGATCTAGGGCTGCCGCACCCCTTGGGGTGGAAACCCTAGGTGGGGGCGCAGCCCTCCCTCTCCCCCTATATATAGTGGAGGCAAAGGGGCAGCCCAACACACGAAGTTCTTCCCCTGTTGGCGCAGCCCTATCCCTCTCCCTCCTCGTCTCTCGTAGTGCTTGGCGAAGCCCTGCTAGAGTCCCGCGCTCCTCCACCACCACCACACCGTCGTGCTGCTGCTGGATGGAGTCTGTGTTGGAAATATGCCCTAGAGGCAATAATAAAAGTATTATTATATTTCATTGTTCATGATAATTGTCTTTTATTCATGCTATAACTGTATTATCCGGAAATCGTAATACACGTGTGAATACATAGACCTCAATATGTCCCTAGTGAGCCTCTAGTTGACTAGCTCGTTGTGATCAACAGATAGTCATGATTTCCTGGCTATGGACATTGGATGTCGTTGATAACGGGATCACATCATTAGGAGAATGATGTGATGGACAAGACCCAATCCTAAGCATAGCACAAAGGTCGTTTAGTTCGTTTGCTAGAGCTTTGCCAATGTCAAGTATCTCTTCCTTAGACCATGAGATCGTGTAACTCCCGGATACCGTAGGAGTGCCTTGGGTGTATCAAACGTCACAACGTAACTGGGTGACTATAAAGGTGCATTACAGGTATCTCCGAAAGTAGCTGTTGGGTTGACACGGATCGAGACTGGGATTTGTCACTCCGTATGATGGAGAGGTATCTCTGGGCCCACTCGGTAATGCATCATCATAATGAGCTCAAGGTGACCAAAGTGTTGGCCACGAGATCATGCATTACGGTACGAGTAAAGTGACTTGCCGGTAACGAGACTGAACAAGGTATTGGGATACCGACGATCGAGTCTCGGGCAAGTAACATACCGATTGACAAAGGGAATTGTATACAGGGTTTGATCGAATGCTCGACATCGTGGTTCATCCGATGACAACATCGAGAAGCATGTGGGAGCCAACATGGGTATCCAGATCCCGCTGTTGGTTATTGACCGGAGAACATCTCGGTCATGTCTACATGTCTCCCGAACCCGTAGGGCCTACACACTTAAGGTTCGATGACGCTAGGGTTATAAAGGAAGTTTGTATGTGGTTACCGAATGTTGTTCGGAGTCTCGGATGAGATCCCGGACGTCACGAGGAGTTCCGGAATGGTCCGGAGGTAAAGATTTATATATGGGAAGTCCTATTTTGGCCACCGAAAAATGTTCGGGATTTTTCGGTATTGTACCGGGAAGGTTCTAGAAGGTTCCGGAGTGGGGCCCACCTGCATGGGGGGACCCACATGAACGTGAGTAGTGGGGGAAAGGCCCCACACCCCTGGTCAAGGCGCACCAAGATCCCCCCCTTAGAAGGAATAAGATCATATCCCGAAAGGATAAGATCAAGATCCCTAAAAAGGGGGGATAACAATCGGTGGGGAAGGAAATGATGGGATTTCTTTCCTCCCACCTTGGCCAACGCCCCAATGGACTTGGAGGGCAAGAAACCAGCCCCTCCACCCCTATATATAGTGGGGAGGCGCATGGGAGCTTAATACAAGCCAAGGCACAGCCCCTCCCCTCCCCAACACCTCTCCTCCTCCGTATATGCTTGGCGAAGCCCTGTCGGAGTACTGCTGCACCAACTACACCACGCCGTCGTGCTGCCGTTGGAGCAATCTTCCTCAACCTCTCCTTCCCCCTTGCTGGATCAAGAAGGAGGAGACGTCTCCCGTCCCGTACGTGTGTTGAACGCGGAGGTGCTGTCCGTTCAGCACTTGGACATCGGTGATCCGAATCACGTTCGAGTACGACTCCATCATCACCATCCCCTTGGCTAGCTTCCGCTCATGATCTACAAGTGGTATGTAGATGCAAACTCTCTCCCTTGACTCACTGCTTAGATGAACTCATAGATGGATCTTGGTGAAACCGTAGGAAAATTTTTAATTTTCTGCAACGTTCCCCAACAGTGGCATCATGAGCTAGGTCTATGCGTAGTTCTCTTTGCACGAGTAGAACACAATTTTGTTGTGGGCGTGGATTTTTTCATCTTACTTGCCTCTACTAGTCTTTTCTTGCTTCGGCGGTATTGTGGGATGAAGCGGCCCGGACCAACCTTACACGTACGCTTACGTGAGACCGGTTCCACCGACTGACATGCACTAGTTGCATAAGGTGGCTGGCGGGTGTCTGTCTCTCCCACTTTAGTTGGAGCGGATTCGATGAAAAGGGCCCTTATGAAGGGTAAATAGAAGTTGACAAAATCACGTTGTGGTTATTCGTAGGTAAGAAAACGTTCTTGCTAGAACCCAATTGCAGCCACGTAAAAGATGCAACAACAATTAGAGGACGTCTAACTTGTTTTTGCAGCGATTGATCATGTGATGTGATATGGCCAGAAGTTGTGATGAATGATGAATTGTGATGTATGAGATCATGTTCTTTGTAATAGGATTCACGACTTGCATGTCGATGAGTATGACAACTGGTAGGAGCCATAGGAGTTGTCTTTATTTTTTGTATGACCTGCGTGTCATTGAAGAACGCCATGTAACTCACTTTACTTTATTGCTAAACGCGTTAGCCATAGAAGTAGAAGTAGTCGTTAGCGTGACAACTTCATGAAGACACGATGATGGAGATCATGATGATGGAGATCATGGTGTCAAGCCGGTGACAAGATGATCATGGAGCCCCGAAGATGAAGATCAATGGAGCTATATGATATTGGCCATATCATGTCACAACTATATAATTGCATGTGATGTTTATTATGTTTATGCATCTTGTTTACTTAGGACGACGGTAGTAAATAAGATGACCCCTTACAAAAATTTCAAGAAGTGTTCTCCCCTAACTGTGCACCGTTGCTACAGTTCGTCGCTTCTAAGCACCACGTGATGATCGGGTGTGATGGATTCTTACGTTCACATACAACGGGTGTAAGACAGTTTTACACAGCGAAAACACTTAGGGTTAACTTGACGAGCCTAGCATGTGCAGACATGGCCTCGGAACACGGAGACCGAAAGGTCGAAGACGAGTCGTATGGAAGATACGATCAACATGAGAATGTTCACCGATGATGACTAGTCCGTCTCACGTGATGATCGGACACGGCCTAGTTGACTCGGATCGTGTAACACTTAGATGACTAAAGGGATGTCTAATCTGAGTGGGAGTTCATAATTTGATTAGAACTTAATTATCATGAACTTAGTCTAAAACCTTTGCAAATATGTCTTGTAGATCAAATGGCCAACGCTCATGTCAACATGAACTTCAACGCGTTCCTAGAGAAAACCAAGCTGAAAGATGATGGCAGCAACTATAGAGACTGGGTCCGGAACCTGAGGATCATCCTCATAGCTGCCAGGAAACAATATGTCCTAGAAGGACCGCTAGGTGATGCCCCCGTCCCAGAGAACCAAGACATTATGAATGCTTGGCAAACTCGCGCTGATGATTACTCCCTCGTTCAGTGCGGCATGCTTTACAGCTTAGAACCGGGGCTCCAAAAGCGTTTTGAGCATCACGGAGCATATGAGATGTTCGAAGAGCTGAAACTAGTTTTCCAAGCTCATGCCCGGGTCGAGAGATATGATGTCTCCGACAAGTTCTACAGTTGTAAGATGGAGGAAAACAGTTCTGTCAGTGAGCACATCCTGAAGATGTCTGGGTTGCACAACCGTATGACCCAGCTGAACATTAACCTCCCAGATGAGGCGGTCATTGACAGAATCCTCCAGTCGCTCCCACCAAGCTACAAGAGCTTTGTGATGAACTACAACATGCAGGGGATGGAAAAGACCATTCCTGAAGTGTTCTCGATGCTGAAGTCAGCAGAGGCTGAAATCAAGAAAGAACATCAAGTGTTGATGGTCAATAAGACCACTAAGTTCAAGAAGGGCAAGGGTAAGAAGAACTTCAAGAAGGACGGCAAGGAGGTTGCCGCGGCTGGTAAGCCAGTTACCGGGAAGAAGTCAAAGAATGGACCTAAGCCTGAGACTGAGTGCTTTTATTGCAAGGGGAAGGGTCACTGGAAGCGGAACTGCCCCAAATACTTAGCAGATAAGAAGGCCGGCAAAACCAAAGGTATATTTGATATACATGTAATTGATGTGTACCTTACCAGTACTCGTAGTAACTCCTGGGTATTTGATACCGGTGCCGTTGCTCATATTTGTAACTCACAACAGGAGCTGCGGAATAAACGGAGACTGGCGAAGGACGAGGTGACGATGCGCGTCGGGAATGGTTCCAGAGTCGATGTGATCGCCGTCGGCACGCTGCCTCTACATTTACCTACGGGATTAGTTTTGAACCTTAATAATTGTTATTTAGTGCCAAGTTTGAGCATGAACATTGTATCTGGATCTCGTTTAATACGAGATGGCTACTCATTTAAGTCTGAGAATAATGGTTGTTCGATTTATATGAGAGATATGTTTTATGGTCATGCTCCGATGGTCAATGGTTTATTCTTAATGAATCTCGAGCGTAATATTACACATGTTCATAGTGTAGATGCCAAAAGATGTAAAGTTGATAACGATAGTCCCGCATACTTGTGGCACTGCCGCCTTGGTCACATTGGTGTCAAGCGCATGAAGAAGCTCCATGCCGATGGACTTTAGAGTCTCTTGATTATGAATCGTTTGACACGTGCGAACCATGCCTCATGGGCAAGATGACCAAGACTCCGTTCTCCGGAACAATGGAGCGAGCAACCAACTTATTGGAAATCATACATACCGATGTGTGCGGTCCAATGAGCGTCGAGGCTCGCGGAGGATATCGTTATGTTCTCACTCTCACTGATGACTTAAGTAGATATGGGTATGTCTACTTAATGAAACACAAGTCTGAGACCTTTGAAAAGTTCAAGGAATTTCAGAATGAGGTGGAGAATCAACGTGACCAAAAGATAAAGTGCCTACGATCAGATCGTGGAGGAGAATATTTAAGTCACGAATTTGGCACACACTTAAGGAAATGTGGAATCGTTTCACAACTCACGCCGCCTAGAACACCTCAGCGAAACGGTGTGTCCGAACGTCGTAATCGCACTCTATTGGATATGGTGCGGTCTATGATGTCTCTTACTGATTTACCGCTATCATTTTGGGGATACGCTCTAGAGACAGCTACATTCACTTTAAATAGGGCACCGTCTAAATCCGTTGAGACGACACCGTATGAATTATGGTTTGGGAAGAAACCTAAGCTGTCGTTTCTAAAAGTTTGGGGATGCGATGCTTATGTCAAGAAACTTCAACCTGAAAAGCTCAAACCCAAGTCGGAAAAATGCGTCTTCATAGGATACCCTAAGGAAACTGTCGGGTATACCTTCTACTTAAGATCCGAGGGCAAAATCTTTGTTGCCAAGAACGGATGCTTTCTGGAAAAAGAGTTTCTCTCGAAAGAAGTAAGTGGGAGGAAAGTAGAACTCGATGAAGTACTACCTCTTGAACGGGAAAGTGGTGCAGCTCAGGAAAATGTTCCTGTGATGCCCACACCAACTGAAGAGGAAACCAATGATGATGATCAAGGTACTTCGGATCAAGTTGCTACTGAACTTTGTAGGTCCACAAGGACACGTTCCGCACCAGAGTGGTACGGCAACCCCGTCCTGGAAATCATGTTGTTAGACAACGGTGAACCTTCGAACTATGAAGAAGCGATGGCGGGCCCAGATTCCAACAAATGGCTTGAAGCCATGAAATCCGAGATAGAATCCATGTATGAAAACAAAGTATGGACTTTGACAGACTTGCCCGATGATCGGCGAGCGATAGAAAACAAATGGATCTTTAAGAAGAAGACAGACGCGGATGGTAATGTCACCATCTATAAAGCTCGACTTGTCGCTAAGGGTTATCGACAGGTTCAAGGGATTGACCACGACGAGACATTCTCTCCCGTAGCGAAGCTAAAGTCCGTCCGAATCATGTTAGCAATTGCCGCATACTATGATTATGAGATATGGCAGATGGACGTCAAAACAGCATTCCTTAACGGGCATCTTAAGGAAGAACTGTATATGATGCAGCCGGAAGGTTTTGTCGATCCTAAGAACGCTAACAAAGTATGCAAGCTCCAGCGATCCATTTATGGGCTGGTGCAAGCATCTCGGAGTTGGAATATTCGCTTTGATGAGATGATCAAAGCGTTTGGGTTTATGCAGACTTATGGAGAAGCCTGCGTTTACAAGAAAGTGAGTGGGAGCTCTGTAGCATTTCTCATATTATATGTAGATGACATACTCTTGATGGGAAATAATATATAATTTCTGGACAGCATTAAGGCCTACTTGAATAAGTGTTTTTCAATGAAGGACCTTGGAGAAGCTGCTTACATATTAGGCATCAAGATCTATAGAGATAGATCGAGACGCCTCATAGGTCTTTCACAAAGCACATACCTTGATAAGATTTTGAAGAGGTTCAAAATGGATCAGTCCAAGAAGGGGTTCTTGCCTATGTTACAAGGTGTGAGATTGAGCTCGGCTCAGTCACCGACCACGGCAAAAGATAAAGAAGAGATGAGTGTCATCCCCTATGCTTCAGCCATAGGATCTAT